>NC_056735.1:415605278-415922778 GCF_019279795.1 Protopterus annectens
TCTTTTTTCTGTGCTCTCTGAAATTTTTCTTGTAAGCTTAAACATTTGAAGAAGACAGTTTTAATTAATAATGAAATCAGTCCACATAATTTATTTCTGATACAGCAAACATTGCCTTACCTATGAGCGAGCAAGTTGAAAACCTCACCCATTGCTTCTGGTCAGTTTCTTGGTGACTACCCACTTCTTCGAATGCCCACTTTTTATTTGTCTTTTATTGACTGGGTTGGTTCCATGAGGCCAGTAGCCTCTCTTTTGGGTGGACCAGAGATGGTATTCATACTGACTAGAGGAACTTTGCCAAGGCACAATACAACTTCCCCTTGCCTTTTCAATAAATGCAGTGGAAGCATTTATGTCCACCATTAATAATATCAAATCCAGCAGATAGGGACACAGTTTAACATCTCATTTGAAGGGCAGCACATCCAGGAATACACCCCCTCGTATTGTGTACTGCAGTGTCAGTAATGAAAAGTTAATCCAACCACCTGGGTTGGGAATAGAACACACAGCATTCTACTCTTGCAGTACCAAAGGCAAGTCTGCTACCTGTTGAGACACTGATACATAAAATTAACAAATTTATCCCCACTTTATACAGAGGAAGCAATTTAGCACTGACCTTGACATCTAGGCTTCAGCTTCCCTCATCTCACTTGTATGCCTTTGATGAAGGGTAAGAATCTCTCTCTCATATTGGTATTGCTTCTCTCTTTCTTCAGTTTCTCATACCTTTTGTCTCTCCTGACCCTTGAGCTGTCTCATTCTTTTCACTGCCTCAGTGTCCAGGCATTTTATCTCCCTTTCTTTCTCGCCTTATCCCAGCTTTACTTTGAGTTCCATCTCAGGAAGGATTGGGTTGCTTTGTTGCTTGATCTGTACCTGCAGCCAATACTTTGACTTTTCCTCCATTTTCACTGAACAGCATTTCACCTTCAAGATTGGTACTGTGTCCTTCTTGGATTTACTGGTATGCAAAATTCCTTTTGTTTTGCACTCCTTAGTTAGCTATGACAGTGACCCTTTTCCAGTCTCAAAATAGCATATATCTGCATTTCTCCTAACTAGTCTGCCTAAAATAATAACTGCTGTGTAAGATATACTGCTATATATTTACTTTGTGGCTGGAATGGTTAGCACACTTTTTGGTGTCCAGAATGGTTATACAGGATGTACCAGTCCAATTTACAATATCTCACTGCTGCCACCAATTAAAGTTTGATAGACAGGAGGTATGAGCTTTAACTTCCAAACCACAGCTATCAATAATTAAGGTGCAATGGAATCAATAGTATGGTGGAGGTTGACTCCCACCACTGGTACACCTCATACAAAGAAGAGTTAACCTTAAGGGTGTATAGTAAATGTGTACTGTTGCCTTGTGTAATGGCTAGCACTTCCACACCCAATTAAGCTATAAACTGTACAGCTACACATCTGAGTTATAGTGATTTGCTCCCCAGAATTTCACTCACCTCAGTCTAAACTCACTGTTGTCGTCTTTAATTCTACCAACATAAATTACAACTTGACTAGAATTATTATGTATGGACAATCACATAATATTTTCCAGAATGAGGGGTAAATGAGAAGGGAGCATTGGTGCTGAAGAGTTACTAAGTTTATGGTATGCTGAAACCATTTAGTCAAAAATAACAAAACAAGAGCACACCTTACTGTTTATCCTTAAACTAAGCCAGATTGAACCACTTATCTCCAGTGAGTCACCTTTCAGTGGGTAAACACCACATGGTTATAAATTCACCTGTAAAATGCATAAATCCTTAGCATTCAAAGTTAAGTAATACAATTTTTGCTTGAAAAAAGAGGTCATTTTTTAAATATACAGGCAGTATTAAATTTATAGAAGAAACTGAAAATGCATCATTAAAGCAGACAATAAATGTTCAGAAAAAATGTCTAACTTCTAAAGCAGAAATTGTCTAATTCTAGCTAAAAGCTATGTTTTGTCCTTGCCATCTTTGCCTTTTAAGTTAAAAAAACAAACATTTCAGAATACTTACAGAGAGATCATTAATAGTTTAGCTTTTTCTCTAGCAGGCAGAACCAGTGTTTGAATTGCAGTAATTCCTGTAGGCTGTTTGGATCAACAATTTGTCCCTCTAGTTTAAAGTTCCCAGACATGATTTCCTGTGGCTTTAGTTTGAATTTTAAAAGATGCTGTCTTGTTTATTCAGTTATATACTTAAAAAGTTCCCAAAAAATGTACTGTCTAAATAATGTGTTGTCATGAAGTGACATAGTCACAAATCTTCAAGCAACAAGCATTACAATCATGCACAAATTTGTAGAACATTTTTTGTTTGTTTCATGTTTAAAATGCAATATATTTACATTTTGGCAAAAGCAGCTATATATCATGTTACATATTTTCTTTGACATGTTACATTTTACTGAAAATACCAGTACAGTGGAACTTATTTTTGCTTTTATCAGTTAAAGAATTTAGTATGATATTCCTTCATTCATCATGTATTTTTTTCTTTGGAAAAGCTTTGGCATTTTTTTTAGTTTATTACAGTGTTCTTCACATATCCAAGCAAAGAAAATTGTACTGAGCTTGCCCCTTGGTCTGTTATTTTGAATCACCCCAAATACTTGCATCAGATCCACGAATAATGCACCAGTGAGTAAACCCTTCTCACTTTAAGAAATAATATTACCATTGCAATTGTAGATAGCTGTAAAGATATTGTAAACTTTCCTGAATCCATATTGAACCTGTAAAAATAAGTCATACTTAACAACGAGATGCAGAATCTGTATATGTGGATTATAGATACTTTAGTTAGAAGAGACATTTCTGACATGGGACGAAAGTCCTGTAGCTGGGTAAGCCAGGAGACTAGATAAGGATATGTATAATTTGAGGGAAACTATTTCTTTAGTAAAAAAATTAATTGTAGATATGGATCAATGGAACAGCAGTAGTTGGTGCTTTCCATCACAAAATGCTACGGTTATCTGATCTAATTTCCTCTAAGAGCTTCCTAACAAAGCAAATCTTGATTTCACAGAAGTAAAATGGTAGCATTCTTAAGAAATCATTTGGGAATACTAGGTGTCAAGTGTGATAGCATGCTGTAGGGATCAGTTTGGAGGTGATTAAGTGTGATCTTTAATTTTATCAATCTGACCCTTGGTAAGATATTTATAATCCCATCTCCAACATCAGCTGAGTGATACAATAGCCCCTTGGGGGATCTTCACAAATTTTTGGCTGCCTCCCATTGCATCTTGTGATATGAAGATTTAGCCACAATGGTGTCACTTTAGTAGCTACTTCTATACTCAAGGAAATCTAAAGTGTCAGTTAGGTACACCCAATGGTTTGACATTTAGCTGTAGTATAGCAAATAATAATCAAACTTTGAAGTAAGCCCTATCTACACAAAATGGAACTGTTCAGCAGTCATGTACAGAAACTGATCCCTAGTAATTAAACCGTCCATTTTCCAAGTATCTCTGCCTCTTAACTAGCATTAAAGACTTCACTATTAATCAAGCCATTCATTACAAATCTAGCAAGTTGAAGATCGAGTGAAGAACTGATTTTCTATTTCCTGGCATGAGCTTTTTTGGAGACAGTCATTAATAAGCACAAACATTTTCTTTAGTTTAAAAAGAAAAGAAAACAAAACATGTCCCTTTTCAAATGCAGAAGGAAGAGCATTTCTGTAAGCTATATGGAAGAATTGCATATAGAATTCAGAGTGGTCTGAATTTAAGACTTAGTTGCATAATGCCAGGAAATATGTTCCCAAGAACATCTTTACATAGCCCCATGTCTCTAACACACACATATGCATCTCTGGCATCTATGTGTTGCCTGTGGATCATATGTTGAATTCAGGCTAGAGTATAAAAATACATGTGGAGTCACTTCCAAGCAAAAATGTTAATTTTTACTAGAAGATATCTTAATAGAGATTAAAAAGAGTCTTGCAAGACAATGCGAGGAGGAACAACAGGAGGAACAGAGGTAGTAAGAGAGTGAGTTTAGATGGGCAAATATTACATTCCCTACAATCTCTGTAAGGAGAAAGCAAAACTTAGTAAAACCAATAATGAGGGAGGAGATTAGAAAGGCAATAGAAAATATGAAGAAATGGATGTCCCCACGACAGGACCATATACTGTCTGAGATGTGAACATTGAAGGAGGGCAAGGTCATAGGAATATAGGAAAGTATGTTTAAAGTAATTCTGCAGGAGACCCCCTACTCTCTCTTTATGGGCAAAGACAGTAATAGCAACAATGTATAAGGAAAGGAAAAGCTATTTAGTACCATCTTCAAATAGTCCTATCTTGGTGTTAATTCATGACTAGAAATCCTTCATGGTGTTGATTACTGAAAGATTTGCAATGGTATTAACTGAGGTAATTCATATGGACCACACTAGGCTTATTGGGGATGGGGGGGGGGTGGACTGCAGATAATTTAATCAGGAATCTCTTGGTAATGCAAGATGCACTATGGTATAATCAAAAGGTGAATATACTTTTGCTGGATGCAGAGGAAGTATTCAGTAGGGTGAGTGGGAGATCCCTGTTTGAACTGTTAAAAAATGGAGCTTCCCACATATCTGGGTTGAGATAGTAGGTTACTCTGGCATACAAAAAATGTGTGGCAGTAGGACTTATCTAACAGCTTTCAAATTTGTTGGTTTATTAAAGATGCAGTTTGCCTCTGGCCATTGTTTGTGTGACAATGCTAGGTGTGTTACAGCTTTTACAGCTGTTAGTTCACACTGCTACACCTTTTGACTGGTGATTTCAAGGCAGCTAAAACTCGACATGTATTACAAAGAATTATGATTGGAATTCTGATCATAACTTTCTTAATGTTTTCCTAAAGTGAATGTAAATTGTCCAAGGATTCGAACACCACATGGATTTGAATGGGGGGGGGGAGTACTATTTTAACAGGTGGAAGGAGGAAATAGAGAAGAGTAGTACAAAACTGTGCAACTCAAATGATGGGTTGGAGGTCTGAAGAAGAAGTTGAAATTCAGAACAGTGATATTTATGATACAGGATTGGTTAGAGATATGTCCTTTTCAGTGGAAGAACAGGAAAAGAACAGCAAAGAAAGAAGAAACTGGGGCCATGTGTGTTCAAAGTAACTGCAGTAGTATTACAACTATGTGGGATTGATGCTGTATAGCAGAGGTCTGTAGCATCAACAGGTAAGTCTGGTGGGTTAGCTGAGATAGCTGATGGGTCTGCTGTTGTTTGGTTTGTATTAGATGTGTTCTCTATAAAGTTTGGATGGATGACAGTCCGTCTACTTTGTGCTGTTATACATTTCCTCTTGATTGGACATTAGTTGTAGTTTCTGTTGACATATTCTCTTGCTCTGCTGTCACTGGTTAGGTTGCCAGCATGCCTTTTAACTGATGTTGGATGCCCCAAGCAGTGAGTGGCCACGAACCACTTGGTTTTAACCATGTTTTGTTTCTTGATTGATCATTGTCATCCTGCTTGTTTATTATTACAAGGATATCCTACCTCATCCCTCCAAAGATATAAAGAGATTAGTAAGTGCCTACATTTTTTCATTGTTGCTGAGTACATGGTATTGATATGGGAATACTATTATGCTGGTTCCAGCTCTTTGGTATAGCAGAATAAAAGCCTGACTGTTCTCCAGCAACTTAAGTAATTTAGCAGATTGGGTACTGGAAGGGTTAGGCCAAGAAAGTGAAAGATAGTGGCTGATGCTGTCTCACCCATCCTAGGAGGAGGGAGGGAGCTAGCTATGCTGCACTTCTTGCCTCTACTGGTTAAGTGGAGAAACATCAGGAGGCAGCTATGGAAAGAATGGAGGCTTGTGCCACAAAGTCTGGAAGACAGTATCTCCAGATAGATGGAGACCTCCCTAATGATTCTATAGAGCAGCAGCACAACTGTATCTGACAGCTGTCAGAAGAGTATGTTATTAGGTCAGGGTGGTATGGGGGACCTAAATGAATTTCAAACTGGACTGCTTCCTAGCACTCAACTCCTGCCTCCACGGGAATGAATGGACCAATTTGACTATATTCTGGGCTGAGAATGAATAGGCCATAGGTCTGTTGTCTGGCCTGGAAGTGAGTCCAGCTCTCCATCTCATAGGAGGAACAGATAGGCCAGATGGTTGTAGGTGACAGATACATTGATTTGGGGAGATCATGTAATATTGAGTAATTATTAAACACTGCTATTTAGAGAGTAATTTTTCATGAGTTAAATGTTCTTCTTTTGTATGTCCCCAATGTAGGTTTAGGTCCTTTATGATGCCCTATGCTGGCAATCAGAAAGTAGCACTGATTTGAATGTGTCTTGTTTAATGTGAAGGTGGTTACAGAAGACAGATAACTGCTGAGATAGAAAGGTGAATATTAAGCCAAAATACATTGGTTGAACCTAACCAAAATAAAACAAAAAGAAGAGAAACAAGTATGGCCAAATAACTTATTTAAAAATACAGATGACACGCCTTACCAATTGGAATAGTACCTAGATGTTTTCTAGGCATCACAACCTCAAGGCACATTAAATATATGCATTTTTATTCAGTCCCAGTCCTCTAGTTGAGTCACGTCTCATTTGCCATTTAATTTGTTAAATGAAAAAACATTCCATTTATCCCACCTAAACACATGTAGAAAATATTTATAAAACCTGAAACTGTAACTTTATCACAATGTAACTTGCTAATGCATTCTGTTTTACAATTTGTAATCACTTAAGAGGTTCAGCAATTGTGATATGTATTTTTTTTAGTTTTACTTATACAGCTTTCAATGAATGTAATGCCTACTATACGTGTCAAATTTATTGTCCTGCAATCTGTATATTAATTGCAAAATCTTTTACAAGTTTAAGAGTGAATAAATACTACACTTTCTGATACACATTTTAACACTGAACATGACCCACAGTTAAATGTTTTATTTCTTCTCTTTATATTAGGAATAACATTTTACATTTTTCATATTAAAAAAATAGCACTCCAAACCCTTCTAAAAGAAAAAAAAATATCTTGAAGCTAAACCCTCAGCTAATCTGGTATATGTAGCAACTAGTAATTACAAAAAAATGAGATCATTTTAGCAAAACATTATATCGATTGTGATGAAGTTATTAGGCTGCAGTGCCTTCAAACTGTTCTGAATGCTGCATTTTATGAGATTCTTTTACATGTTATTTGCTGTTGGATCATTAATTAATTGAAGTGTATAAATAATGTTTGTTTTTAATGCTTCTGTGATTCGAGAAAGAAAGACATTCTGAAAACTAATATTGTTATTATTAATAAGTTAAATTATTTAGCTTTCTTTTTTCTTTATTTGTTTGCTTGTTTTATTTACTTTTAACTTATTGCTGAGCACAGAACATGAGATGAGGTGGCCATATTATAGTCATAATTACCACTTGGTTTATGGTAAAGTATGCTGTTTAGCTTGAAAAAGCACTATGTAGACTAAGTTTCAATTGGGATTTAAACAGCTGATGTGTGACCAATGCCTGCTGAATTGCCTTGAAACATAAATTAAATGTTTGGCAGATTTTATTATAATAAAAATGAGAGAGACAGAACAATTTGCAATTGTTAACTGAAGCCATTTTTCTTAGACACCAATAAATAGTAATTGGCTATTGAAGCATTTGAGAACTAACTGTGTCCAAGAGATAAGAGGTAATGGGTACTTATTTATATCAGTCTTCATAGTAAAGTAACCATCTAGGTGTTCATCTAGCTAAAGAAAAAATATATTACAATTAACAGTAAAAAAACTTAGCATGTTCAGCCTTTTCTGCCTCCCCAAAATACATAGTAATAAATCAAGATTTATTTAGTCATGGCCTTGGCAGTTAACAGCCTTTGTTGGGTGGCTTATTTACATCCAACCCTTCCCTTTATTCATGCGGTAGTCAACTAATGGCCTTTGTTTGGTGGAGGAGCAACAGAAATGGTATGCATATGTCAGCACTAGAAAAAGGTTGAGTTTCTCAGTTGCAGACTAGTTATATTTAAACAATTTTATACATGGTAATCAGAAGTTGACATGTTATTATTTGTGACACAGATTGCATTTTATTACTAGTGATATATAAAGTTAGCAAAGTTATAATTTCCTATAACAGGTTATTGCATGCCATTATTAATAATGGCACATATTTATAAATAATTGTATGCTTCAACATATTTATGTATTTTTTGAAGATTGCTTGTTAATTATTATTATTATTGTTATTATTGTTATTATTGTTATTATTATTATTAGTAGTAGTACTGGTACCTTATTAGTTAGTTTAGTATGCCACAAGTTCCTATGTTTTCAATACGATTTAATACATCATTAGAATTTAATTGAATTAAGAAACTTGAGTGGGACTGTGTGATTGTTTGATCTTATACATGTATGTGTATATAATATGTCTGTGTAAATGTGTTTGGAATTATTTGTCTATATAATCTATATATGTATGTACATATGACTACATATTTGCACATTAAATGTGATCCACACTTATATGATCCATTGCTTCTGTTTATGTTGGAATTTAACATTTTCAAATAAAAAAAAAATAAGATTCTAAACCCTTCTGTAAGAACAAAATGGTCATGAATCCCCCTGGTGTATGGTGTTTGGTGTACTTCAGGCTCTTGGTGTTTTTTCTTTTATGACTTGTAAATGATTGCCAGGTTTCATATTTCAGTTGTTGCATATGGGTAGTTGGGATTACTTTGTTTAATTTCCTGGTTATTAAATTATACTGGCATTTTATGTGATTGCCAACTTCTTTAGAGGCAGCATAGGGCATAGGAGGCTGGGAGCAAGAGTTGAGTCGAGAGGCAGGCAAACATGCACTTATAGCATACATGTGGTAAAATGTGGTACTTGATAAATATTTCTAGTTATAAGGTTAAAGATGGTTGGTCTGCAGTGGTATGTCACATATATATATATATATATATATATATATATATATATATATATATATACATATATATATATATATATATATGGGTCCATGTTACATGGACGAAAAGCCACATAAACGAAGACCAGTTCACTGAGACGAGATTGCTGACAACGGAAATGCCCAACAATGGTGAGTAGTGCGGAATGGGGTGTATTCCCATTCCCACAATGTGGTGCGATCTTGCAGTTAGAATATTTAAGTAGGGGGGTGTGGGGGGCTTGTCTGCCTGCTATACAGGTATTTGTAATTGTGTTTTGGTGTTTTACAGAGACGGAAATAGGTTCTGTGCTGTTATTTGTGGACTTACCTTTGTCAGGCATTTCAGTTGTTGGTGATCTCATCTTGGCGAACTGGTCTTTGTTTATGTGGCTTTTCGTCCATGTAACATGGACCCATATATATATATATATATATATATATATATATATATATATATATATATATAAAATCATGACTGATGAGTTTGAACATCACCTTCATGAAGTTTTTTTAACACCTTTATTGAATTATCACTTAAGTCACAAGCAAACATTTTTATAAAAAAGAAAACAAACCATATTAGCATGTTTCCAGTTACAAAGATTATACATCACATATATTTTTTTGTATAATTATCATTAATCCAACATTACATAAATTGATTAAGTTCACCTTCCCTTAATCCTCCCTCCTCCAAAACTTTATTCTGCATGAATTGTTCCCACAATTTAAATTTTTCTGCCATTTGCATCTATCTTTTTCTAAATATCCCACTTCCAATTCTTTTATTTCTGTTACAGTATTCAATACTTGAAATACAGTTGGTTTAGACTTTGATTTCTATTTTTTAAACAAGAAACATCTTTATTAAATTATCACTTACGACATAGGCAATCATACATTTATATAAACAAAAACAAACCATAGTGACATAATTTTAGTTGCAAACATTATACATCACAAATCATACTGGCATAATTGTAGTTGCAAACATTATACATCACTTATAATCTATCCAGTCATTGTCAGTCAAGCATTACATAGCTCATTCAAACCCTGCCTTCTTTTAAACCTTATTTTTCCTCTGCATTAATTATTCCCGCAATTCCCATTTTCCTATGTAGTTTGCTCCTACCCTTTTCTAAATATCCCAATTCCAATTGTTTTTATCTATGTTACTATACTGACTACTTCTAGTAAATTTGTTTTAGACTTTGATTTCCATTTTTCTAGTAATTGCTTTTTTGGCAGGCACCATCATTCGACTCGGCAAGGCCTTCCTATGTCTTGGCATTTCTGATTCTGTATAATAGCTCAAAAAAATCATTTCCATAGTTACTTCAAATTTCTCACCTAGTATCTCTGACAGAGCAGTCTGCAGGGAATTTTTAAAGTCTACCAACTCATTATACTCCCTGAAAATATGCTCCTAGTTATTTCTTTCTTCCCCATCATACCTCAACATTTGCTGTCTAACTGAAGAAAAATTCTTTGGAGTCTACTTGGGGTATAAAAATACCTATGTAAATACTTCCAAGCAAAGATCCTAAATTTTCTAAACTTTGTTGGTTATTTGGGAGACGTACATATAGCCCCCATTGTTTCTTTGTGAATTGCTTATCCAGTCTCTCTTCCCAATCCTTTCTACCCTCCTCTGATTGTGTCATATAGTTATCATGCAGTATTTTGTATGCTGTACTAATCATTCCTTTTTTAACCACAGCTTTTGTTCTAGATTCTGCTAAACACTCTACCAGTGCTGGTCTTTTGCTTAGGATCCCCCTGTTTCTTTCACTTTGCCTATCCTCCGATATCAATCCTTGATAGGGAGGGAAATCTCTGTCCTGCAATCTAATTAAATTCTTGGCCTATTCCCATTCCATTACCTTTCCCCCTCTAGTTATTTGCTCCCAATACATTGATTCTTTTACCAGTTTTCTCCAATAAATTCCAGCCCCCTCTTGCCTGTTGTCTGTATCCTTAATTGCAGTCATATCTATCAGCATAATCTCCTTTCTCCATTTCAGTGTTGGCTTACTTCTTTGAATACTTTCTGCTACTTTATGAATATAATATTCTGCATGGTTATTGTTATTTTCCTTAAGGATTTGCATCCAAAATCCCAGTCTCTCCTTGTTTCTTGAGCTTTCCCCGTTTCATCATCATCCTGTTCTACTTTGAATTATCGGTTTTTGTTTGTGCTATGTACTGGAGCCTTAACTGTGTAGCTCTGAAATACCCCTTCAAATTAAGTAATCCCAAACCACCTTGTTCAGTTGGAAGAATCAGCTTATCCCACTTGATTCTTGCCATCTACCCCTCCCAGATATAATTCTTCAGCTCTTTATTAATTGCTATCCACAAATTCTCCTCTGGTTGAAAAAAATATGCCTGACCTGTGAATAAAACTAAAGAGACTAAAAACATTTTAACTGTTTATATCTTGATATCCATATCCATATAAGAGAGCTTCCATTTTCTCAATTTTTGTATTATATTTTGTTTAGTATCTTCCCGCATATGCTTAGCTGACACACCAGAATCATTTTTAATCCATACTCCTAAGTACTCCATTTTATCATGTCCCCATAAATATGGATATTGCTGAATTAATTTGTGTGTGGTTACATAATTTACTGCTATTGTCTTTGTTTTAGCTTCATTAATTTTGTATCCTGAAAAGATTTAAAACTTCCACACCACTTAAATGTCCTTTTTTGGTTTTATCAGATATAAAATAATATTGTCTGCAAATAGAACTAGCTTTTCTTGACTACCATATCAATTATATCCTTGAATTTCTTAGTCTCTTATTTCCTATGCCAATGGTTATAAATATAGTCCAAATAACAAAGGGAAAAAAGACACCCCTGCCTGGTTCCTCTGCTTCAACAGAAATTATCAGAGAGGAACCATCCCACTTTAATTTTCGCCTCCGATCCTTCAAATATCCCTCATATATCCTCCTAATCAGTCTTATAATTTTATCAGGGAATGCAAATGCTTCCATTGTCCTGCTCATAAACTCCCAGCTTACTCTGTCAAATGTTTTCTCTGCATCAAGACCCACCAACAACAGTGGTATTTTCTTACATTCAGCTTCCTTGTGTATTATCAGTGTTCTGTCAGTATTGTCAAATGTTTGCCTCCCCTCCACAAAACCACATTGATCCATGTCTATCAATTTTGGCATCACCTTTGCCATTATTTTAGCCATTATAGACATAAACACTTTATAATCATGGTTTAGTATTGAAATGGGCCTGTATGAAGCTGGATCTGATGAATCTTTACCTTCTTTAGGTATTACAGCCACCACTGCCTTCTTACAGAATGTTGGTACTTCTCCTCCTAAAATACTGTTAAACAAAACCTTCCAGATCTTTATCAGTTTTCCTCTCCTAGCTTCCAGACTGCCACAGGAATAGCATCTAATCCTGGGACCTTTCCTGTAGATCGGTTATACATCACCATTATTTCATCTCCTCCTATCCTAACTGTTATCAACTGAGCTTCATCTGTCTTTAACATTGGCATATTTAATTCTTTCATAAACATTTCCATTTGTACCTTTTTCTTGATTTCCATATTTCTCCGCTTTATGCAGACTTTCATAAAATTTGGAAAATATCGTTATCTTCCTTGTTATAGGCTCCCTAAGCTTGGTAACAGCCCTTTCTAGTTTCTGTTGCCTGAGGCATTGAGCTAAAACTTTTTTGTGCTCTGCTATTATTATCAAAAAACAGTTGCTTAACAGCAGTCTTTCTAAACTCATGCATGTTATCGAGGTAATCCTTTATTTTCTGCTTGGCATTCTGCAATTGCTCCTCTTCTTGTTCTGTGTGATTTCCCCTATTCTGTAATACTTTAAAATGTGTCAGTCCGTCTGACTAATTCTTGTTGCTTCTTATCCATAACTTTCTTTTTATTTCTACCCTGTTTTAAACTCCACTTTAATTTTATCCCACTCCCTAGCTATATTTTCAGAAGAAATTTCTGTCTTTTATAATAACACCTGAGTAATTTCTACTACCTGTTCCTTAAATTCCCCTCTTTTCAACAGATAGGTGGGAAAGGACCAGTGTCTCATTTTTATTTCATTACCCTTCATTTTTATTTTAGTTATTATTGGTGTGTGATCTGAAATAGTTATTGGATGCATATCAAAACATTCAGTTAGATGCACATGTTCCTGTGAAATGTAATTTCTGTCTAGCATAGCCTAGTTTTTGTATCTTGTGGAGTAATATGTAAATTCACTTCGAACAACTACTATTGAATTCACATCTTCTGTGCCAAATATTTTCATAAATTTCTTCAAAAAATCTACTCTCTTTTATTATATTTTCCCTTCTGGGCCCCCGGACACATCTTTCCTGCTGCAAATCAAATTCCAGTCGCTACCTATTAAGTAATATTCCCTGCCAAAGACTGATTATTTCTCCCAGAATTTTCTTAAGCTCTATTATAGTAGTTTTAGGTGGAATATAAATGCATACCAGTGTAATTCTCCTCCTTTGCCAGTAGCCCCCTTAGTACTACATACCTACCATTATTTTCTTTTTTATTCTCTTCTATCACTACTGGAGCTCATCTTGCAATTAATATAAGTAGTCCTTTTTTCCTTTGTCCCAGGTATTCCACTGAATAACTGTCCTGAAAACCTTTCTTTATCAAATTCACATTTGGTTCTTTCCAAATGTGTCTCCTGTAGCATAGCTTTTTGTACTCTACATGTTTTAATATACTTCACTACTCTTTCTTTTTTGTATTTATCTGTGAGACCATTAACATTTAAAGATAGTATCAAAAGGGACATTATGTTGAAAAGTTATTATTCACACCTTTTATTTGTAACAGCTTTTTTGTCAAGTATCGAGTTCAAGCTTTTGTGTTACATGCACACACTAATGTTTCTCAGATTGACCTTTTATATAGTTGTTTCTTGTCATATCCATTTGAGCCTATATCACAGCCTACAAAACTTTTTGTTTTATTGAAAGCCTTCACACAAAAAAACAAATACACCCCCAATACACCCCCAAAACCTATTAACTTAATATTTTTAACACACAAAGCTATGTACATTTTCAAATGCTGAAGTTGTACATTCCTAACTGGAATGATTGTCCCGAACTGACAGCCATGCTCACAGGTCTGGGTTAACCTGAAAGGAAGGTTATCTACACTAAAACACATGGTACAGCTTCTGCTTCTACTAAGTGCTGTCTAACCAGAATGATTGCCCCGAACTGACAGCCACACTCACAGGCCTGAGTTAACCTAAAAGGAAGGTTATATGGGCTAAAACACATGGTACAGCCTGTGCTTCTACTAAATGCTCTCTGGTTTCATCTTATCTTTATTGCTCTCCCAGAGTAAAAAAACACTTGAATGGTTTCAGAAAACATTATCTCCTAGCCATTGAAAGAAAGCCATTAAAAGAAAGGAGTATTGTGTTTTTATTATTCTTTATCAGATTGTCTCCATGGAGACATGAAAACAAGATACAGAGTTGCTTCTACTGGTATTTGTTACTGCAAGAATGAGAAAAAGCTCATCATTTTTTGTTGTATCATACTCTTTTGAACAAACTTTTCTCTCTTTTTTTATACTGCAGTGGCTACACTTCTTAAAACTGAAAAAGGATAAAAAGAAAAGAAAGAAAAAAAAGGGCACCTGTTTAGTATCCCCATTACACTTGAAAATAACTGAGAAAATGTCATAGCATGCAAATGTCATGCAGTATACAAATATTACTGTTAAGAACAAAAGTTTGTTTTACTTACAGTTAACTCTTTCCTTCATATTCTCCTCTCCTAATTATTCCTTCAACCATTAATAACATGAAGTAGAGAGTATGCCTTAGAGTCACCTACAAGTTTAACAAAGTTAAAAAAGTCCAATATTTCCAGGTTTTCCTGTTCTGTCATGTTTCACAAATATAATTAATGCTTTATAATCCCACATTTATTTGTCAGTTTCAAGTTACTTGTTTTATTCCTGCTTATGCCCATCTCCCAAATCCAGTCTCTGCTTCCTTTCTAATGTGCTCTCAGTTCTTCCATTCAACTCTTGCACTTTTTCTGTCTCTCAAGCATTTTTCATTTAAACACTGGAAAAGGTTTTACTGGCACAGACTTTCTGTGGTCTTTATTATAAGCAGAACAAAAAGCAAAATCTCCTTCTGTTTTACAGCTCACTTTTTGTTGGACAAACTTTTGTATTTCCTCCTTAGCATGTTCTGCATCAAAAAATTATTTTGTCCTCCAGGAAAGAATAATCTGAAGATAGCTGGATACAGCAGTTTGAATCTCACACCTGCTTCTTGACATTCCCTGATTACTGGAATACATTTACTTCTCTTCTTCATGGTGTACAGTGAGTAATTATTTTCTGCAAACACTCTACTGTCTCCCACTTTTAGTATTTTGTCCTTCTGCTACAGCTTTGTTGGAATCAATTCCTTCTGTTAGTAGGATTGCATTTTTACTATTAAAAGTCTAGGTTGCTTTCTCATGGCCATGTTTGGAGCATACACATGAAGTGTCCTTAAAATTAACAGCTCCTGCTGTAGAATACCAGTCCAGTTTCTTATTTGTGCTTTCATAAAATTAATACAGTCTGTTCTTTCCAGCTTTTCTGGTACAGCAGAAAATCTCAGGTTTTCCCTGCATGTTCTGTCCTCTAATTCTAATATTTTTTGAAACATTTATTCTTGAGCAATCTCATATTCAGCTAGCATTTTCTTCATTTTGACCTCCAATGTCTGCAGTTTTATCACCTCATCTGAATATCTGTTTAATGTTTTTTCCACTTTTCCCAGTATTTTGTTATTTTAGTTGATATAATCCATCAGTACTTCATTTATTTTAATAATCTCTGGGTACTTTTCACTTATTATTTCCTCTAGGTTACTGGAAGTTATGTCTTGCACCAAAGCTGGAGCTTGCACTGCTTTTTATTGAACATCTGCAGAATTCTTCCCAGTGAGTGTTTTTTCCTTACCTTTTGTGGTTGATTTTTTTCTGGTTTTCTGAATTACATTTTTGCTGACATTCAGACAGTGCACTTACTACCCAGTTACTGAAATTTACCCCCCCAAAAAAAAAATAAAACTTCACTAGCTCTCTCTTCTGAGTTTCAGTTTTCATCTTGGAGAGCTGAAATTTAGCTGTTACTCAATGTGCATCCATCTTGGAAGTCAGACTTTGATTTCTATTTTCTAGTAATTGCTTTCTTGGCAGCCACTAGAATTAAAATGAACAAGGCCTTACTATATATAAGCAATTCAGATTTTGTATCCAAGCTAAAAAAATAATTTCTTTACTTACAACCATTTGCTCTCCCAAATTTTTGACAGAGCACTCTATAGGGAATTTTTAAAGTCTGCTAACTCATTACACTCCTAAAACACATGTTCCCAGTTACTTTTTTCTTCCCATCACACCTCCAATATTTGCATCTACCCAAAGAAGAATACTTTGGAGTCTGCTTGGGGAATAAAAATGCATATCCGAACAAACAAAAATCCTAAATCTGCTAGAGTTTGTTCCATATTTGGGAGTCATACATATGTCCTGGCATTCTTTCCTTGTGAACTGCTTATCCAGTCTCTCTTCCCAATCTTTTCTAACCTCCTCTGATTAATTTCCTTTAGTTATTGTGCAATATTTTATATATCCTACTAACCATCCCATTTCTAATAGTAGCTTCTGTTCTACATTCAACTAAAAACTCTACCAGAGCAGATCTTTAACTTAGGATTTCCCTATCCCTTTCTCTTTGCCTATACTCAGATATCTATCTGGTATAGTGCTGGCAAGCTAATGAAGTACTATAATTGACCAATGAACTTAGTAAAACATACTAGTATATTAAGCACTATACTTCACCCTAAGTAGAAATAAATAGATATATACATAGTGCAGTAATTACCATTACTAAATGGTGCTTAAAAATATTTTAAAAGTATAAAAAATGGTGACAATAATATTTATTTAAGTACTGAATAGTACCTATTGTAAGAGGAAACACTGCATCAACGCCTAAGACTCCTGAGTTTAAGGATGCTACTGATGGAACATGTTTCGTTTAACCCAGGGTAATTGTAAGCATTTAATCTGATTTGCCAAGACAATTCTTAGTAGTTTAATGTGCCATTAAGTCAACAGTTGAAACTAGCATCAATGTATTAGTGTTATACATGTTATATATACACACACACACACACACACATATATATATATATATATATATATATATATATATATATTTACTTTTAAATGGGTTAGATTTCTTTAAGAGAGTCATTAAGTGAATGGTTGATACGCTGTAAGCGGTGATTTGTTTGAATGGTATTAACTGTGACTATTTAAATGTGTTTTAAGACTTTTAAAATTGTTTTCTGAGGAAGTTTGCTTATGGTAGCAAATGAAAAGTGCTTCAATTTATTAAATTCTTGTATCAGTTAATTGGACTCGTGTTCTTGACTGCTCTCAGTGCCTTTCTTTTTTGGTTTGTGGTTTTCAGCTTTCCGGTGTTTGCTTGTTTAATTTTTGGGCATGGCAGCAAGTCAGAACAGTTTTCAACCTAGTGAGACACCAGAAATACTGAGGAGCTGTGATAGTGTGTCTAATGACACATCAGCTAATGGAGATACACTAGGTCAAAATAACATCTTGGACTCCTTATTACTAAGGATGGAATCTATTTTTCACCACCTTGACCAGTTAGAAACTCAACAGAATGAGCTTCGTCAAGCGTTACTGGTTCTTAAGCGTTTTACCTTAACTACACTTTCTCCGACGAATGAGATTGACGACATCCAGGAGGTTATAAATCCACCAACAACTTCCGTTATCACACTAGCCCCTAGGCTGGAAGCAGCGGCAGGTACAGCCCTAGTATCACAGGGGCAACAGCTTCAACATCAACCGAATTCTAGGGGCTTATCTCGCCCATTGGATAATATGGGTGCATCGGGATCACCGGAGATTTGTAGCGCCAACATGAGGAGTGATTTACCATTCCATCAACCTTGTGTTGCTACTACTGCATTTGCCATGGGTGAATTTGTTACACCAGGGTTACTGGAGTTAAATAAATGGCTTTCCGAAGGCTTCACCTTCTCTAAAGCCACATGTATGAACATGGATTCCCAACTTCACGACAAAGGTAATAATATTTTATTTTCAGCTATAGTGGCTAAGCTTAAACTTTTGGACAGCCACTTAGTGAAGATGAAAAAACTGCAACTTGAAATCACATATTTTCGTGAATGTCTTACACGGAAATTAGTGCCAAAAGGCCCAAGACATTACCAATTTTCTACAGGATTGGTTGCTAATTCAATGTTCCATAAAGAATTACTAGAGCTGTTTGATCGGCAGGGGTTACAATTGTTGGAACTCATGGTTAAACATTATACTTTGTGAGTTGATGATCTTAACAAAAAGGTAACAGAATTGGACATGAACATTAAACTTGACGTGGACTTTTATAGGTACAAATACGAATATACACGCATGTTTTCTAGCATTGACCAATACTTGGTTAAATTGAAAAGTAATAAGATGAAGAAACTGGACCGTGACAGTAAAGCATATATGGAAGGGGTTGCATACCCAATCCCTTCAGCAGCCCAAGTTTGGCACAATAATTATTCAGTTTCCAACTCACTGAATAATTCTAATACTGTCAGTGCAGAAAATAATCAATCCCAGTGTGTGAATGACAATACACCACCTTCAGTTACTGTTTGTTTGTGTCTTTCGGCTTTTCCCGGTTAGGGGTCGCCACAGCGGAACTCCGGTCCGCTAATGATTGGTAGTGGATTTTTACGTACCGGATTACCAGCCCTGACGCACAACCTTCAAAGAAGGCACACCCCATTCACGTATGCCTCCACACAGAAGACGCTCTAGCTGAGAATTGAACGGGACAACGTCTTGCTATGAGGCGACAATGCTACCGCAGCACCACCAGCGCAGTACACCACCTTCAGTTACTAATACAGTCAATTTTGGTAATCAAAATGAGCAACAGGAATTAAGGAGGAGTGAAAGGTTATTTCATCTCCAACATGACCAGAACAGTAATGCTCAGGTGAACCAGTATTCAAATTTTCGGTCAACCAGCTTTACAGGGGCCAGACCAAAACAGCAGAACAATCATCAGGTGAAGAAACCACAGCAGAAACGGAACAAATGAAAAACGTAATAGATTATGTTAATGCAAGTTTAGCTTTAGAAGCAACTTGTTTGGTGTCACCAGATAGTACAGTGGAACCTGTCTCGACAGAGGATGTCATAGGCTTTGTTGGTTCTAATGACCTTAATGAAAGCCTGGCACCTAAACCTATTGTTATTACCAATCAGTCTGGTGACTTTAAAGTTTTTAATTTTTCATCTGCTGTGATACCCCCGGACATTGTAGATTTTTTGTCAAAGGGTTATACGTATGTCCCTGAGCAAAAACCTAATTTAGTTAAAACTATTATTGACCTTAAAGTTTTCACTAGGAAGTTCAGTTTTAATTTAATGATGGGTGGTGTAGTGAATGATTCAAATGTGAGTCAATTTTACATCCCTAGTACTTTCAGTCCTCCCTTACATCCTTTATTACAAGTTTTTGAACAACTTTGCGAGTTAGATATCAGGCAGAGTATCAATAAGAGGTTACTGCCACAAGTAAACAAAGTACCAACCAGTTTGAGCTTGAATGCCTTGAATTTATGAAATCTCAGGACATCCGCAATTGTAAGCCAGACAAAGGTGGTGGCTTGTTAATCTTTGATAGTTTCGACTATGTAGAAAGGATGAATTTATTACTGGATAATCCAGCTTATGTTGTAAGTTCTAGATCTGAAATAAATAAAGCATATAACTACATAAGAAATAGTATAGAAGACCTGTTCATAGAAGGGAGAATCGAGCAAAATATTTATAATTACATGTCCACTACCTATCCCAGATATATATTATATGTTCGGGATACCTAAGATTCACAAGGATATGGTGAACCCACCCATGCAACGTCTGGTTGATGGCAGAGGGTCACCTACTTATCCTTGTGCTAAAGTCGTGGACGTAATATTGCAAAAATATCTGATTAAAGAACAACAAATATGTAAGGATTCCTGGTCATTTCTTAAAAGTTTGGACAGCTTGGAGTTTAACATGGATTATAATTTCCTCACAGTTGATGTGAGGGACTTGTACACATGTATACCTCAGGATATAGCTATAGAATGGGTAAATTTGTTACTCAAGAAGCATGGAGCTCCTGTCAGTGAGGTGACACTGGTTACAGAATTACTGGAAATTATTCTGCACAATAACTTTTTTATGTTCGGCGACAAATTTTACCTCCAAAAAGTCGGAGTAGCTATGGGTTCCCCATGTGGAGCCAGCATAGCGAACTCCGTCATGGCACATTGGGAATCCGAATATGTTTAAAGAACATAAGAATTAATGATTTGATTATTTATTATACAAGGTACTTGGATGATATTTTTATTCTGTTAAAAGGCGACGTTGAAACAAGTAACTTTATAGTCCAAATGTTTAATGAATCAAATAAATTTTTACAATTTACGGCCAACTTTAATAAAGAAGTTATAGCATACTTGGACATATGGCTATCCAAGAACATAGACTTAGGAGGTTATGTTGCCAATATTTACAGGAAGAGTACTTTTTCTAATTCTGTTTTACATTTTTCAAGCTGCCATCCTCACTACCAGAAGCGCTCCGTGGTTAAAGGGCAGGTAGTGAGAGCTGCACGAATTGTGAGTAATGGTCAGGAATTCACAGAGGAATGTCAGTTGTTGAAGTCCATGTTTTTACACAGGGGCTACCCATTAACGTTACTGGACGATTTAATAACAGAAGTCCAGTACAAAAGTACTAACGGGATATATAAACCTTTATTAAGGGTCAAATTTAATAACAACAACACTGAATTATTAAATTCCATTACAGATGTTAATGACAACATGACCCATAGTCACACTAGGAACATACAGAATAAAGTGAATCTTACTACATTTAATGTAATAGTTATACTTTTTTGGACATCATTAAGAAAAATTGGGGTTTATTTAGAACTAACCCCTCTATTTATGTAAAAATGGGTGTTACACCAAGGACAACATTTAGAAGGGGTAGGAACATCAAGGATTTACTTAAGCAACAATGACGGTCCCAGCCAAAAATCCCAAGAATGTTTAAATGTCAAAATTGCAACTATTGTAAATTCGTAGACAATACATATTTGATAACAGCGAATGGTCTTCATATCAGACTGAAATCAGGATTCAACTGTAATTTGAAAATGGTGGTCTATACAGCACCATGTCAAAACTGTCCTGCTTTCTATGTAGGCAAAATGGAGCATAAGCTCCGTGAGAGGATTTATGAACACCATTACGCTATGAACAGGAATAAACAAGACAACACCTTGGCTAAACATGTTCAGTCTTATATAGATCACAAATTAAAATTTTCAGTAATAGACCAGGTGAATACAGATGCAAGGGGTGGTCCAGCACCCTTACATCTGGAAGAGTTAGAATTGTATTGGCAAATCAGATTAAAAACTTACAATTACCCTGGGTTAAACGAAACATGTTCCATCAGTAGCATCCTTAAACTCAGGAGTCTTAGGCGTTGATGTAGTGTTTCCTCTTACAATAGGTACTATTCAGTACTTAAATAAATATTATTGTCACCATTTTTTATACTTTTAAAATATTTTTAAGCACCATTTAGTAATGGTAATTACTGCACTATGTATATATCTATTTATTTCTACTTAGGGTGAAGTATAGTGCTTACTATACTAGTATGTTTTACTAAGTTCATTGGTCAATTATAGTACTTCATTAGCTTGCCAGCACTATACCAGTACACCAGTTTATACTGGTAAACCTTTGATTACATACTGTTGATAATTTGGCTCAATAGTTTAATGTGCCATGAAGTCAACAGCTGAAACTAGCATCAATGTATTAGTGTTATACATGTTATATACACATATATATATATATATATATATATATATATATTTACTTTTAAATGGGTTAGATTTCTTTAAGAGAGTCATTAAGTGAATGGTTGATACGCTGTAAGCGGTGATTGGTTTAAATGATATTAACTGTGACTATTTAAATGTGTTTTAAGACTTTTAAAATTGTTTTCTGAGGAAGTTTGCTTATGGTAGCAAAAGAAAAGTGCTTCAATTTATTAAATTCTTGTATCAGTTAGTTGGACTCGTGTTCTTGACTGCTCTCAGTGCCTTTCTTTTTTGGTTTGTGGTTTTCAGCTTTCTGATGTAACCTTATTATTGTATCAGGGAATGCAAATGATTCCATTGCTGTACTCATACAATCCCAGATTTCCAGCTTATGCTGTTGAATCTTTCTCTGCATCAAGACATACCAACAACAGCAGTATTTTTTTACATTCTGCTTTCCCCTCAATTATGATGTTGTCAAATGTTTGTCTTCCCTCCACAAAACCACATCGATCCATAGCTTTCAGTTTTGGCAAAAGCTTTGCCATTCTTTTGCTATTTAGACATAAACACTTTGTAATTGTGGTTTAAAATTGAAATGAGCCTATATGAAGCTGGGTCTGATGGGTCTTTACCATCTTTAGGTATTAGAGCAGTGATGGCCAACCTTTTGGGCTTAGCATGTCAAAAATTTGGAAAGAGCTATCTTGACACTGCTGGCATATCACCCCCACTCGCGAATAAAAGAGAAACAATTCTTTATATATTCATTTATTTAAAAAAAATATAGTCCAATCATGTGTGCTGCTATGTACTATAAAAGTAAAAGAAAAATCAGTGACTTACAATAAAGAAAACAATATGTGCACTGATAATTGAGCTTAAAACAGTGCATCAAAAATTACCATACTTTTAATAGTAATTTTGAATTGAACTGGAAAAAATATAGAACATAGTGCATTTGATTTGATTAACATCATTTAATGACTTTTTTGTTGCTGAGCTTTAATAGATAAGTGCAGGGTCACATATTTCTTGTATTTTTGTTCATTCAGTTTCTTTGGTAACTCAGGTGTTGGTGAACACTGGTGTGTCACCCAAAATGTTGTGACGTGCCACCTTTGACACGCGTGACATAGGTTTGCCATCACTGTATTAGAGCCACCACAGCTTTCTTCCAGGATATTGATGCTTCCCCTTCTTTTAAAATACTGTTAAACAAAACCTTCCAGCTGTTTATCACTTTCTTCCCTCTTTGCTTCCAAATTTCCATAGGAACACCATCTGGTCCTGGAGACGTTCCTGCAGATTGATTATACATTACTGTTTTTATCTCATTACCTCCTATTTTAACTGTTAATTGTTGAGCCTAACTATTTAGATGTGTAAATTACAAAGCCATGATGCTTTATAAATATCTACAATGCTAAATAGGGGAATGTATGCTATAACCATCATGTGTGTGATGCAGTATTCAGTATGAAATAAAATATGCAAAATAAAATGACTTTGAAGTTCCAGATTTTCAAATGCAGTTTCAACTTGGGAAACTGTATTCACAATTTCACAGTTTACAAGAGAGCACAAGTTAATATTTGAAGACCAGATAGTTTACATAAGCTATTGTACTACTTTAACTTATGGTAATAAACATTTACACTGGGATTGAGAAACATTTTCCATGTTGGGCTAGGCAATTGTGCACAATGAGTAGCTAGGAGCAGGTGTGTGTGATTCAGAGACACACTCAGCAAAAGTGGGGAATGCCAAAAAACCTTGTAGCCAGCATAATATGCTAATGGTAGCATAATGACATGGGATTGAGCAACAACTGTTAATTGATACTTCTGTAAATATGTAACAAAGCTTTATAATTTTGTATGTAGCCTTGTCAGATAACATAGTATTTTATCTTGGGTTCAGATCTATCTATTTAGGGAATTAAACAAGTAAATACTATATATTTGAGATCAACCCAACTACCAGATTTGCAGATATGAAATTCCACTAATTATCATTGAGGCAGGCCATACCAGAGTGAAAGCACATTTAACTACACCCATTATTTTTTAAACCACAGGCAATAATGCTGACAAGATTACATTACAAATATTTGATCCCCTTATATTTTTATTGTTACAAGACATATTTTAAAATAGTTTTATTTGCTACTCAAATGTCAGCTAAACTCCTTATATAAAAATTATGTCTATTAAGTTTCAGAATAAAGTTGTCCTTTGATCTCGGTAAAATACAGAATAAATCACTACAGTTAAACAAGTTTGGGGATGTAAATTTATTTAAACTTTTAGGCAAAGGAAGGAGTTTACAGCTGTGCAGTATAACACACCCAAAACCTTACTGCTAAATTACATCTTGAATCTGTAAAAACAATTATACAATGACTGGCAATTAGCATTCCAAAACATGCACGCTGATTGGCCAGCCCAACCAGCGTGCCCGTTGTAAATCCGACATATACTAATGCAAAAAGGTCCGATCGCCTGGACTTTTTCCATTAGTATATGTCCTAATTTTTTTGTCTGTGTGAGCACAGGTAGCAATGGAGAAAGGAGGATCTCCATTGCTTTAATCTCGCTATGTCATACGTTTAACATAGCAAGACAGAAGATATCTCGCTATGTTAAACTCGTTTAACATAGCAAGATAGCTTTAAAAAAGCAACGGAGATCTTCCTTTCTCCATTGCTTCCTCTACACAGCTCTGATGTACTGCGTAAGTATGGGAACACAAGTTCCATATGCATGCGCAGTACATCAGAAAAAGCCCCAGGATAGCGGAAAACCACTGAAGGGACCACAGAGGTATTATACAAAGACTTTAATTTAGAAAAGTAAGTATTATTTTTCTTAAATAATGTCATTGTATAATAGCAATAACCCATGTCTGGGTGTGGGTAATGCTAAATTTACCCACAGTTGTCTTTTTTTGGTCACTCGAGCTTCACCCTCATGACCAAACCGCACCAACCGTGGGTAAATCTAGCATTACCCACACCCAGACATTGGTTATTGCTTAAATAACCAATGAATGTGATCTGAATCCAAGTCACATGGTTTATAACAATGTTGTAATTTTAACACTCAGTCACTGAGTCACTGTTGCTATCCTGCTAGAGCAAACAAGAAAATCATATAAGATGTGGTGATTTTAATCATTTCTCTTGGGAAAGCACTACATTTTAACACAACTTAAATATAATCAAACACCACACAGTTTTTGTTTTCTTGCCAGCAGTCTGGTATCTCATTGTAGATATTGCTGTCTCTTAACCACCTGAAATATGCCAAAAGATTGTAGTGTGGAACCTGATATTGTGACACAGAATTTTTACTAGAGAAAACACATCTTTTATACATAATGACCACTCATCTAAGAAGAGAACAACATGGTTAAGGTGCAATATATTTGAAAACCTTAGTCAGCCTTAGGGAACTTAACAGATAATTAAACCAACTTTCTCTGTTATATATAAATATGTATATATATATATATATATATATATATATATATATATATATATATATCTGTGTGTGTGTGTGTATATACACCACAATGTACCTCTTTCTTAATCTCTATGCACTGTATCAGACATTCCTTATCTATATCTCTTCGTTCTCTTATGTTGCACTTTTCTCTCTATTTCTCCCTTACTTGACTCCACTCTATAAGTAAGCTTAGCCAACTTACTAGCTCTTGCTTTTCCTCTCTTCCTATTTCTTACCTTACAAGTACATCATGTACATGTTATTTTAAGATTACTAAATGTACCTTTATAATGAATGTTAAGCATATATGATTTTCATTTTATGTTATTACTTTTATCTGTATTGCTCTTTTGTAACTAATTGTTTTCTATATTATCTGGAGGTTTTCTCCTCTGGTCTCTGCTGAAAAAGGGCATCTGCCCAGCCAGACTAACCTGGATAACAAATGGCAAATAAATAAATAAAAATAAATAGTGTGTGCACAAAGAAAGAAACACACAGACTCCTTATAGATTTCTAAGCACTTTCTTTCACTAGCTTTTAATGTCGAACTTCATCAGAAATAAGTTAAGATGCAGCTGTTGTGGTTATATACCAGAATGCTATTGTACAACGTAATGCTTAATTTGACTGGCAAACTATTGGTCATGCTTTTATTTATTCCATTTGACAATACATTTTAAGTTTAAGCTTCCATTGAGTCCAGGGGGCATGTTCGCTCTGAGTTGAATCTGCCATCGTACTTCCCTGACTTCCAGCAACAGGTTACAGTCGCTGTAAAATGTAATGACTCTTTCAAGCACTACAAATTTGAATTCTGAAAATTGGGGGCATAGGGCACTATGTTTCGCTTAAGTGTTTTTAAAGTCTGTGTTCCTAATAGGTTGGTAATGTTCCTTTACCCTGTCACTAAGTTTCCTAGTGGTTTTCCCTACATAGAAAGAGCTACATTGGGAGCACACTGCAAGGTATACAACATTGGTAGTGTTGCAGTTGAAATAAAGATGAAAGGTAATTGGGAAACTATGGGACTTCAAGATAAACTGGTTCCCGGTAACAATGTACTGGCAGCAAATGCATTTTCCGCAAATGAACATGCTTGGAGGGTCACCAGTTGTTTCTGTTTTGGGTATAATGATGGATTCGAAAGAGCTTTTCGGGGACTTAATCATTCTGAAACAGAAAGCTGGTGCAGGTCGCAGTGCCTTGCTGAGTTCTGAACTGGTCAGTAGGATGTCCCAGTTATTGGAAATAGTTTGCATGATGCTTTCTGCATCAAGGGAAATGGGCAGTGGGAACTGAAGAATATAGTTATTCCTAGGGGTTGGATTGGCACTTGAATCCATAAATTAGTATGGGTTGATATGGTGTGGCTGTGGTTGGCAACTTGTTTTCGGCTGGCTGCTATTAGTTTTTCAGGTTAGGGCTTCTCCCTGAAAAGCTGGGTAAGAACTTTGCACTCTTTGTTAAAGTCCTGCTCATTGCTTACTATGCATCTGAGATGGACAAACTGCCCTTTTACAATGTTCCTTTTCATGTACCCCGGGAGCTGGCTGGTGAAATCAAGGTAGTTGTTTCTGAAAGTGCTTTTGGTGTCTAATAAATGGACCTTATTCCCCTTGTATGACACTGTAAATTCTAAAAAAATGAATGCTACTGTGGATGCTGTCAAGGAATATATTAAGGTCTTCTGGGGTGCCATCCCAAACAAAAAAGATATTATCGATATACCGCTTGTAAAACCCAATATGTTCTTAGCTCCTGGGAAGCCAAGACTCTCACTAAATTAAATGACTTCAAAGATATCAGGCTTTGCAAGCAGTACATTGATGATATGTTTTTTGTTGATTTTATCATCAATCCAACATTACATTAATTGCTGAATTCTTGCCTTCCCTTAAACCTCACTCCTCTACCTGAACATTATTCTACATGTATTGTTCCCACAATTTCCATTTATTTCTATGCAATTTACTCCTTCACTTTTAGAAAGATCCATCTTCCAGTTCTTTTCTTTTTTATAACATTCAGTACTTCAAATACAGTTGGTTTAGACTTTGATTTCTATTTTCTAGTAATTGTTTTATTTTCAGCCAACAGACTTAAACTTTAATAAGGCCTTACTATATCTAGGCAATTCAGATCCCATGTCCCAGCTTTAAAAATTATTTCCTTAGTTACAGCCATTTGCTCACCCAATATTTGTGATAGAATTCTATGTAGGGAATTTGTAAGATATGCAAACTCATTACGCTCCCAAGACATATATTCCCAGTTTCATCTCTCTTCCCCTTCATAGCTCCAACATTTGCTATCTACATGAGGAAAAATTAGTTGAACTCTGCTTAGTATATAAAAATACTTATGCAAACACTTCTAAAGATCCTAAATCTTCTGGACATATGCCCTCCCATTGTTTTCTTGTAAATTGCTTTTCCAGCCTCTCTTCCCAGTCTTTTCTAACCTCCTCTGATTTATTCTTATATTATCATGCAATGTTTTAGATGCTGTACTAATTATCTCTTTTTAACAGTAGCTTCTGTTCTAGCTTCAGCTATGAACTTCAACAGAGCAGGTCCTTCCCTAAAGATTCACCTATCCCTTTCTCTTTGTCTATACTCTGGTATCAATACTGCTTTTATTTTACTATCCATATCCATAAACAAGAGCTTACAGTTTCTTAGTTTTTATCTTCTCTGTTGTATAGTCTCTTCCCACATATCCTTTGTTGCCACAAGAGTCTTTTTTAATCCATACTCCTAAATACTTCATCTTATTGTACCCCCATAAATATGATTATTGCTGAACCAATTTTTGCGTGGCTAAAGAATTTACAATTATGCCATTGTTTTATCTTCTTTAATTTTTATATCTCAAAAAGACTTGAAACTGTCTCAAAATGTTTCACATCACTCAGATGTTCTTTTCTGGATTTATCAAGTACAAAATAATCTCTTTAAATAAAGTCAACTTTTCTTGATTACCAAACCAATTATATGCATTTCTAAGGTTTTTATTTTTTTTGCCAATGACTCTAAATATAAGGCAAATAACAAAGAGGAAGGAGGACACCCCTGTCTGATTCCTGTTTTCAAACACAACTTATCAATAATTCTTGTTACTTAACCATATCTCTTTTATTTCTACCCTATTTTTAAACTCCATTTTCATTTTATCTCACTCAGTAGCTATAACTTCTGAAGATATTTCTATCTTCCCTAACAACTCTCAAACAATTTTCACTACCCATTCCTTAAACTCCTCTGTTTTTAACAGGTAGGTGTAAGGCACAAGTGTCTCATCTTTACTCCATTACCCTGCAGTTTTACCGTAGTTTTTATCAGTGCATGATCTGAAATAGTTATTGGATATGTGTCAAAGCTTTCAATTAAATGCAGATGTTCCTCTGCAATATAATTTCAATCTAGTCAAGCCCAGTTATTGTACCTTTGGTGAATAATGTGAAAATTCTGTCTAAATTCCTAATAGTGAATTCACAACTTCTATACCAAATATTTACATTAATTTCTACAGAAATCTACCCTCTTTTGTTATATTTTCCATTCTAGGTTCCCCTGATACATCCTCACTGATGCAAATGAAGTTCTAGTCCACACCTATAAGCTGAAAACTTATTATTTCTCCCCAAATTTTATTAAGCTCCATTATAGCAGTTTTTGGTGGAATATGAATACATGCCTGCATACCCCTCTTCCCTTGCCAATAGTCCCTTACTACCACAAATCTACCATTATTGTATTTTTCCTTTTCTGTCAGTAATAGAGTACATCTAGCAATTAGTATGGAGTTCTTTCTTTGCCAAATTCATATGTTAATTTATTTCCAAATGTGTCTCCTCAGTCTTGCTATTTATACTCTGCATTCCTCAATGTAATGCAGTACTCTTTCCTTTTTGTCTATACCTGTAAGGCTGTTTACATTCCAAGATAATATGGATTATGATAAAAGCTAATGTTCCTACCTATTATACATGACAGTTTTTGAATGTGTATTTCCAACTTTTGTGTCACATGCACACACTAATATTTAAAGGGCTGATATTTCATGTAGTCGTTTCTTCTCATCTTCATTTGAACCTACGTCACATTTTCAAGAGTTTTTGTTTTCATGAAAACCCTCAGACAAAAAAAATAAATACATTTTCAGAACAACCTTATCCCTTATTAACTTAAAACAAACACACAAAGCTGTATGCATCTTCAAAAATAAAGTTTAACCCTCCAGATAGGTACAGTTGCCCTAAATTGGCAGCTGCACCTACAGACATTACCTAATCTAAAATTAAGGTTATCCATGCTAAAGTGCAAGCTACAGCCTGTGTTCCCACTTATACTGATTGCTTACTGTTCTTTTCTTATCTTTGTTCCCCACCCAGATGTAAAACAGTTTGCATGCGTTCAGAAAACATTAAATTTTAGCCCTAAGAAAAAATGCACTTACTATATTTAAATAAAACTAAATTGTATGCTGTTCAATTAAATGCATTAATGTATTAAGACTGCTAGGGAGGCTGCCATCTCTTATTCACTTAAAGAACAGCAAAAACAGACCATCACTGAGGTGAACTGAGTCTACTGTAAACTATATCAAAGCCACCAAAGACAAACCAAGACTCAAGAAACACCAGCAATAATTTAATTGGGTTCTGGTGTGCAGCTTGTGAGACATTTCTCTGCGAGCTACATTGCTGAAACCACAAGGCTGCAGCAGCACTTCACCATATAGTTGTATGGCTGTAAGGCATACTCGCTACAGCTGTACACTCTGAGGAGAAATTTAATATTTCATGGCGATCCCTAAGGACAGCTACCCAGCTGTATTCTAACAGAAACAGCCATGCTAGAAGAGTTATACGTTATTTATTTTCATCCAACAAATGAAGGTTTTTAAATAAATAATTAATTATGGCTATGTTCCTAAAAGCTGAAACGCGTCAGTCATTTTGCTGCCTCTCTTTCCTTCCATATCTGAAATATTGGAAATATCTATCCATAATCATTTATAAATCTTTCTGAATGATAATAGTCTTCTTACCTGTACTGATTAGCTTCCACTGTCTTGGGAGCTGTTCCTGCTTTGCTCCTCTCCCACTTCAACATTCCTAGCCCCTCCATATCATCACTTTTATAATTACCAGCAACCTGTACAAATTAACCACTCCCTCCTTAAAAGCATACCTGCCATTCAGTCTACTTGCACAAAACACATTCTTCAATTAACTTAGTAGTTAAAACATATTCCCCTGTACCTCTTACATGCACCTTTTTCTAAACTCCCTAAAATACATACTTTCCTCTGTTACTTTCTACTCCACACATGCACAATATCATTACTAATTTACTGTTGTTAAACTTACACTAATTACAGAACTGCTGTTCGTTTTTTTTTTATTTACCTTCAACTTATATTTACTTCAACATCGCACATCACCTCTATAAATACACAAACTATACTATCTCTATTCTTCACACTTGACACACTCAACACCAAAATATCAGTACTTACCAGAACTATCACATCTCCCCACTTTACACACTAACCTTCCCCCCTACATCTTTGACTTCACCCTTATCACTCATCTCTTAATGTACTTAATGCACCTACATCCCACTATGACTTTATCACACTTCCACCATAAATATATTATACTATTCCTCTTTCTTTTGCTACTCAATAACCAATCTAGCAGTCTTTACAAAGCAGTCTCAAGCACTCTTGCAAATTCCTTGCTCCATCTCCCCTCCTTCCAACAAATGCATAACTACTACCCACTCCACTCTACTTTTTCTACTATTCCACAATATCTATGAAATCATACTACATCTCCCAACAAGTCTCCAACAGAGTCTACTCTCTAACCACACATATTATTCAACTACTCAGTCATATCTTCCCTACATACATCAATAAGTTTCCATCATTCTGATACTTCTATAAGGTGCCATGGAATCCATCTATGGCCAAACTCCCTTCATCTGTTTCCAAATAAATGCACAAAGCCTACAAAACAAAACAGACCAAGTTAATGCTCTCATCACGTGGCATAACTCTGACCCATCAGCCATTACAGAATTATGGATTAAAAAATACAACCCTTGTAGTAACCACTCCAAGCCTATATGACCATTACTTAGATGCCAGCCTCAAATCCTGGAAAGGAGGAGGAACCCTTCTAATTTACAAAGCCCACCTAACTGTTCAACTCATAGCTTAAACAAGCCTACCTTCTAACTGTCTTGACTGGCTACTTGTCAAAATATACATTAAAACTAACAAAACTCTCAACCTCACAGTGGACTACCTCCTACCCTGATACTTAAGGAAAATTCAGAATTATTTTATGCAATGTTATCACCTCAAATAAACTTGTTATCAGTCTCTTACTAATTGCCTGCTGAGCTCCATTGATAATGATCTCATAAACCTCCTGACTACAGTCTAAAACAGTGTAATAACCTACTTTCCCAAACCTTAAAATAATCAACAACTCATTAATTGATTTACTTATAACTAACAAACGCTTTCTAATCTCAGACATCACAATTCATTCCCATCATTAAACAACCAGTGCCCAATAAGCTTTTAGCTACATTTCCCAGATCAAAAAATTCCCCCTCATATTATTTCTTTCAGACACAAAATCTGACTCCATAATCAAAAATCTAAGTCATTTCTTGGAGCCATAGACTGGACAAATATCTTAACACTGCAAAAGCCTATCTTACAGCAGAAGCCTTCACTAATACTCACAAAATCCACACACACATGATTTCTATTACTAACTAAACATTACAAGCTGGAGAAGAATGACTGCTTCAACCCTGACCTATAGTCAGTACTCAGACTGAGATGAAGCATGGCATAATTGGAAAGATACCCACAACCATGAAACAAGAAAGCACTTTATATAGCTAACAAACATTTCCAAGCAATTCATTACATGCCATTAAATCACCCTAAACAGTGATGGAAAGATGCCAAGAAACCAAGAAGAAGAAACAATCCTTTATCAAATCACAATACTAAAAACACTTTCTCTCTGTGTAATTTCCTCCCAGAATTTATCAAACTTCCCACACTATGCTGTAACACTACTTGCTCCACTTATCCTGATCACCTCAACATATCTTTGTTTAATTTCAAATAAATTAAAAGCAAAGAAATACAGCCTCTCCCTGAACAACTAAAAATTCATATTACCCCAAGTACAGATGACTTTCACCTTTGGCTCATCATTGTAGAGAATACATTATTGTACCAGTCCAACACATGTATTACTTCTGCCTAACACAAAACACTGTGCCAGCTATATGGAAAATAGCAATAGTTAATTCCCTCCCAAAACAAACCACTCCCTCCAAACTCTCTCATTATTGCCCAATATCTACCCTACCTATACAAATTAATATCTTCGAGAAACTAATCCACTCCCAAATTACATCATAAACAACAAAATACAACCTCCTGTAATTCCAGCATCATGTTCTGCTCAGGTTGCAGTATACTAAATTCCATTTGGACTCTCAAAGACCAAATCCTACTCGGAGTACATGAAGGAGAACTTACTGGTGCTATATTTATTAAGCTGACCAAAGCTTTTGATTCAGGTTGTATTAGCTTACTATTAGTCCATTCTTCTTGACATAAGCATTAACTAAGATACACTACTTTGTTTCTACAGCTATCTTTCTAGCTGACACTTCTATGTAAATGTCAACTTATCCTTCTCCCCTCTAACCAAAATCAACTTATCCTTCTCCCCTCTAACCAAAATCAACTTATTCTTCTCCCCTCTAACCAAAATCAATCAAATAATAGCACAAGGTTATTTCCTTGTACCTCTCTTCTTCTGTGTCAACATAAGCAAACTACCTGTGGACCTACCTCAGCTTCCTCTGTTTCTTTACACTGATAACATGGTCCTATTTTGCTCTAACAAAACTTCAGCAATCTTTCAGAAAGAACTACAGACTGAATTTCTTGCCATTAATACTTGGATCAGGAGCAAAAAAAAAAGCCTTCTCTACCTTTTAAGAACAAAAACAATGTTTTTTGGAACCAATCCAAAGCTAAACAAATTCCCCTCACCATTACTAGTCTTAACATCAACCTACACATAGAAAACACTAGGAAAGAAATTAACTCACTACTATTCTGGACCAGCAATATCTCCCCTTCATTCCAAATACTCCAGAATAGGAATAGGCAGAGGCATTCTACTAGCATAAGTAGAATATGGACTTTTACTAATAACATACATCTATAAAATCCACAATGATTCAGATAATCATCAATAGAATCTGCAAGTTTATCACAATGCATAAACATCACTGCATAACACTACAGAAAGCAAATTAGCTCCCAGTCAAACAAATTATTGTAGCCTCTTACTAAGCTCTAAACAATGGGAATCTATGCATTACGATCTCAAAGAAATATCTTCTTATTCAAACATTTCAGGCTCAGTTAATTCATTATCTTTGTGATAATGCTTTGTGCAAATGCCTCCATTCTGGACACATTATCTAACAGAATTTGTTTTTATGTTCCTAGGTTAGTACTAGGCTAACTACCTTTGTGGGCCATTTTAAGCCTAGCCAATTACCCCATGTGAGAATCAAACCCTGCACCTTGTGTTTGCAAGGTGAACACCTTAACCATTATGCTAACCTCCCAACTTAATGTACTCCATCAGTCTGTCTTCTAACAAGTTTGTATATCACCTGCAAAAGCAATATACATATATCTATATCTATCTATCTATCTATATATATATATATATATATATATATATATATATATATATATATATGGATTCACTATACAATCTCGAAATACTGAAATGTCGAATTTCAGTATTTCAAGACTGAATAGTCGAAAAACCACATACACGAAAACCCACAATCACGGATATTACAATCGTGACTATTTACACACACACACACACACACACACACACACACACACACACACACACACACACACACCAGGACATAATCACACACACACATACACCTACCAAACTAAACAAGCATAGCAACACACAAACACACTTAACCTACCTATAAGCAGGGGGGCAAGCCCCCACACCCCCCTACTTATATATTCTAACTCCGAGGTCGCACTAAACACACAAACACACAAAAAACACCACCGCACACACTTAGACACACGAAAATCCCCACCCATTATCCTCAAACACACAACACTTACCTGAAACTCCAGATAAATTCACAAACCGCACCACACATCATGAACGCGACACCACGATAGTGGCAGATTCGACATTTGCGGATTCGGCATAGTGTAGTTTCAGCTAACTGCACTTTCCACTATTCGGTCTCGACGTATTTTGACATTTCAGTACGTCGAGATTGTCTAGTGTATCCATACATATATATATATATATATATATATATATATATATATATATATATTTAGACAGATAGAAATTTGTATAGTTCTACACTTGAGTGACTGCTCCTCCCTATATTCTATATAGTGATTTCTTCTGTCTGTACTGCGTAGTCATAATTACCTTACCGTACTGTAATATATATATATATATATATATATATATATATATATATATATATATATATGGGTCTACTGCATTTGACTGAAAATACACTTCACTGAAAATGAAATCAGTGGGATCACTTCATTGAAAGCCCACTTCACTGAAAACTCATTTGACTGAAACTCATTTTGTTGAAAGTTATATATGGCCTTTTCCCCACTGTAGTGCGATCCTGGAGTTAGTATATATATTAAGGGGGGTGGGGGGCACAGCCCCCCACATTTGGGGTGTGGGGGCATAGCCCCCACATATTATAAGCATTTTAAACTATACACATTGATACTTACAAGTGCAATGAATAACTGTTTCCAGAAGAGACTATATAACCAACATATGTGGGGGGGGGCTCCCACCCCCCTTAATATATATATATATATATATATATATATATATATATATATATATATATATATATATATATATAAAAACTCCCGGCTCGCACTATAGTGGGGAAAAGGCCATATATAACTTTCAGCTAAATGAGTTTCAGTCAAATGAGTTTTCAGTGAAGTGGGCTTTCAGTGAAGTTGTCATAGTAATTTCATTTTCACTGAAGTGTATTTTCAGTCAAATGCAGTAGACCCATATATATATATATATATATATATATTTTTTTTTTTTTTTTTTTTGTTTTCATAATTTACTGCTAGCTGGAGTGAGGTGCATTAACTATCATCTGATCCAACATTCTGGCATACCTTTACTCAAGTTTTATTTTCACTATCCTCCAAAATACCAAACTTGCTGTACTCAAACAAAGCTGTAACAGGGGAATAATATTTGCAGCCAATGTAATAAATCATATCAGTGTCTTACACTCTGCCATCTAAAGTAGTATGAACTTACCATCATACTTAAATGTAATCATGTTAAAGTTGCATATTGCACATCTAGTACGTGCCCAGCTTTTCAGTCCATAATACAATGGTGCACTGATACATATGAACACTGCTCCTGAGATTCGAATCAAAATCTTTAGCTAAAAGTGGTAAAGCAAACAAATCAATGGCCAAAAACTCTTTCTTCTTCTTCTTCTTTCTTAATGGACTGCAACTGCAATACATGCATTACTTCATGCCCCACACTTCTTATCCTGTGCAATTTATCTAAAATATAAATGTAATTCTTTTCTCTATGACATTAGAGAGGTGAAGAAGAGAGTACAGGCAGGATGGAGTGGGTGGAGACGAGTGTCTGGAGTGATTTGTGACAGACGAGTACCTGTAAGAGTGAAAGGGAAGGTCTACAAGAGGGTAGTGAGACCAGCTATGTTATATGGGTTGGAGACATTGGCATTGACAAAAAGGCAGGAGTTTGAGCTGGATGTGGCGGAATTAAAGATGTTAAGATTTGCACTGGGTGTGATGAGGGTGGACAGGATTAGGAATAAGTATATTAGAGGGTCAGCCCAGGTTGGAAGGTTTAGAGACAAAGCCAAAGAGGCACGATTACGTTGGTTTGGACATGTGCTGAGGAGGGATGCTGGGTATATTGGGAAAATGATGCTAAGGATGGAGCTGCCAGGTAAGAGGAAAAGAGGAAGGCCTAAGATAAGGTTTATGGATGTGGTGAGAGAGGACATGCAGGTGATTGGTGTGACAGAGCAAGATGCAGAGGACAGGAAGAAATGAAAACAGGTGATCTGCTGTGGTGACCCCTAATGGGAACAGCTGAAAGAAGATGATGATGATGACATTCTTTCAGTTGTGCATACCTCTCATACAATTCTCCTCCACTACTTTCCTCTTTGCAGTTACTCAGTCCATACTGCTCAACATAATAAACCATTATTTCATTGCCTCTTCTCTGTCTCCCATCACCACTTATCGCTATCGCTCCTACTTTCACACTTTCTCATGTCTTCTTCCATCACTCTTTATCTTTCTGCTTTTATATCCTCTGCTTCTTTTCATTCTCCTTCCCTCAATGTTCCTTCATCATGCCAAATTTGTTCGCCTGTACTTCATTTTAGCACACATCCACTTTTTACCATTCACCCTTTTCCCCCATTTTATCTTCAATACCCCGCAAGCATTTCATTCCTAACATTCATCATCTTTCTGTTTCCCTACTCTTTCACAATGTGAATTTTCTCATGAATCCTCTCCATCTCTTTTTCTTGTAATTTCTCCCTGTCCATACTGACTAATATTATGTTAATGCATGATTAGTACAGAGATGAACAAATATAACATGTAAACCAAGATGTTAATTATACTTACATGCCTTATAATACATGTCAGCTTCAACCAAAATTGTATGAAGTAGTTTTTAACAACATTTCCTTTCTAAATCATATTTTGCCATGCTGTGTATGTCTACCTTGATTATTATAACATTTTAATTATATCTTATATTAGTATATATGTTGTTAGTGCTGGAGCTTTCTTCCTTGAGCTTTTTCTGAAAAGTACAAACAAATAAATGAATAAATAACTGACTCCTAACTATAGTCACACTACTTTCACAACTTGAAATTATGCTTTTTCTCTTCCTCCCTGCTGCTGACTATTCAGCTGCTACCAGCTCCTTTCCTCATTCACCAGGTCTACTTGACCCACCTTAGCCTCCTCCGAGCTTAACCTGACCCATATGCTCAGCCAGTGGGATGATCATGAATGCTAGTGTAGTATCATACTGCAGCCAGAGAATATGTCTTAATCTCCTTCCACTCCATGACAGGTTTGCAAACTCCGTAATCTTTGCCTATGGGAGGTGCATTCTCAGCTTTGCGACAAAGTGGTATACTGCTGGCGCTGTGGAGCTCACCAGACTCTTGATGCTGTTGTTGCTCAAACCTAGGCAGCTTACTTCCCCTCAGGATAGGCAAGCCAGTATCAGCCACTCACAACCTTCAGTGTTTCAACTGTCTGTGCATCTGAGGTGCAATAAGAGTTTTATCTCTCTACTCCACAGGGCCGAATCAAGCATAAATAATCTTTTTCACCTTCGAGATGCATGCATACTTCAGGAAATATTACCAAGAAGCAAGACACATTTGGCTTAGACAGTGCAAAACACAAGAAATTCACAGCACAATGTTCAACCCACAGCCAATGTTGGCATGATACTGATTCAAACAGCATGTGCTCATCTCATGCTGTATCTCATTGTAAGGAATTATTATTATTATTCTTTTTTTTTGCAAAAAATGGTGCAGAAGTATATCCGTTAAAAAAGTAACATTTCATAAATTATTTGAATTAAAAATGAGAGCAAGCAACACAAATTGCTAATCACAGCCACAGAGAGAAACAGGAGTGGTGTCTTTCTTGTCAAAACACTAAGAATAAATCATAGCAGGTTTAGCCTTGGCCAATGAATATTAAACATTGTATTATGAAATACTGACTCCTAGTGGTAGAAATTTTATGATTTTTACTGAACTCAAGCTTTCAACAACTACAGAGAATTATATAGCCTGCTATGGCGATGCAGAAGGATAAGGTCCTGATTGCTGCCCAGGTGACCAGGGATAGATTAAAAACTAGGGTGATTAATGGAGCAGGCAGGAGAGGGTTGTGGCCATCCGAGGAAGACAAGGTACAGCCAATCATGGAATGCATCTGTTCCCTTAGAGGAGGAATTATCATTCAAAATATGCTCACCAAGCCACTGATAGGTACCACAGCTTTATTTAGGACCAAATTTAGGTAGTGTAAACTGTTTCAACATTTAACAAGCACCTACAATAGTTAACTACTATACTACAAATATTTTTGGCACTCACTAATATATGATATTCTATATTCATATGAATTTATTAAGGGTAAGAAACATTTAATAGAAAATCAAATACTGTGCAATTAAGGCTTATATCCATAATGTTCTACAGTATTGGACCAAAATGGAAGATCAACCAGTTTGTCTTCCCTCAGGTGTCAGCCTCATAGCACTTGGTAAACCAAGGCAGTATAGCAACTGCTTGATTCTCAAGAACAATAAACTACTACTTACCCCATCACAAACTAGCTGTACGGGATGCAAATATTTAACTTAAATGAATACACTGCTCTCACCAAAATGCAAGGTAGTGAACACCATAGACCTCCATAACACATCACACAAATACATGGAGTATTATAATATGCTGAGACTGTAATAAAAGTAGCTGCTAAGTCTCCAATAAGTCTCAGCCACAACAAATACTACCACATCCAGAAATGAAGTCACCAGGAAGAAAATAGCCCCAAACCAAGTGTGTTTAAACCCTCTACTAATACAAAATGTACTGGTGATTGATGAATCAATAGTAAGACATATAGACTCTACTCTCACAAGGCTGCATAAGAATAGGGTGATGGTAAGTTGTCTTTCAAGTGTCAAGATCTCCAGCGACTCAAGGGCCATCAAGATGAACAAGTATGATTATGAAATGTTGATGGTTCATGTGAGTGTAAATGAGTTGGCAGACAAAACCCTAAAAATATGCAGAGAGACATTTCTAAACTTTCCATACATATAGAAAACATAGGAAAGATTATGGTATAGAGCAGACTCCTAACTTAGCCAGGACTGACGCCACGGTATAAAGGATATATGATTTATTTCAACAATTGACTGAATAACTGATGTCATTCAAGGGGATCTAGTATGTATCAATATAGGATGAACTGCTGCACAGGCTACTTGATTTGCCAAGGATGGTTTGTACCTCTCATTCCAGGGCTTCAGCATACTGGCAAAAAAATTTTGATAACCCCGTAGTGAATTTTTAAACAGATTCCAGCTAATGGATCTACCAGCCTAAAAATATAACAAATAAAGTACCAGACAATATCAGTGTGATGCTGCTCAACACTAGCAGTCTGTATACTAAATTGTCTGATCTTGAAGCCCTCATGCATTTGAAGCACATTCCTATTTGTATTATTATTGAAACCTGGTTTAAGCATGCAGAAAGCACCACCCATGCTAGGGTTTTGCAATTATCCTGCCTTTAGATCCAATGAGAAATGCAGAACAGTACTCATTTGTTAAAGACCACATTACCTCAGGGCAGATTCATAGACACTTACAAACCATACTTACTGATATTCAACTCACTGTAATTAAAACTGCTATTAGATCATAGCCTTTTACCCCCTCAATGACTGCTGAAAACCATTTCCATTGAATGAACTTGAAATATACAAAATTTCCATCATCCAGGGGAAACCTTAACTACCCATCAATGAACTGGAAGACCTTTGCCTCAAAGGCTGGCTATGTCCAACAATTCCTCACTTCCATAAACAAGGATTCTCTGGATCAAATAGTTAAAGACCTTACTAGAGGCAAAACGTTCTTGACCTTGTCCTTACAAACACCGGATCTATATACACCATTCCCAGCCAAGTCTGACCACAAATTAATAACCTTCTCATTCACAATCCCTAAACCAGCAGATGCAAATATCACATTATTCAAATACTTTAGATGTACAAACTTCATACTCTTTTCATAATGAAGTCTCAAAGTTCAAGTATAGCTGTTACCCATAAAACAGTGATAAAGCTAGCAGTTATGCAAGTAAATTCTATGCTCACGTATAAAACTGTATAAATCTATCAGCTCCTACCAAAGTTAAACAAAAATGTGAAAGTTAAGAACATATGTATAAATAAATATGACAATAAAAGGAAAGCACCTACTAGAATGTATAGCAAAGCTAAAGAGCCACAAATCAAATTCAACATCAAAAGGTTATTCAAGGTATTGAAGAATACCATCAAGAAAACAAAGGCTTCCCATGAACTTACATTGTTATCAGAAGCTAAGGATGATTACAAATCCTTTTTACTTACATCAGGAAGTTACAAAATGGCACCCAACATACATACATACAAACAAATATTTAAGGCATGGGTAATAATGTCCTACTGGCCTGCCAATATATCAAAACAGTTATTTTCATAAGTGCCCAGGTTATTCTTAAAAATATCTACTTTAGTGCTTGCTTTAATGTAATTTGGTAGTCTATTCCATGCATCACCTACACTTTCAGAGAACCAGTTAGTTCACCTCTCATTCCTATATAATCATCTACATACAGTAGGTTGTCTGATGAGTCTCTGCTACTTTGTGATAACCCTAAACATTCCCAGAGGTAGTTGTCTCTTATTAAAGCCCTATATACCTGAATGAGGTCTCCTCTTCAATGTCTATATGAGACACTGTACAAGTTCAGATATTTTAGTCTTTCATAATAACTTAAATTTTCACATTTATGGATGCCTTTGGTATAGTTCCGCTGTACTCTTTCCAGTTTACCCATACTTGTTTTCTTATAAAGTTTCCATATTGTTATTCCATTCTCAGGGTTGGGTGTAATGTAAGTAACAAACAGCAATTTCACAATTTCTGATTTCCTAGACTTTATGAATGTTTTATGCAACATATAGTTCTATAAATATCATTAATCAATTGGCTGATATGATTAGAAAAACTCAAAGCCTGATATACCCATATACCAAGGTCCTTAAATGAATCTACAGTTTCAATTACAGTGTGCTGTATTAAATATTCCCCTTTCAGTATATGTCTCCCAAGTCTTACATGCTTTAATTTTGATGTATTAATCAGCATATTATTTTCCTTTGCTCAAACGGTCATGGTAGTCAAGTTCTTTAGTAGACATGCCCTATCTGTAACACATGTAATCAGTTTAGACATGCCCTATCTGTAACACATGTAATCAATATATCCGTTTTCAAGTTATCTGCATACAGACTGTAGAACACCACAGATAAAAAGATAGATCTGAAAGATACAACTTAAAGAAGCATGAGCCTAGGTCAGAACTTTCTGGGGCACCCTGACTGTAACCTAGAATTTCACCTACCCAATTGCTGTATGATGCTTGCCATGTCCTATTTGTAAGCCATGCAATTTTCCATCTTATCAAGAGTACATCAATACGAGGGGCAAAGCCTAGATGGCCAACTGAGAGCAGTGAATTTTGAGAGTTCCATAAACTAGTATAATAATATAGGAACATTTTATTATTTTCAAGTTTAAAACATCAGAACTCTATAGATAAACTACTAAACTACATAAATATCAATTTTGGTGGAGATATACAACAAATTTCCTGTCAAGTAACTTGGAGATATATTGAGTCACTAAATATGAGCAACTCAAGGAATTCTCATCCAGATACTACTTTGAAAAAAGAACTGCAATTGATGACATCTTCCTTACAGGAACTATCTTTGAAGATGGATGGCTCTAAAAATGACTTAGAAAACCTCAAATTAAATTCTCAAAAACAGACTGATACTCTTAAGGAACTATTACAGCAAAAAAAACTATTACAAAAATAACAAATATAGAAACTTCTCTAAATGACATTGAAGGGACTCAAAGAGGAAGAATTCCAAAAATAATTTCTGCTTAAACAGAATACATGGGATGGCTGCTTAACAAAATGGATGACTTAGAAAACAGGGAAAGTAGAAACAACATAAGAATCTTTGGTCTGCCTGAAAACACTGAAGAAGACATTATTTCATTCTTAACAACCTGGATTCCTGAATTTTTAGACTTGAAAGAGAGACGTTCATTTGGAATTGAAAGGGTGCATAGATACCTGCTTCTAACTCAACAAATACTCCACCTAGATCCATAGTTATAACATTTATTTCATTTCTGGACAAGGAACTAATATTAAAATCTGCTTGGAGAAAATCACCCATAAAATACATTCAAAGCCTGATAAGGTTTGACAATGATTATTCTTCTATAATACTAGAACAAATGAAAAAAGTCTGGCCAATAATAAAACTGTTGAAACAAAACAACATTAAAGCATAGCTGGCCTTTCCAGCCAAGATAAAAAATATTTTTGCCAATGAGATGAGAACCTTTAATGACTTACAAGAAGGTACTATAGTCATCAAAAACAACAACATAGTGTCTATCCCAGAAGAAATGGAAGGGATGGCCCCTATTCTTAAAAGAATAAAAGAAACACATCTTTGGACTGATGCTAGAAAGAAGAAACAAAAAACTGATTCCAAGATAGCTGTCCCAAAAAATAACCTTTACAACTACATCTCTCAAAGTATCAACTGATATGGTACATCACTTGTCATCTGTTTTTATTTTAAAAAAGGAGGGTTTCTTAAACAACTGAGAAACAGTAATGATTTATTCAGAATGTTCAAAGAGTCCAATAATTCTTCACAAACAAAGCTAGGTCAGGATAGATTACTATTTACATTATATATAAGCCAGACAAAGCAATATATAATACAAACATAGAAGTTTCTATACCCCTACTTGAACTCAATGAATACTTATCTTGTTCATTTTTCATTGTTTTTACTTTTAATAATTTAAGTAATTAATTAACTGATTCAACAAGGTACCATTCATCAGAGTTCAGACTCAAATGTAACAAATTAACATCATATATAATAGCAGTAACAGTAGAGTGTTATGAAAAAAAATGCTGTAATGGAGACTAATGCCTTCTTCAGTTAAAGTATGATTTAGAAATGTCATGTATATCCTGGTTAAATAATAGTAGCAAGCTCTTAGTACGAATGTCATCATTATTCTGTTTAAATATAGTTAATATCAATTATAAAAAACATGACCACATGGCCAACAGAGCAAGCAACACTGAATGAAATGTAAAAATAAAAAATAACGCCACCAAGACACTCGTAGTTCCACCAATGGTTTTAGATCATGTGACTTTGGGTTACTACTTAACTTCAAGTGTTTGTATTAGTACTCTGATGAAGCCCTGAGATGTGAGGGTGAAAGTGCTAAGTCTTACAGCATTAAAGTTTTTCCTACTGTTTTTGTGGAACTACGAGTGTTTTGGTGGCATTATTTTTTATTTTTACATTTCGTTTAATATTAATTATGGCAGGTATCACAGCTATGAGTGCTGTTTGATCAGTCCTGATATGGTGTGCATGGATGTAGCTGTGTCTGGCAGCTAGAACAAATGTCATTATTATTCTGTTTAAACATAGTTAATATCAATTATGGCAGGTATCATAGCTTCGAATGCTGTTTGATCAATCCTGATATGGTGTGCGTGGATGCAGCCATGTTTGCCACCTAGTACAAATGTCATTATTATTCTGTCTAAACATATCAATTATGGCAGGTATCATAGCTTTGAGTGCTGTTTGATTAAGCCTGACATGGTGTGTGTGGATGCAGCTGTGCCTGGCAGCTGTTGTGTGTTGCTGTTTTCATCTCCGGGAGGCTGTGGGTTGTGGCTTGTGATCAAGGTTTACTGATGCTTGTGTATTAGGAGGAGACATTTGGTGTTTCAGCCTGGATTCAGGGGAAGGGGGTGGATGGAACCGTGATTTAGGATATTTTGGCAGAGAATAGTTTGTTTATACATCTGCTGAGTGAGAGGTGGGAGGGCTGGAAGAGTGTGTTGTCTCTTCTGATGGCTTGTTGGGAGTTTTTTTTTTTATCTGTTTTCTCTCCGTTCTTTTCCTGGCTGCTGCCTCACTGAAAGGGAGGGAACTGTAGGCTTGAAGTTGCAGTGAAGTGAAGCTTTGCTTCAGATGCATCGCGAGCCTCTGGTATGCAGTACACAGACACACTAACAGTAACAGACGCTCTCATGTTGCTATGGTAATGGAGACAGAGTGATGATGATGCTTAATGATTCTGAAGAGTCTCCAAGATGATTCTTGGCAATGAAATTTTTGGTTTAAAAGAAAATAAATATAATAAAAGGGCTGTTTTAAGCCACATGTACACATATTGATGGTCCCCCAACACTTCATTTAGCTCATTAAGTTGATTCTTGATAAAAAAAAAAAATAAGCGCAATTTTATATTGAAAATGTATTTTGGTCCAAGCACATTAAGGACTTACATAAGAGTGAAAGTCTGATTTATTGTGAAAGACTAAGAGCACTTGGTCTTTTGCAGTACCCTTTGCAGTGGTCTGGGAGGTGAGGTTGCTCAGACATGTTGGGCATATGGTGATAGCTGATTCTAGGGGTGTTTGAAGTTGCCAGAAACTGCTAGAGAGTTATCAGATTTCATTCATGGAAATATCTGTGGGAATGGAAGGTATGTTGAGTGGCTCACTGGCAGAGTGGCCACTGCATGGAACAGGCTGGTAAAATGGAACAGGACAAATATTGGTTTGGATATTTTAAGAACAGCCTGGAAACACACCACATGAATTAATGAATGGTATTCTGGCAAAACTGGATGGGCATTGTTGCCCGTGCTTGAAGTACTGATATGTGTGTATGTAAGGATGGAACTATACTTATAACAAATAAGAAACTAGAAGGTTCTCATAATTTTAAAGTCTATGGACTCTAAAAACATGCTTGGAAGGAGCTAATAATAAGAATAAGCATTACAGCTTGTGGTCTCTCAAATAACTAAGCAACAGCCAAAAAAAAAAAAAAAAACACACACACACAGTAGTTATGTAATGTATGATTTCAGTAAATCTAGACATAAAATATATAATCGTCATATAAGATGAAGCAGTCTGCTGAATTTAGATATTAAAGACAGGATTTAATAACATGGGCTTGTGTATAATAACACTACTGTCTTAACTTGTCATAAATGAGATGCACTATATTGAACAACAAGGGGAAACATGATGATTTTCTTATATAAGTAAATATGCATAACAAGTCATGTAATTCCTTTAACTTGAATTGTAGTTTTTGTAACCCATCTTGACCATATATAATACTTAAGCGGTTACCAAGGTAACTAATGTTTATACATGACACCAAACTGACAAAGTTGTTCAAGAGAAACAACAGAAGCCTGAACTTGAAATGTCATAGAATGTAACAATCATATTCTGAACAAACAGTATTAAATTGACAATTGACACTCAGTTTAATAATATGGGCTTGTGTATAATAACACTACTGTTTTAACTTGTCATAAATGAGATGCACTATACTGAACATCAAGGAGAAGCATGATGATTTTCTCATATAAGTAAATGTGCATAACAAGTCATATAATTGCTTTAACTTGAATTGTAGTTTTGTAACCAATCTTGACCATACATAATACTTAAGCTGTTACCAAGGTAACTAATGTTTTATACATGACATCAAACTGACAAAGTTGTTCAAGGGAAACAACAGAAGCCTGAACTAGGAATGTCACAGAATGTAACAATCACATTCTGAACAAATAGTATTAAATTGACAATAATCACTCAGTTTAACATTTGCTGATTATAAAAAATAGAATGTTGCCATTTAATTTTAAAAACGTTCAGTATATGCCATAAAATGGCAATTTATGAATATGGAAAGGGAACTTGTAATCATTAATTACAATATGTGAATTTGTTGTTCTTAACCTATAATTTCACTCATTTATAATAAGAAATGACAGAGGAAAATCCTTACATGTAGGAAATGGGGGGGGAAGAGGGATGCACTGATAATTAAAATACACTAACTTTCATCAATATTCACATAAAACAAACTTGATGCTTTAAGTAAGTTAGCAACAAACAAAGTGATTACTTAAATGCTGGTAAACAATGAAATATAACTTCTGATATATCTAGTAAAATACATTGTATTATAAATATTAGGTATAAATATTATTACCTTCTAGTTATATTAAGTATGAGAAAACAAACCAGGTAGAAACCACCATGATGTAAAAACAAAATCTATTTATTAAAACTAGAATAACAAGCGCTTTCACGTGTATCAAAAAACACGCTTCATCAAGTTTAACTAGAAATTTCAACTGAGGATTTTTATACAAATCCAAAAGCTATCAAATTGTATAATTAGCAATCAAAGCAATGCAATTAAACAATTAAAATGATAGTTACAAGTTTAAGTTAACTCTTGTAGCACAGGATAAAAATTCAATGCTTGAGACAGATAATAGCACAGTCTCTATTATATTGACATAAAAATAGAATATAAATATATTAATGAATTAATAGGCAATCGCCTCATACTTATACAATATAACATGAAGATATAAAACAAATAGATTCAACAAAATAGTGAATATTTTAAGAACTAGTGAATAGAAACATAAACTGGTAAAACCAAATTGGTTCAAACTGGTCAGTGTTCACGTGCCATTAGAACAGGCTTGATGCTGACAGACTGATTCACGCCAGGCTCGAGATGGTCAAGTTTGTTTTATGTGAATATTGTTGTCCTGTTCGATTCTCAGCTAGAGCGTCTTCTGTGCGGAGACATGTGTGAATGGGCATACCTTTGTTGAAGGTTGTGCGTCAGGGCTGGCAACTCGGCACGTAAAAATCTACTGCCAATCATTAGCGGACCGGAGTTCCGCTGTGGCGACCCCTAACCAGGAAAAGCCAAAAGATACATGTCACATTATACATGGTTTCACTAGTAAATAGATTACCAATGAAGCAAGAGATGATTCTTTTAATTCCGATTTTGCTTCAAGATTTTGTTTGTACATGATGGTGGATTCCATGACCATTAAAATATTGTCAAAAACAACTGGAAATTTTTTCTAGGACATAAGGACCTGGCAAAAGTAGTGGGGGATAAACCCCAGTTTGTAGAAAAGAAAAATGGAAACATTAAACAACTGTTAGAATTTTCAGGGACAAAAATTATAACACCTTGTACTAATAAGGTCTTTGGTACTTATAAATGTTTGAACTGCAGGATATGTAGGTTTATTTCTGAAGGCCCCTTCATAGACTTATCACATTGTAATAGAACTATAAAAGTGCCAGGTAGATTTGATTGTTCCTCTACTGGGGTTGTTTATGTTGCTTTATGTATGTCATGCACAGCATTTTATGTTGGCATGACTACTAGAAGTCTAGGTACTAGAATTAGGGAACATATATATGCTATTACAACACATGATGAGAATAATACACTGTACAAGCATTCTGTAAAATGTTCCAGTTTTAAGAAATTTATTTTTTCTGTTTTAGATGTGGTACATATGGACTTAAGGGGAGGTGATTTTAAGAATAAAGTTGAAAGAGTACAATGCCCCTTTTGGAATGTACCTCACAAGACATCTGCAGCAGCTGGAAAGGCCACAGAAGTACCTCACAAAGAGGATTACTGGCCTCAAACAGATGCCCTACACTGACCGTCTCAAAAACCTCCAGCTTTACCCTGTAGCATATCGCCTTTTCTGAGGAGATCTCTGCCTAACATATAAAGCTATGTTAAACCCAGAGCTGTTGGACATGCTACACCTAAAGAAATCCAAATCCCTCTGAGCTACATGCTCTAGGGACCTAAACCTTGTTACCCCAATAAACAGGACATGCTGGAGGGATAGTTTCCTGTCCCAGAGACTTCCTATACTCTAGAACAAGCTACCCATCTATATCAAGCAAAGTTCCTCATTAGCACTCGTCACGAAAAATCTTGATGAGTGGATGGGAAATACGAAATTCACCCCGGGGATCACGTCTGTGTCTCTGCTTGACAGGGGCACAGGAAATTAACTTTCTTGGGTGGCGTAACACAGGGAACCTTGTTGGCTAGGCTTACTTAGGTCCTTGGGCCAATAGCCTAGTACCTACCTATAAACCTTTGAACCTATGAAAGGAAGGAAGTTGAGTGGTAGATTCGGTTGGCTGCTCACCTTCCTCCCTCCTGGTTTAAATGAAGCTGTAAATATCAAATGTTTTTTAAAGTATAGAAAATCTGTCATTTATTCTGCTTGATGCATTAAGGGTTAACATCAGTGTTTTCCTATTGGTTAACTGTTTGATAAATTTGGTTTAAATATGGCTGCAATATTATGTGGTTGTTTGTTTCTGATGAAGTCTTCGGACGAACAGCAGATTAATAAATTTGGTTTACGCTAAAAGAATTGTCTCGAGCACCTGTTTCCACCAGTGTACTTTTGCTGTTTGGTTGCTTCTCTCTGGTTCCTGGTTGTTTCGTTTTTTTGTTGTTGGTCATTTTGTTTGCCAAATAAACCATGGCAGGTGCTTCTAATGACAAGTTGATGGACATGATGGTACATTCAACACCTAATATGCATGAAAATGCTTTAAACAAATTAACTTCTGCAGTGGGTGAGTTACAAAACCCCTCGGCAAATGTTATGAGTAGACTGAATGAAATGGATCAATGTTCCAGTTATGAATTTTCGGATGACTCCTGTGATGGGGAAGAAACTGTTATTCCAACTGTTATGGGTCAAAATTTCACATGAAATGAAGTTTCCAAAGATGTTATTTTCTTTTTAAATGACAACCATGACCCATTTTGAATTGTTGGGAATAGACAGGGGAACCACATCAATAGAGGTAATTTACTTGAACTGTTTGATGAAATCGAAAAGCGTTTAAAGCACTTTTGTAGTTTAGTGATTGAGAACAAGTATTCTGAACATTGTCTAAGACTAAACATCATGCTGAAAGGTTTGAGATTTTATAAATTTCCCAATGGTGTAAGCAAGGACACACCTTTCTATCATGAGTTGGTTTTCTTTTTCAGTAAAGCTGGAAAATAATTTTTAAACTTGCTTATAAAAAAACAATGTTTCCATTATTGACAGTCTAAAGAAAAGTCTGACTGACTTGGATACTACTATTAGAGTGTAACTGCAACATTGTAACAATTTACAGCATAAATATGATACTATCTTTAACAATGTATCCAAGTTTGAGAAGGCAGCTGTGTTTTGTAAGCAGAAGAAAATTCAAAGGGATGTGGCAACTTATGAGTCTGGCAATGCCTTTGTGTTAGATCAGGAGAAAAGACTTTACAACAATAACAACAAGAATACTTATCAGAAAAGGTATCATATAAATAATACTTTATTTAATACACAGACTTCTAACATGCATAGTGTGCATAGTTCTAGCACATCAAGTGGTGATCAGACTGTCTCTTTATATTCAAGAACCACTGAAAGCATAAATGAGGTTGCAGTGTAATGTGATCTGCAGAGTTCATGCAGAGAGTAATGGAGACCCAGGAACTTCTGAGCGTACTAATGCTCAAGAGTTTAAAGACCTGCCATGTTTTGTTAACAATAATGGCGGTTCTGTACAAGAATTTGATAGAATTACTACTTGTTCAGCTAACAATAATTTTTTGAGGCAGAGGAGCCAGAGTTACAACACCAGGAGTCAAGGGAGAAGCCGCAACAGGAAATGCTGAGAGAAAACAACAAAAATAAGTACAAAGACTTTTGGAAATGTTTATAATTTGTCTAATGTTTGTTTGCAAGATGTTCATTATAAAATGTTAAACTTAGGCTTGAACTTTGTTCCTAGTCAACGTGCTAATGAAACTAGAACTATTGCTGACTTTAAAAAGTATGTTAGGAAGCTGAATTTAAGTTTTATTTTGAATGGCATCAGTTCTAAGATTAAGTTCTGTAAACCTTCCAGTTATAACTTGAGTCTACATCATACTATTAAGGTATCTGAAAAAAGTTGTGAAGAAGAAATAAGGCAATGCTGTAAGAACAAATCTAAAAATATGTTTTTTAATTTAAGTCAGAGTGAAATCAGAGCTCTAAATGATTTAAAGAGTTTTAAACATCTTAGATATATGAAGGCAGACAAGGGGGGGGGGTTGTCATAATGACTCAAGAGAGTTATGTTAATGCAATTGAACAAATACTCAGCAATGCATCACAATACACAGAGGTTAGAAAATGTAGTGTTGAAAAGTCGTAGGAATGTATATGACAACTTATATGAGTTATTAATGAATGCTGATATTAGTCTGGAATTGTTCAATTTTCTACATATTGATGAACCAAAAATAGATGTACTGTTTGGTATCCCTAAATTACATAAAAACTTTCAGAACTTCCCCTTTAGACTGATAGTTTCTGTGCCTAGATGTAGTACAGGGAATATTTTTCCATTTCTTAATTATGTTTTCAACCCATTGGTTAAGAAACTGGAATTGCGTATTAGTGACTCATGGGATTTCCTTAATCAAATTAGAGAATTTCCTGTGAGGACAGAAATTTCTGACAATATTCCTTCCTTTATTATGATTACAGTGGATATTTCTTCCCTTTATATGTTGATCCCTGTAGAAGAAGGGTTAGAATTTTTAAGTATTTTTTTACAAAAACATCAAGTATATTTATATAGAACATTAATGGATATAGTGTTAGTGAATAATTATTTTATTTTTAACACTAAGTTTTACAAACAAAAGAACGGGGTAGCAATGGTGGAGATGGTAGCCCCCTCTTTTGCTAACTTAGTTTTAGGATGGTGGAAGATAGAATTGTTACCATGCATTTCTATGTATGACAAGATTTTGATGTACTGCCATTTTGATAATGATTTATTTTTTATTGTTTTAGAAGCAGATTTTGATTTGAATAATTTTATGCTAGAACTGAATAATAGTTGTACTTTTCTAGAATTTATAACTGGAAATTTTGGTCTTTGTGTGAACTTTTAGACATAGATTTAAAGTGGGATGGTGACAAATTTATTTCTAGAATTCACAGAAAAGAAACCTTTAGCAATAGCTATGTCCACTTCAAAAGTGGGCATCCTATGTGCATTAAAAGGAACATCCTACTTGGCCAATACATTAGAGCCTCCAGGATGGTCAGTGATGACCAAGATTTTTTGAATGAAATAGAATTTATCAAGAAGTTATTCTTGGAAAGAGGTTACAGCTTGGACTTAATAATACAGTGGATGAAATTATTAGTGTTAGAACCAATAAATTTACACCCGTTGTTATACATGGTTTCACTAGTAAACAAATTACCAATGAAGCAAAAGGTGACTCTTTTAATTCCCATTTTGCTTCAAGGTTTTGTTTGGACATGATGGTGGATTCCATGACCATTAAAAATATTGTCAAAAACAACTGGAAAACTTTGCTAGGACATGAGGACCTGGCAAAAGTAGTGGGGGCTAGACCCCAATTTGTAGAAAAGAAAAATGGAAACATTAAACAACTGTTAGATTTTTCAGGGACAAAAATTATAACGCCTTGTACTAATAAGGTCTTTGGTACTTACAAATGTTTGAACTGCAGGATGTGTAGGTTTATTTCTGAAGGTCCCTTCATAGACTTATCACGTTGTAATAGAACTATAAAAGTGCCAGGTAGATTTGATTGTTTCTCTACTGGGGTTGTTTATGTTGCTTTATGTATATCATGCACAGCATTTTATGTTGGCATGACTACTAGAAGTCTGGGTACTAGAATTAGGGAACATGTATATGCTATTACGACACATGATGAGAATAATGCACCGTACAAGCATTCTGTAAAATGTTCCAATTTTAAGAAATTTATTTTTTCTGTTTTAGAAGTGGTACATATGGACTTAAGTGAAGGTGATTTTAAGAATGAAGTTGAAAGGAAGTTGAGTGGCAGATTCGCTTGGCTGCTCACCTTCCTCCTGGTTTAAATGAAGTTGTAAATATCAAGCGTTTTTTAAAGTATAGAAAATATGTCATTTATTCTGTTTGATACATTAAGGGTTAACATCAATGTTTTCCTGTTGGTTAACTGTTTAACAAATTTGGTTTAAATATGGTTGCAACATTATGTGGTTGTTTGTTTTTAATGAAGTCTTTGGACGACTAGCGGATTAATAAATTTGGTTTATGCTAAAAGAATTGTGTCGAGCACCTGTTTCCACCAGTGTATAGTTTTGCTGTTTGGTTGCTTCTCTCTGGTTCCTAGTTGTTTTGTTTTTTTGTTGTTGATCTTTGGGATCAGCTTAGCTATTGTTGTGTGGGGACAGTATTGACTTGCTGCTGTTTGTCAGAGAAGGAGCAGTAGCTTATAGTCTCTTCTTGACTTGCCTGGGTTTTCCTTCTGAGGACATTTCTGACTGGTTGTTTAAAGAAGATGGCTGCTTAGCCTTGCCCTGTATTCTACTTAGGTGCCATAAACTGCCAAGAAAGAGGAAGATAGAAAAATAATTAAACTCCAAACCCTTTTTTCATCTGGGTAAGGATTAACTGCTCAGCACAGTGTCATGGCACCAGAAGTATATTTGCCACCCGGTTTCCACAGTCAGAGCCTTCTCTTCCACTAAAAAACTCAATTAAAGGATCTGACAAGAAAGTCGACCAAAAGAGGCGCCATCTGTGTTACCCTCATCAAACGGTGTATACTTCGATACATATAGCAGCACCAAAAATACACCTCCCAGCATACAACTCAACTGTCCAAGATTTTGCAGAATGTCTAGATTTTTGTCTCATATTTTTAGACTGTTCCTCATACAATTTTTGGCTTTTGGCAAACAACTGAGTATTGCAGTCACTAAATAATGACAGACATTTGAGTATCAGATTTCATATCCTTCAGAAAATGCATTCTAATGTAAGGCATGTTATTCTAGCAAATTTACATTTATATAAGGGCAATATTTACAGTCTGTCTCTATTTGGAGCCTTTGTCCCTGATTCTTGCACTAAGATATTGAGAGGTGTGCCTCCCAATGAAACCCCACATGTAAACTTGCATGCAATTATCAATTTTACCAAAGGTAAGGACACTTGTTTTGACTGACCTGAACTCCAGAATGTACTGTTCTCAAACAAAATGTAACCATCGCTCTATTTTTATTGACCTTAGCTTTATGATATACTTGAATTTTCTAGTAACAGTATATGCTGTACTCTCTGTATTGTCTAGTATCTACTGTTTTGATAGCTGTTCTTTTTTGTTGCTATTTGAATAATGCAGTTGTTGCTATTTGATTGCCATTTTTTTACTTTGAACTTTGCTATATTGATGTACTAGTATCAGTTGTTGCTACTGGCATTGCTGTTTTTCTGGATCAACTTCTACCATTAATTACCCTGCACTCAACTCTTTACTGGTAGCAGCTGCTTCTGACTTCGTATCCCACGAGTGTATATTTGTATGTGGTTGATTGCAGACCTTTTTACAAAGCACTCAATTTTTCACAGCATCCTTTTCAGTGTTGTGGATTATTGCTTTCATCTGAGTTCTTATTATAAGAACATTGTACTTAATTTTGCAACTGCACTGATTAATTATGTTTATTCCACAATGAGGTTACCAGTAGCCACTGTTACTCCCATTGTGTTCCTTGTATTTTAGTGGAGGTTATATCTAAAAGCAGAATGTTATACGTTGTTACCTACTGCAGCGGTTGTAGTAAATAAGTCTGTAATGTAGCCAGATAGAACTCCATTTAAGTTACAGCCTTGTAACTGCAGAGATTTAGCACTCCCTTTAACTAAGAGATTAACCTTGTGCTCATTACCCCTAAAACTTGTTTTTCCTGTCTATGCCATTTAGTATTCTACTTGGACTAGTCTATTAGCCTCCCTAAATAGAACTGCTGCCCATATTCCATTAATCTGCCCAACTAGAACTGCTTCCATTAGCCCACCTTGTTTATCACCTGTGTTTGGTAGCATGGGATGTCAGCATGCTATAGCCCCGTCTGTGACTTTTTTCTTTTTTTTTCTTTTCTTTCTGTCTTTCTTTTTTATTATACTTACACATAGCACTTTCAAACAGTGTAGCAACTATCTCCAGCTTACTGACAAGTCATTGTTACTACCCATCACTGACAGGATCAGTGAAAGATGTAAGTATTTATTCAGGCTGGAGGTTAATTTGCAATAGCAAACTATAGTCAGTAAGCTCCACACATCCCCAACACCTTGATCCACTGCTACTCTAACTTTATACTGAATAGCTTTCACCTACTGGCTAAAAATTTGCTATCCCCACAGTACCTTCTCTATGCAGGAGTCTGAACAAATAAGATTCCCGAACCTGTGATCCTTCTTAACTTCAAGCACAGTCTCAGTTTCCACCTTATTAAACCCTGGCTCAAAAAGCAACCTCTGCCCACATCCCAAAAAAAACCCCACTTGAAATCACCTCTATTTTTAACTTTACTTTGTAGAAACCATAGCTGAACTTACTGCCTCCTTCCCGCCTCCACCTTCCCAAACTTATCACTCTACCAATCATAACCACATGGATAACCCTCCCACTACGATATTTTCCCTCTCCCCCATCTCTACATCAACCATTACCAAGCTCCTACTCAAATTAAAACCAGGAAGCTGTGCCCCTGACAATCTACCCCAGAATAACATACCTGCTTCTCTACCTTCCGAACTAAGTCTGACAAAATATCCGTGTTCTTTTCTTCTAAAACCTGTGCCACACCTCCTACAAAACCTCACAACATTTAAGGACTTCTCCAAAGCAGTCATGTTATTGCCCTCAGGTGACTGAGAGAAGTTCAAATGTTATGTTGCTGTTGTGTACTTCATTGCCACAAATGACACTTTTGCCTCCAACTTCTATTTTCACCTCAACAATTGTATTGAAGATCATCTTTATCCATATCAATTATAATGGGAAATTAAAGAGCAGACTGCTCTGGTGAAGTATTCATACTTACATATTCTACAATAAAAAGAAGAAATTGCTTACCATCTATAATAAGGCTCCATCTCTACACCTGAAGAACCTCAAATGTGCTGAATATAAACTTAATGCTGCTACCTCTATTAAAGGCAACCATAAAATATTCTTCAACTATGTTACGAACCTAGGAAATAATACCTACTAATGCTCCATACTTATTTATAACAATATCACATACTCTGACCCCAAGTCAACGGCTAATATCCTAGCAGATGAATTTAGCTTCAAATTCACATCACCTATAAACCCTGCTGTTTCCCCTATTCCCCGGTAATCTTCCTCTCCCCTAATCACTGTCAACTGAATCTTGCTAGTCCCAGCCAAAACCAAGAATACTATATCCATGGGCCCTCTTGATATAGCTGCATGTCTTATCAATACAAATACAACTTGTATGAACCTCTCCTTAACCTTTTTAATTTCAATGTCTTTACAGTGTATGTATGTCCCTAATGTCTGGAAAATTGCCACAGTGATATCACTGTGTACGGTTGACCCCGGCAATATATAAAGTTATTGAGTGTATCATATTTGCATTAATTAATTTAGACATAGGTAATCTATTGGCCCTAGATTCTTATCAGTTCAGCTTTCTTAAAGGCACATCATGGCTTCTAAATCTGATTAACTTTGAAAACGTCATGAAAACCATGAACAATGAGAATTCTGTCTTGACTTGGCCAAAACCTTTAATACAGTCCCCTATGCTGGCATTATAAATAAGCTAACACAACTCAACATAAACCCTTATTTTGTCTGATGGATAGCCAGCAGGCCATTGGGAGAAACTCACATAGCAAAGTTAGCTGGTGCTTACTTTAAACATAAGAATGCCACTAGTGATGTTCCACAGGGTTCACTCTTGGTTCTTGTCCTTTTTAGAATCTAGTTTTCTTATATCTAGCCCCAGGCTCAAGGCCTATGGCGAACTAAGTTTATTAATGATTTCAAAGTGAGAGCAGTTTTCAACTGTCCTGTAGGTACTTAGACACTCCATCAAGGGCTTGACTATATCATGTCCTGGTGTGCCAACCACAGTCTCGCACTAAATGCTAAGATATGCAGTGTGATTCTGTTTGGGAAATTGAAATTCTATAACTCATACAATTTCAAAAACATTTCCTCCAAACTGACAGTTATCAGAGACCTAAACACCTAAGTTGACAACACACTATCATTTAACCATCCTGTCTCCATCATAGTTCACAAATCATTCATTTTAGCTCAGATGATCTCTAAAGGCATATCCTTTTGATTAAATAAAGACATCTCCCCTATGGTCACCCTTTATAAGGTACGTCAGTGAATATAATACCTCCTTTGGCACATGATTCTCTCAGCAACTTGCCCAGTTTGAAAAACCCCAGATATAGTTTTGGGTATGCCTGGAGGTTTACCTGAAGACTCTGCTACCAGCACCCAGTTGGCCTATTTATTATGAGAAGCAGAAGACAGGCATACATAGTTTAGGTGACAGAGCTATGGCCTATTTCTTACTGTCCAAGAACCCTGATCTACCATCCATTCCCAGCAAGAGTTAGTTGGCAGGGTGCAGCTCAGCCTGTCTGTCCTGGGGGGGGGGGGGTGGCCTACCCTTTTCCCCTTGGGAACAACCTCCTCTCTCCCCTTAGCATCTCTTCTGAGATCTGCCATTGTTGTATCCTGAGGCAGAGAGTGCCTTGGCATGCCAAATTCCCATTATCTGTCTGACATGAATGCACCATGACAGTGTGGGCTCATTGAATTCCACTAGGTAACACCTAATGCTTCCACTAGATGTCACTCTTGTGGTGAGCCAGAGTTAACTCTCTCTCCCTCTCTCTCTCTCTCTCTCTCTCTCAGGATGCGTGAGCTGGCAGTGGTCACTCAGGTGCCGTTACAATTGACAAGACCCCTATTCAAATCATAGCAGGTCTATATTAGAACCTGAACATTCAATATTTAGAGTGTTCTAATATCGACCCATTTTCAGCGAACGCTGAAAATATCGAAGAACAGAAAAACAAATTTTTTCCTAGGGAAAGAATTTGGTTGTCCATTTCTGTTGCTTCGGTATTTTCAGCACTGTGGTGGAAAGTTACGGGTCAGGTTCAGGTAAGTGTGCGATTGTGTGTACGTGAGGGTTAGGGCGGGGTAGGTGAGTTAGGGTTAGGGCTTGGGTGAGGTGACTGTGCGATAGTAACAGACCTTAGGGTTAGGGTTTGGGTTAAAGTAAGTGGATAGTTAGTGGTGTATGTATAGTTTAGTGTAGGGTTAGGTATAAGAGTTTAGGTATATGTGTGTGGATTGCTGTTTGTTTGGTGTGCTTGTGTTGTGTGTATGTGTTTTGGAACAACAAATTTTTTCCCTAGGAAAAAATTTGCTGTTCTGAATGTTCGATGTTTTAAATTTTTGATTCATAGGGTTCGATATTAGAACACTCGAAATTTTGAATGTTTGGTGTTCTAATATAGACCCAGTCATAGCTAGCTATAGACCCCCAACTTTGACTCAAGATGCCCACTCCACCTATCTGGAACTCTTCAAATCTATCAAGATTCAACCCCTTACCCTGATCCTGGGTGACTTTAACTATCCCACTATAGAATGGAAGAAATACTCATGCCAAAACACAAATACCCAGAGATTCCTTGATTTTGCCAATGCAAATGCCTTGGACCAGTTGGTTGACACCCTCACAAGAGGTGAAAATATCTTGGGCTTGGTATTAATCAACACGAGTAACTACTGCAGCATTCCTACAGTGTCATTATCCCTGGTAAGATCCGTCCACAAATCAGTCACTTTCAAAGTCACCATCTCCCCTGATCCCCCTCAGCTAGGGTCAAACAAAAAAACCTCTCCAAAGCTGATTACAACCTCCTGAGGGAAGGTATAAACAGCTTCACTGCCCCCACCCCCCAAAGGAATTGGCACATATGTCCAAACCTACACCAAAGTACTATACAAGCATTTATATAACTGCATGGAATCAGGAATACCTGACCGGATGAAATCATCCTTCTCAAGGAAGAGTAAACCTGTCTGGTGGACATCTGCAATAAATAAACTCTATAATAAAAGGAATAAATTGCTGTCCAGGACCAAGAAGGAGCAGGTGCCTAATTGGAAGCAATCTCTCCTTAGCCTGAACAAGCAAAGAAGAGCACTAGTGAAATCCTCCAAAGCAAACTTTGAGTCCAAACTGGCCACATCTACTAAAGACAATCATAAGGGCCTTCGTCACATATATCCACAATCTCAAATGAAGCACCCAGATCTGCTCGGAACTGGTGGTCAAGGACACCACATACACAAACGCCATAGATATAGCCAACCTGCTGGCAGACAGATTCAGTGAAAACTTCACCCCTCTGTTCCCCATCAGTAAATCAGAACATCCCCAGCACCTGCCCCCTCCCCTTATCTCTAGGGAGCCAATCATCATTGCCCTCTCAAAGGCAAAAAATACAGCCTCCATGGGAACTGATATCCCAGGCTGCATCTTACATGAACTCAGGCAGGAACTTGCAGCACCATTAGTCACCCTTTTCAACCAAAGCCTGAGTACCAGCTTCATCCCAGCTGAGTGGAAGACAGCCACTGTCATACCTTTGCACAAAAGTGGAGTGTACATTGATCCAGGAAGTTATAGACCCATCAGCCTAACTAGCCTGATCTGCAAGGCCATGGAGTGGATTATCATGGACCTCATTAACACGGACATTGGCAACCTCCAAATACTTGATTCCACACAGTTTGGTTTCGTCAAGGGGAGGTTATACCTGTTAAATTTAGTTGACTTCTTTGAGACAGTCACCAAAGCCATGGATGAGGGGAAGATGGTGCACACCACCTACCTTGACCTGGCCAAAGCCTTCGATACTATTCCCCACTCAGGTATAACAGATAAACTCTCTCAACTAGGCATCAATCAATATGTTACCAGATGGGTAGCAAACTGGCTCACTGCTAGAATCCATCTAGTCAAAATAGGGGAAGCCACCTCAAACAGTAGACCCGTAATGAGTGGTGTACCCCAGGGATCGGTCTTGGGGCCTATCTTGTTTGGGATATACTTTTCTGAGGTGCAGGACAAAAGCAGTGGGCTATGGCTGACCAGGTTCGCAGATGACTGCAAGCTGGGTACTGTCATCAACTCCCCCTAGTGATGTGGACATCCTCCAAAAGGGTCTCACTCAAACAAATGACTGGTGCCAGAAACATGGCCTCAAACTGAATGCCAAAAAATGCATCATCATCCCCTTTGGGGTGAGTGATGTCCCCACAAATGATCACATTAATAATAAGGTCCCAAGCATGCACTCAGACGTGAGGGACTTGTGCACCCAGGATGATAGCAAACTGACTTTTGACCACCATATTGCCTCCATTATACGGAAAGCTTTCTACATTGTCCACCTTATTAGTAAGGGTATTATTAATAAGGGTATCTCATCCAGGGACAAGGTGGTCATAACATCCCTGTATTCTTCCCTTATAAGACCCATTATTGAGTACAATGCCCCTTTCAGCATGTACCTCACAAAGAACATGGAGCATCTGGAGAGACCACAGAGGTTCCTCACCAGGAGAATCCAGAGTCTCAAACATCTACCCTACACATATAGGCTAGAGGCCCTGTCCCTCTACTCAGTCTCCTACAGACTCCTCAGAGGTGATCTCTGTCTGGCATACAAAACAATCTCAGACCCCACCTTGATGGGACTGCTGCATATCTGCAAGTCAAGCTCCACTTGAGTAACCTGCATGCATAACCTCAAACTGGTCTGTGACATCAACAGGACTTGTTGGCGGGACAGATTTGTGTCCCAGAGACTCCCTCTTTTGTGGAATAGACTCCCTCTCCACATCAAACAGTGTACTTCATTAACCCTTTTTAAGCACAACCTAGATAACTGGATGGGGAACAGAAAATACACACCTGGGATTCCACCTGTGTCCCTGCTGGACAGTGGTAACAGGTGCTGACTTGTTGGAACATGGGCTAAATTCTTGGATAGGCTTGTAAGGGCCTCAGGGCCAATAGCCTAGTACCTTCCTGTGATTCAGTGATCCTATGATCCTACTCCCATCCTCCCCATCCACCTCCTACACATGCCCAAGCTGTTATTCATGCTCAGGTTGCCTACGGCATAGTTAGTGCTTTATCATAAGAGACCTCAAAAATTCTTGGTCAAGAACTCACAAGACTTAAGTCACTTAGCTACTTAGATAAAATATCTGCCAATACTCCATTTTCTACAGAATGCATAATGCCATGAAATACTTTGCCCTATGCAACCTTCTTAACCTTTGTAAAACCAATAGCTTCTCAAAATACCTGCACCATGGACCTTTTTTTTAAACACCTTTATTGATTGATTTATTTATTTATTTCCAGTTTGATGACAGGGGAGGTCCACTGGGCTCAGGGAGACCATTTTCAGTGGAGGCCCGGGGAGATAAGCTCCACATTACGTAGTTTAGATATAAAATGTTTGCTTTACATACATTAGTTACAGGTACAATTGTGGAAAAGAAAAAGCCTTTATAATTTCACTTCATGCAAGAGAAACAGGCATAAGATTGTGGATAGATAGTACAATTTAGCTATTTACAATATTTACATTTGTGATAGGCTAGCTTGAAGACAGAGGTAGTCAGGTGTTAAAATGGTAGAAGTGTTTATTAGGTAAGGGGGGGAGGGTGCAGTTGCATTTCCTGTTAGAGTAAAGATAGGAATGTAGGTGAATTTTAAAGATTTCAAAGTTTTTGCAAGTTCTTAGAGACGAAGGAAGAGAATTCCATTTTTTAGCTAAGGAGAATGATAGCAGAAGCATAGCAACCCAAAGGGTGAGGTACATTGACATTTTTTACACTTCCACATGGTCTTCAAAATGACTTGCCTAGTATGTGGCTATGAACATATGAATACTGTGTACACACGCACACACACATGCACACACAGTGCATTCATACTTATTGGCAATTTACAGGCTCATCAATTCACTTACTTGCATGCCTTTCTGTTGCCAAGTACCATTCTCCCTTGCCACAGCATCAGTTGTGACATAGGCAAATTAACATTTATGCAAAAGCAATCAAACTGTATTAACAAGTTCACATTTAGAAACATTGTACTTCACTTATATTGCTTTATATCATATATCCTAAGCAACATTACATAAATTATTCAATTTTTGCCTACAAGAATCCTCTTTATTAAACCATCACTTACGGCATAGGCAATCATGCATTTATATAAATGAAAACAATCCACACCGACACAATCTGCATCAAGGACCTTAAGCTCCATAAACACACAAATAGGAATCAATGGAGGGAGTGATTTCTGACAAAGTGCATTTCCTACCATTGGAACAAGCTTCTTCTACATTTCAAACAATGTAATACACTGGCCACCTTCAAGATCAAGTTTGATGATGGATTGTTTTTCATAAATTACCCCTGGGTAGCCTGTGTGGCCCTCTGAGAAAAGGCAAGAAGCAGAGCTGAAGCATAGCAACCCAAAAGGTGAGGTACATTGACATTTTTTACACTTCCACATGGTCTTCACAACTACTTGCCTAGTATCTGGCTATGAACCTATGAATACTGTGTATAGCAACTGCAAAGCAAAACTACATTTTTCTTTCAGGCCTTCTGATAATCTGTCAAAAACTGATGCTGTGGCAAGGGAGAATGGTACTTGGCAACAGAAAGGCATGCAAGTAAGTGAAATGATGAGCCTGTAAATTGCCAATAGGTATGAATGCACTGTGTGTGGACGTGTGTGCGTGTGTGTGCGTGTGAGTGTGTGTGCGTGTGTGTGTGTGTGTGTGTGTGTGTGTGTGTTCACTGCAATGGACTGGTCTTACATGCAAGACTGGTTCTCTGTTTTTATCCACTGATTGATAAGTTAGACAGTAGCTCCCCATGACTCTGTAAAGGATAAGAAGGTATCATAAAATGAATAAATACATTTTCATTTCTTCTGCAGAACCAAGCAATATAATTACCTTATGCTGCCCGTGGTCATAGTTCACATGCAAACTGAAGACTTGCCATATTGGATATTATTTTACTAGACAATGATGATGATGTCTCAAAGACTGGAAGTAGGTCAATATTTCTTACTTTCTTCATTTAATTATTTATGTTTGTTTACAGGTAGTGCACTGATCACACTTTACCATTTTCAGGTATAGCCCAAGTGAATACATCATAAAAGAGGAGAAAACATACAGACAAAAGTAGATCAAATGGCTTTGTCTGGCAATGCACATCAGTGACACAATTACCAGGCTAATGAACTTATAGTGTCACTAAAATTTTGCTGGATTAGGGTTACTACATTTTTGTAAAATGCTGAATGTATTTATTTGTAATTGGAAGCCAGTTTGCTATGTTCAGACTCAGCTTGGTAACACATTGCTGTTTAAGTGACCCTAAACTACAGAAAGAAGTTGGATAACAACTTATAGCTTTAATCCCCTGCACTAACTGCTGCAGGGAAAATGTTTCTTTCTCTAAGGTAAGTGACCACAGAACTGAGTATATTAAGAAAGGGGGTGTAGGGGTGTGCTTGGGGGATTTGCCTACCACCTGAACACAGGATTTGAATTCTCATTTGTCATGGTGTGCACCAGTGATCACCCAGTCATCTTATTTAGTGATATTAAGAATGTCAGTAAACACCAGCATTTGAAATAAAACAACAACTTTGATAACTCACAGAATGCCAGCATAGGAAGTAGAAAGGCAGTTAACAGCTTCATCTGACAATCTCCAACGTCACCACTACCAGCACACCAGACTGAATGCATTATGAAATTGCTAAGTTCTTAAAGATACATCAGTATGTCACATATCCACAGTATATACATGTAAATATGCAGTGTATACTTTTTTATCATCACACTCTTCATTTCATTTTATTTGTTTTTTCATATTCTAGTGGAATTTAGACTTCTGCTGTTACTGCCTTTGAGAAGGAACCCAAAAGTTTCTTTCATGAATTCCTCAAACATACCTGCTTTATTTCAGGAAATACAAACTAGGTATGACTGGGCAGCATTTCCTGGAACATTTGCCTTGCTTGTAAGGAGATAGTTTTGTAGGAAATATAAGAGGGGTGGGATTCAATGAAAGAAGGGTAGCAGTGGGATTTGGAGAACTCTGGAGGAAGATACAAGATGTGTATGAAAGCACGTGTAATCGATGTATGGTGTATTGACTTTTGACTGCTGATAAAAAAAAGTTGAGTGAGAAATTGTTGGGACAGTGACAAAACCAAAGTACAGAACACTGCAAAGGCACTAGATGGTTAGGTAAACAGTAAATAGTGTAGGGGTGATGACCTTATTAATGGCTGACACACCAGTGGGAACAGAAAGCTGAGAAAAATCTGCAGTACAGATAATGATGACAGGAGTGTCAAGGAATTATGTTCAAGGGGGGAGCAGAGGAGTAGGACATAAAATGGAGAGGAAGGAGAAGAAGAAGAAGAGAACCAAATTCAACAGTGAGGAAGGTTGGATAGATGCAAATGGGTTCTAAAGGATGGAGTAAAGGTATTGGAGGAGCTTTAAGGAAGAGTGTTAATAAAAATGTTAAGGCATATTGGAAGGAAGAGCCCTAAAGATGACATGAAAGAGAGAGGGATACAAGGGATTGGATAGTATAGAAAGACTAAGAAAGGGAATTTGAGAGGAGACATAAAAGTGAATCATGAAGCAGTACAGATGAGATGCAGATTCAACATGATTCAGTAGCACTGAAAATTACGTGTTGGTAACAAGGGAGGGAAAAATAATTTGATGAATGCAGAACCACTGTTAGGACTGACTTCAATGAGTACAAATCAGTTCCTACTTATGTTACATATGTCACTAAATGATAGATAATCCCCATGTTGCTATCTTTACATCTGCAAGAAATCTGACAGTGGAAACTGCATGTTTAAAAAAAAGTAAAGGAGAACACGTGAGGGTACCTGTGTAGAAAATTGGTATGGTAAAAGTGGTTTCCCCAAAATGTAGTCTTTGCTAGGAATCAAGGTTTTGGGAGGAGCAAACGGCTTGGGAGAGAAAGCTAATATAATGAGATGAGTTTAAGCAAGAGTTTGGGCTGCAGGTTAGAAATTACATTCCCTATCAGAAACTGATAGAGTATAGGCAAAGAGAAAGGGACAGGAAATGTTAAATGAAAGATTAACTCTAGTATTGAGTTTTTAGATGAGCCAAGAACAAAAGATGAGTTTAGAAAGGGAACATTAGTAGGGTATATAAAATATTGCATGATAACTGTATGAATCAATCAAATGTGGTTTGAAAAGGTTGAGGAAGAAATCTGTAGGGCTCCCAAGTATTCTACAAGATGTAAAAGGTTTAGAACTTTTGTATGAAAGTATTCACATATGTACTTTATACCCCATAGTAGATTTCAGAGAATTTTTCCTTAGGTAGATAGCAAATGTTTTTTTTTTAAACAAGAAACATCTTTATTAAATTATCATGCATGGCATAGGCAATCTTACATTTATATAAATGAAATTAAACCATACTGACAAATTCTCAGTTGCAAACATTATACATTACAAATCATGCTGACACAACTGTAGCTGCAAACATTATACATTACTTGTAATATATCCAGTCATTGTCAATTATCTATTACATAGCTCATTCAATTCCTGCCTTCTGTTAAACCTCATTCCTCCTCTGCATGTATTGATCCCACACTTTCCAGTTTTTCCTGTGTAATTGGCTCCTACCCTTTTCTATAGATCTCAATTCCAGTTGTTTTATCCCTTTTACTATTTTTGCTACATCTAGTAAAGTTGGTTTATACTTTGATTTCCAGTTTCTAGTAATTGCTTTTTTGTCAGCCATCATAATTAGACACTACAAGGCATTACTATGTCTAGGCAATTTTGATACTATATCATAGCTAAAAAAATGTCCTTAGTTAGACCAATTTGCTCACCCAGTATCTTTGACAGAGCAGTCTGCAGGTGAATCTTTAAACTTTGCAACTCATTACAGTCCCAGAAAATATGTGCCCAGTTACTTCTTTCTTCCCCATCAGAACTCCAACATTTGCTGTCTACCTGAGGAAAAATTCTTTGGAGTCAACTTGAGGTAAAAAAATACCTGTGTAAACACTTCCAAGCAAAGATCCTAAATCTTCTAGACTTTGTTGCATATTTGAGGGACATACATATATCCCCCATTGTTTCTTTGTGAATTGCTTATTCAATCTCTCTTCTCAATCCTTTCTAACATTGTCTGATTAATTCTTACAGTTATTATGCAATATTTTATAAACTCTACTAATTATTCCTTTCTTAATGGCAACTTCTGTTCTAGATTCTACTAAAAACTCTACCAGTGCTGGTCTTTCATTTAGGATCCCCCTATTTTTTTTCTCTTTGCCTGTACTCTGATATGAATCCTCGATAGAGAAGGCAATCTCTAACCTGCAGTCCAAATAAGTTCTTGGCGTCTTCCCATTCTTTTAGGTTTCCTCTGTAGTTATTTGGTCCCAATACCTTGGTTCCTTTTCCAGTTTTCTCCAATAAATTCCAGCCAGCCCCCTCTTGTCTACTGTCTGTATCCCTAATTGCAGTCATACCTATTGGCAGAATCTCCTTTCTCCATTCCCATATTGGCTTAGTTCTTATAATACTTTTTGCTACTCTATTAATATAATATTCTATATGATTATTGTTATTCTCCTTAAAAGTCTACATCCCAAATCCCAGTCTCTCCTTGTTTCTTGAGCCCCCCCCCAGACTTCCACAGGAATACCATCTATTCTTGGGGACTTTCCTGTAAATTGGTAATACGTCACCATTTTTATCTCATCTCCTCCTATCCTGTTAGTAATTGAGCCTCATCTACCTCTAACATTGGCATATTTAATTCTTCCATAAACATTTCCATTTGTAACTTTTCTTGATTTCCATATTTCTCTGCTTTCTACAGACTTTCATAATTTCCTAAATATTTCTAATATTGCTACAGGATCCCTTGTTATCTTCCTTGTTATAGGCTCCCTAAGCTTGGTGACAGCTCTTTCTACTTTTTGTTGCCTGATTTGTTATGCTAAAAGTTTTTGCGCTCTAATTACTATCAAAAAACAGTTGCTTAACAGCAGTCTTTCTAAACTCATGCATATTATCAAAGTAATCCTTTATTTTCTGTTTAGCATTCTGCAGTTGCTCTTCTTCTTGTTCTGTAAGATTCCCCCTATTTTTACAATACTTTAACATTTGGCAGTCCCTCTAAATAATTCTTGTTACTTTTTACCATATCTCCCTTTCTTTTATTTCCACCCTATTTTTACACTCCACTTTAATTTTATCCCACCCCCTAGCTATATTGTCAGAAGAAAGTTTTATCCTCTCTAACAGTGCCTGAATAATTTCCACAACCCATTCCTTAAATTTCTTTCTTTTCAACAGATAGGTGGGAAAGCACCAGTGTCTCATTTTTATTTCATTACCCTGTGTTTTTATTTTAGTTATTATTGGTACATGATCTGAAATAGTTATTGAGTGCATATTAAGACCTTCAATTAAATTCACAAATGTAAATTCTGTCTAGCCTAGCCCAGTGTTTGTATCTTGGGGAATAATATGTAAATTCACTCTGAACTCCTAGTACTGAAGTCATATCTTCCATGCCAGATACTTCCATAAAATCTACCATCCTTTGTTATATTTTCGATTCTGGGACCTCGACACATCTTCACTATGGCAAATCAAATTTCAGTTCCCATCTATAAGTAATATTCCTTGAAGAAAGCTGATTATTTCTCTCAGAATTTTCTTAAGTTCCATTATAGCAGTTTTTGGTGGAATATAAATACAAGCCAGTGTAATCCTCCTCCCCTGCCAGTAGCTCCTTAATACTACAAATCTACAATTATTGTCTTTTGTATCCTCTTCTATTACTATTGGAGCGCCTCTTGCAATCAGTATAAGTACTCATCTTGTCCTTTGCCACAGTTATTCTGCTGAATAACCCCCCCCCCCGGAAAGCCTTTCTTTATCAAATTTATGAGTTCAGTTCTTTCCAAGTGTGTCTCCTGTAGCATAGCAATTTGAGTCTACATTTTTAATATAGTTCATTGTTCTTTCTTTTTTGTATTTATCTGTGATACCATTAACATTTAAAGACATTATAGAAAGCATCATATTCTTGAGAGATTATTATTCCCACCTTTTATATATAACAGCTTTTTTGTTATGTCTAGTTTCAGCTTTTGTGTTACATGTATGTACTGTTTGGCAGGTTAACCTTTTATATAGTTGTTTCTTGTCATCTCCATTTGAACAAATGTCACATCTTACAGAATTTTTTGTTTTATTGAAAACCCTCAAACACACACACACACACACACACACACACACACACACACACACACACACACACACACACACACACACACACACACACACACACACACACACACACACACACACACACACACACACACACACACACACACACACACACACACACACACACACTAGACCCAAAACCCATTAACTTAATAATAACACACAAAACTATGTACATCTTCAAATATTGAAGTTTTCCCTCCTAATAGGAACAAATGTTCCAAACTGACAGCCACACACAGGCTCAAGCTAATCCAAAAGAAAGGTTATCCATGCTAAGACACATGGTATAGCCGGTGGTTCTATTAAGTGCTGTTTGTTTTTTGTCTTATCTTTATAGCTGTCTCACCCGGGAAATAACTTGAATGCTTTCAGAAAACATTTGCTCCAAGCCATTTCTCTTTATCAGATTGTCTGTTAGAGACATTAGAACTAGATACAAAACTGTTTACTAAAAAAAAAGCCTTATAATATTCAATATTCTTGCTTTCCCTTAAAACGTGTTACTAGATTAAACTAATGACCTTAAACCAGTCATTCCCCTATGCAATAATGAGAAAAAGCACACTAGTTTTTCTTTTGCCATGGCCTTTTAACCCGATTTTTTTTTACACTGCAGTGCCTGCATTTCTTAAACTGATCAAGGAGAAAAAGAGAAGAAGGGATAAAACAAAAAAAAAAAACAAACAAACACACACACATAAACAGGAGCACCTATTTATATTAGTGTCCTCTTTACACTTAAAAAAAACTGAAAAAAAAAATTTACTTTATAACATGTAAAGAAAATCAATGAAAACAAATCACTGTTCCACAAAAAAAAAATTAAATAAAAACTTCAAAACATTACATAAAGTGGGAGGCTTTGCCCCCCAATTTGGGGGGCTGTGCCCCCCACACTCCCTACTTAAATATACCAACTCCGAGATCACACTACAGTGACGAAAACAGGAAAGTAACAGAGGCAGATGCCATTTCACTATTTTGTTGTTTCGTGCTTTCAAGTTCGATCAAGATGCATTTGAAGGATTGCATCTTCGATTATATAATTGGAACCCAAATATTATGCATCAGTTATAATCTACCCAATCTTTCTCACTCAAACATTATATAACTCAAGTCCTGCCGCCTTTTAGACCTCATTCCTCCCTTGTATGTATTGTTCCTACAATTCCCATTTTTTCCTATGTAGTTTGCTCCTATCCTTTTCTAAAGATCTCAATTCCAGTTATTTTCTTTCTGTTACTATATTCACTATTTCCAGTATAGTTGGTTTAGATTTTGATTTCCATTTTCTAGTAATTGCTTTTTTGGCAGCCACAATTATTAGACAAACAAGGCCTTACCATGTCTAGGTAATTCCAGTTCTGTATCATAGCTGAGAAAAATCATCTCCCTTGTCAGACCAATCTGCCCATCCAGCATCTTCAACAGTGCATCCTGCAAGGAATCCTTAAAGTCTGCCAACTCACTGCACTACCAGAAAATATGTTCCCAATTACCTCTTTCTTCCCCTTCACATCTCCAACATTTACTGTCTACCTGAGGAAAAATTTTTTAGAGTTTACTTGTGGTATAAAAATATCTATACAAACATTTCCAGGCAAAAATCTTACATCATCTAGATTTTGTTGCATATTTGGGAGACATACACATATCTCCCTATTGTTTCTTGGTGATTTGATTATCCAATCTCTCTTCCTAATCTTTTCTAACCTTATCTGATTGATTGTTATAGTTATCATGCAATATTTTATATGCTCTACTAATTATTCATTTTTTAATGGTAGCTTCCTTTTTAGATTCTATTAATATTTAAATAGTACTATTAAGAAAAAAGTTTTACTTACTGTTAGCATGCTTCCTCCTCTTTCCTCCTCCTGCATATTTTTTTCAAACATTAATGGTATAAGGTAGGGCATATGCTTTAATGTCCTCTACAAGTTTAACAAAGTCCAAAAAAGTCCAATATTTCTAGATGTTCTTGTTCTATTCCTGTTCATCTTCTCCCAAACTCTGTCCCTGCTTCATTTACAATGTGTTCTCAATTCTTCTAGTTGGTTATTGTGCTTTTTCCATCTCTCAAGCATTTTCCATTGAAACACTGGAAAAGGTTTCATTGGCACAGTCTCTCTGTGGTCTTTATTATCAGAAGAACAAGAAGCAGAATCTCCTTCTGTTTCACAGCACACTTTTTGTTGGACAAACTTGTATTTCTTTCTTAGTATGTACTTCATCAAAAATTTATTTTTTTCCTCCAGGGAAAAATATTTTGAAGATAGTTGGGTACAGCAGTTTGAGTCTCACACCTGCTTCTCAACATTCCCTGAATAATGGGATAAATTTACTTCTATTCTGCTTGGTGTACAATGACTAGTCATTCTCCACAAACACTCAGCTGTCTCCCACTTTTATTATTTTGTCCTTCTGCCACAGTTTTGTCAGAATCAACTCCTTCTGCTCCTAAGATTGCATCTTTACTATTAAAGATCATGGTTGTTTTCTCATTGCCAGGTTTGGAACATACACATGCCCTTTCAATTATCAGTTCCTGTTTTGGAATACCAGTCCAGTTGCTTATTTGTGCTTTCATAAAATTAATATAGTCTGTTCCTTCCAGCTTCACAGGTACAGGAGAAAATTTCTGGTTTTCCCTATGTGCTCTGTCCTCTAATTCTATTATTTTCTGAAACATTTCTTCTTGTGCAGTCTCATATTTAGACAGCCTTTTAGTCATTACAACCAGTTTTATCACCTTATCTGAATATCTTTTTAAAGCTTCTTCCATTTTTTCCAGCCTTTTATTGCTTGAGTTGATATACTCCATCAGTGTTTCATTTATTTTAGTCAGGTCTGTGGCAGTTGCCTTATACTTTCTCTAGGTTACTGGAAGTGATATCTGGCGCTTGCACTGCTTTTTGAACAGATACAGTACTTTTCCTAGTCAGTGTTTTTGTTAGCCTTTTGTAGCTTATTTTCCTTTAAGTCCTCTGTATTTCTTTTTTCCTGGCATCCAGAACAGAGCACTTACTAGTCAGTTACTGAATTTTACCCAGAAATCTAGGTCCACTGGCTTTCTCTGCTAAGTTTCTGTTTTCACACTGGGAGAGCTAGAATTAAGCTGTTACTCAGTGTGCAGCCATCTTGGACATCATTAGTTAGATAGCAAATGTCAAAGATAAAGTAGGAAAGAGAAAGGAAATTATTAACATTTTTTGGAATGTAATGATATGGGAGATTTAAAAAATGTTATAGAACTTTGCCAGAAATGTTGGAGGAACAGTCGGTAGCAACTAAGAAAATATTTCCTTTGAACTGGGGTATAAGAACTGACTTGCCTAGACCTAATAAGGCCTTACCAAGATTAATGCTATTGATAACCAAAAATACAATTACTAGAAAATGGAAATCAAAATCTTAACCAACCGTAAAGAAAGTTTTAAATATTGTAAAGGAAGCACAAGAACCAAAGGTGGGACCTTCAGAAAAGGGAAGAAACAAATTTCATAGAAATAAATGGAATTTTGGAGAACAATGCTTAAAGAGTAATGCTCAGGTGAAGGAGAAGTAAGATTTATAAGGGAAGGCAAGAAGTGAGCAATTTACGTAATGCTGGAGTGAATGAAAATTGTTAAATAGAAAATATGTACACTGCTCAAAGATAATGGAAACTATTATTAGAGTTTGTTTTCTTTTCCATTAATATATGTGAACTCATGTTACAACTTAAAATTTGAAAAATTAATAAAGGTATTAAACAAGGAATTGTTGACCATACTAAATGGAATCCTACCACAAATAAAAAGTTTTCTAGGATTGAATGAATGACTAAGGAAGTGGTATGTAATGCCGTGGATTGGATAAAAGGCAATTTCATGGGACATATTCCCTTTTTAAGTTCAGGAATGGTAAACTATATCCATAGAACTGCAAAAAAATGTAAGTATGATTAGAGGGAAATATATATCAAGTTAGAAATGGTGCAACTTGGTGAATTCCTATTTCTTCAATTGATCTGAAAGTTAGTAGTTATAAGTAGAGGGGGTGCAAAGTTGCAGTGCAGCTGTCTATATCAGTGGTTCAGGGAGGCTTGTCCTTGTAAAATCACTTTTAATGTGTAAATGAGTTTTGCATTTTGCTGCTTTTTCCCTGAATATCAGTTACATTTCAGTGTTTTTGGATTTGCAGTTTGGAGTCTCAAATATCCAGTATAGCACTATGGAAGCATTTGGAAGAATGAGGAAACATATATTTGGGGAATTTTGCACAAACACATTTATAACAAATGTCTATGGAATACAGGATTATAGTATTATCTTAAAACTAGTATCCATTTAGATTATTACATTGATGGGTGAGGAAGAGGTTATATAACTGTCAGATGAAGAGAGGGATGGGGTTAAGGATGGTGGCAGAGGATAGTTTTTGGAGAAAGATGATGTAAGGTGGCTTTGGCTGTAATAATTTGCAAATTAGTTTTTAATGATGATTCACTTGTTAACTGTTTTTGCTTACTAAACTTAATTGCATGTTTTCAAGGGTGGCCAAGGGGCAGTTGTCTGGTTAGGTGATCTAGTGACAATTACTGGCACACAAAATGCAAATCTAAATTGATGAACTCTAATCTCAGACCAGAGGCAGATGCTCATTAGTAGTTTAAAGCCTTAACCTCCTAAGCTATCCTGCTTTGAGTCAATGGAATAAGATAAATAAGAGATGTGATATTCATGGATGCAGCTATCAATAGTATGGATAGCCACAGAAGAGAGAAAATGGCAAATGTTATTACACCAAGGGTAACAAATGTAAATGAGAAGTTTGGTAATTTATACATTAGCACTATTGTTACTTAAACTGAATTTACTCATCTGTGCATCTATGACTTTGCATTACTGGATAGGAATTTTCTAGCTTATTGTTATGCTATTATAAACATAATTAATGTTATTTTAATAAATATTGTATGTGAACGTGAACCTACCTATTTTTGGATAAAATTAAATGCTGTGGATTTATATTGTTCGACTGAAAGTGAACAGGGATATACTTCATTGAACAAACAATTGAATAATTTTCCAAAATCATGTTATTTGAAGGAAATATTTAAAGAAAAGCTTACAAAGATCGATTTTCTGTTCAGTGGAGATTTTTATATTCAAAACAGAGGTACAACAATGTGGACATTTTTTGTCCCCGGTTATACCAGTGTTTATATGACTGACTTTCAGTAGAAGTGTCTATTGCATAGACAACTTCATTGTTATTTATGAAGGTAACAAAGAAGATTTTTTAAGATTTTTTCACACATTTATTTAAACCTGACACTTATCTTTTTTCAGTTAATATTATCAATACTGAAGTTTTTTTGTTTTATATTATTTTATTTTTTTTCTCAGTCAACCATTACATTTTACTTCTACCTGCTAATGTCACATGTATTATTTATGTTCATAAACTGGGTCTTGTACACGGTTTGACTTACAGGTAAACAAATGTCAAATAAATAATTCCAGTTTAGGTGCCCAAACCAGTGGTAAAGTTTAGTCATCTTTGTATCATAAACTTACTAGTGAAAAACACATTTTTGAGTACAGACTGCTTCTGTCCGCAGTTAGAATTAATGCTTTACCATCCAGCACTCTTTTTGCCACAAATATAACTGTTCTAACTTTGAGGACTTGAAAATGTTAAGTGCAGACTTTCAAACAAGATTATAAGATAGAGGATAGTCTTAAATAAAACTGAATAATAATTTAGCTAAGGTAAGGTACCAGTGTTTATCTTCTTCTTTCGGTTTTTCTAATGTTTATACGGATGCAAAAAAATGAAGATAATGTTATGGGATTTATAATTCATGCTGGAGTCAAAACTAGGCGACAGACAGTAATTACCACTGGTAGGATATACAGGAACCCCTCTATACTGATTTGTCATAGGTTCATAGGTTCATACTAGGCTATCTGCCCTAGGGCATTTATAAGCCTAGCCAGAGTGTGTGTGGCTTTCACCACCCCTTAGGATGAGAATAATATACCCATTAGTTTGCTGTGCCTCTGTCCAGCAGTGACACAGAGATGATTCCCGGGATAAACCTACGACCTCCCATCCACTCGTCAAGATTTCTCTTGAACAGAGTCAGTGAGGGGCTCTGCCTCACATGGACTGGGATTCTGTTCCATAGTGTAGAGAGTCTCTGGGTGATGAATCTGTCCCTCCAGCACGTCCTATTTATATCCGTGTTGAGGTTTAAGTCTTGCTCTCGTGGCTCTGGTGGATTTGGATTTTTTGAGGTGGAGCATGTCCATTAATTCCGGGTTGGACATGGCCTTGTATGTCAGGCACAGATCACCTCTGAGCAGACGGTATGCGACTGAATAAAGCTGGAGTTTCTTCAGTCGGGCATCGTATGACATATTTTTTGCTGGGGGGGGGGGCACATAGTTCTAACTGTAATAAGCCGATCACTTATCTTAACTTGTCTTTATATAAATGTATTATTACATACTTTCTGCTTATTCTACAATGGCTGTAGTATTTCATGATTTTTGGTATAGCTGTTTGACATCCAAAATCCTTGTACAGACTAAGGTAGCATCTTCAGGTCTAGAGGTCAGAGTCCACTTGGAGTTTCTATTTAGAATTTCCAAAGAAACAGTCTCAGATGGTGAAACACCTTTCTAATCCCTCTCCCCTTCATCTAAAAAAATTCAGAAAAGAATGGTTTTCCTTTGGTAAAGGTCTTTTCAAAGCTTTCCAGTTACTTCAAGCTACATCTCTAGCTTCTTCACATTTAAAAAGGAAGAACTGTCCTTCTCCTTTTGACTTTGATTTTGATATTGAAGAGGATGGATTAGAGTATACTTTCCAAGAGTTCATGTGTAAAATTGGAAACAGTATATGAGGAAAACATTTCTTCATATTCTCAGATGTAAGACTTATTTAAATGGGAGTGAATGTTAAGATCTGGCACACAGAAGAACTAATATAACCTTTTACAGGTAGAAAACCCTAAACCACCCGACACCATAAAACAGTTGGCCATGATACCATCAAAACAAAGATCTGTGAGATAAGGAATCTCATACAGACTCCTATGACCTGGCCAAATTTCCCCTAGTAGTATAAGAGTATTATGTATTATGGCAGTATCCAAACAGCTATACAGTCCCTTATACTAGATTGTACATGAGAGCACTTTAATGGACAGCAAGAGTCCAGTGGGACCAAGCTACAGAGTTCATGATGGAAACCATAAAACTCCCCAAAGCCTGCAAGTAATTCCAGTCCTGGTTGATGATACCAGAGTACCTTGTTTTGGGAACTCATAGCATCCAACATATATCTGCAACCACTTTAACCAAGGATGCATCCTTAATAAGGCGGAGTCTCATTTCTTGAAGAGGACAGTCCAAGAGATGTGGACCACAGACAAGGCCAAGTTGCACATAAATGTATTGGAGATGAGAGAGCTCTTCCTAGTATTGCAGGCCTTTTGAGACCTTCTCTTCAAGGTGCAGTATCCAGAAGAGTAACTGGTTCAGTTAACACCCTGTGCCACTTCACTAAGCCATAAGTGATTGGCTTATTACAGTTAGAACTATGTGCCCCCCCCCCCCAGCAAAAAAATAAATAAATAAAAATAAAAAAAGGATGTTCCTTCTACTGGCATACCAACCTAGTGGCTAAATACATGACACACCCCTTCCCTCCAGCCACAGCCATTCAGGTCTCATTTCTGTGCCATGCCCCCAACCCTACTTTAACATATTTTATTTAAAAAAAAATGTCTTCTTTAAAACTGTAGACAAACAGTTGCTACAATTTATACCTGCATGCACAGAGTACTACAGTGCTCAGGTTTTAGTTAGAAAAAAAAATAATTAAAAAAAAAAAAAAAAATATATATATATATATATATATATATATATATATATATATATATATATATATTTATATATATATATATATATATACACACACACACACACACACACACACACACACACACACACACACACACATGCATACAATGTAGCAAGCAGTTGCTACAGTTTAAACCACACATAGAGTGCTACACATGTTTGACTGCAAATGCAATACTGGCTTTTAAAAGCCAGTATTACATTAAAAAATTATCAGGACTGAATGATCGCGCCGCCCAGCACTTTGCATATGAGGCTGTTGCCCTCTCACCTTGCCTTTGCTATGCTACTGGCAGTGTCCATCCAATCCAACAACATGGCAGTGGTATGGTGCATCAACAAACATGTAGGAACTCATTACTAGCTGTTTTGTTGAGAAGCTATGTGAGTATGGAAATGGGCATTTCTCTACATTGCTTTCTAATAAGAATGCACATCCCAAGGGCATTCAATTTAACTCTGAACAGGTTGAGCAGACAGATACAACTCCCATGTGAATGGCCTCTCAATGAATTAATAATCTAAAAAAAAAATTCAGAAATGGAGAGTTCATTGTTGGGGTCTTTTTGCTGTGCCATCCACTGTCAAATGCAACAGTTTCTTCTCCATCATCCCTCAAAAGGGATAACCCCCAATAGATGCATTCTCCCACATTTGTCCCTTTGGGCTCTTTTTATGCATTTACTCCATACCTCTAGTATCCTGATTTCTTCCATGATGTGCAAGGTCCCTTTCCAAAGAGGGTTTTCCCTGCTATAGTCTCATCGCATAAGATGACTCTTTTTTTTCTCCTATAGCATACTCAATTGATTCTCTCCCATCTGGTCAGTCTCAACTGGACATTCAGAATCTTTGGTTTACTGTCTTATTTCTCCAATTCCATTGATGGCCAGGAATGCAAAACTGCCATCACATGCAAATGATTTGATTATATCCCCTCAAAAACCTAGTAGAAAAATTTATATAGGTAAATGGACTAAGTTCTCTGTATGGACAGACAAATAAAATATTAACCCTTCAAAGCACTAATTTCCAAGTTTAACGTTTATGTCAGAGCTTTTTTAAAATGAAGTAAGATATTCTTCCATCAAAGGACATTTGGCAGAAATCTCCTCTTGCCATCAAGGATTTGATACCTCTTCATTAGCCTTCCACAAACTTTGTAAGACATTCCTTAAAGGATTTTTTTATTTACAGACCGCCACTTCACCCCCTCCCCTACTTGAGATTTGAATATCATGCTAGAAAAGCTGACTACCTCCTTTTGAGCATACCAGTAAAGCTGATATTAAGTTATTGTCTTGGAAGACTGTTGTCCTTGTAGCTATCCCTTCATCTAGAATATTTTTAGAGCTGTATGCACTGTCTTGCAAATATCCTTATCTTGTATTTCACAAAGACTGAGTATCTCTAAGAATTAACCCCTCCTTCATGCCTAATGTAGTCACATAAACAAGTTTGCATCAATCTATTAATTTATGTTTTTTTTAAGGTTTACCAATAAAGGTCTGCATCATCTCTGCTTGGACATTCATAGACAACTTGGACTTTATCTTAACAGGACCAAAAGTGTAGACTTTGCAAGATGCTACACACTGATCAACAGCTTAACTTCACCCTTCCCAGTGTGAAAAAAAACTGAAAGACAAGGGCCAGAAACAATTGTCACGTTTAGTAAATTCTATTACTAGTTAGTAAGTGCACTGCCTGGATGCCATCAAAGAAGAAACTAAGAGAGCCTGGAAGAAAATCAACTCAAAAATGTGAAAAAAAAAACACTGACAAAAAAAGAGAAAACAGTGACTTGGAAGAATCCTGCAGCTATTCAACAAAAAGCAGTTCAAGCTTCAGCGTTGGAGAAAGACATGGCTTCCAGTAATCTAGAGGAAAAAAATAAGTCTAATGTGCTCAGAGCTGATTAAAATAAAAGTAATATTCAAGGGAGTGTATCAACTCAAATATCAAAAGGCTGGTAAAAAATTAATAATCTTTAATCAGATATTCAGATCAGCTGATAAAACTGCAAAATGAAGAAAAGGCTGGCTAAGTATGACATTGCTCAAGAAGAGATGTTTCACAAATGGTAGAATTAGAGGACAGAGAACACAGGGAAAAAGTTGAGATTTTCTGCTGTACCAGAGAAACTAAAAAGAACAGACTGTATTAATTTTATGAAGGCACAAATAAGCATCTGGACTACTATTCCACAGCAGGAACTGTTAATTGAAAGGGCACACAGAGTCTGCTCCAAATCTGGCCATGAGAAAGCAGCCAAGACCTGTATTAGTAAAGATACAAACCTACCAGCTGAAATAGTTGATCCTGACAAAACTGCAGCAAAGGGGCAAAGTATTAAAAGTTGGTGACAGTAGAGTGCTGATGGAAATTGATTATTCACTGTCCACCACATAGAAGAGAAACAAATTTATTCCAGAAATCAAGGAATGTGAAGGGGCAGATGTGAGAGTCAAGCTGCTGTATCCAGCTGTCTTCAAAACATTTTTCCTGGAGAATCAAGGCCATTTTTGATGCAGAACAGGCTAAGGAAGAAGAAATACAAAAGTCTGCCCAACAAAAAGTGAGCCATCAAGCAGAAGAAGACTCTGCTTCTTATTCTTCTGATAATAAAGCCCATGGAGAGACTTTGCCAGTGAAAATTTTCCACTGTTCCAAAGGAAAATGCTTGAAAGACAGAGAAAAGTACAGGAATTTACTAGAAGAATAAGGAGTACATTTGAACCGAGCAAGAATCTGGAGATGGGAAATGGAGGTGAACAGAAAAAAGACCAGTACATGAAAATTAGTGAATAAATGTGAGACTGCAAAGCATCAATTGCATTTGTGAAAAAGTGGAAAGAGTGAGCTTTGTTAACTTTGTTAAACTTGTGGGAACTGAAAGGCATTTTCCTCACTTCTTGCCATTAATGTTTGGAAGAACACTGAGAGGATGGGATGAGGAAGGAAGAAGGTAACTGTGAATGTCTAGAGTAAGACCCTTGGCTTAATCTAAAAACAATTTTTAAAAGGAAATAAGCAAAGAAGAGAACCCTGACTATAACAAAAAGCTATCCTTTAGCAGTAAATATGTTCACTTACCTTTAGAATCCTGCAGCTGAGGACTATATTTTCTCTCTTATGTTTCCATGAATATAAGCTGATAATAGGACAATAAAAGGCCAGAACTCTGGTGTCTTCTAGGCTAAAAGTTAATATTTTCTGAAAGTATGCAAGTTGCATTTCACATCTGGGAGGGGAATAAAGATAAAAAAGAATAGACACCAATTAGTGTAAGTAGAAGCACAGATATAAGCATGTGTCTTAGCATGGATAACCTCATTTTTAGGTTAATTAAGGTCTATATTTTGCAGCTGTCTATTTGGGACAATTATTCATAATAAGAGGAGTACACTTCATTATTTAAAGGTGTACATAGTTTTGTGTATTTGTATTAAGTTAGGTTATAGGGGTGTTCTGAGGGTGTGTTTTTTGAGGATTTTTTTTAAACAAAAAATGTTGTAAAATGATGATAAGAAAAAATCTATATAAAGGATTAACCCAATAAACATTGCTCAGTGAATGTATCATAAAAGCTTTAAACAGACGTTTAAAAAAGCATATAACAAGTGGAAATATTGACTTCTTATCATAATGGCAATACTTTCCGTATTATCTTGGAATGCAAATGGTTTCACAGTATAGACAAAGGAAAAGTGGAGCAATTATATTAATTGTTAGATGAGCTCCAATAATGATAGAAAAGGGGGAAAGGATAATAATGGCAAATTTATGGTGGTAAGGGGGTACTGGTAAGGAATGAGAATTAGCCTAGCATGTATTTGTATTCCATCTAAAACTGCTGTTATAGAGCTTAAAACATTTTGGGAGAGTTTATCATCTTTCAGCAGGGAATATTACTTATAGGTGGGGACTGGAAATAGACATTTAAACAAGATGTCATACATAATAGGGGGAAATAATGACTTTGTATCATAATGGCAACACTTTCCATATTATCTTGGAATGTAAATGGTCTCACAGGTTTAGACAAAAGGAAAGAATATTTAAGTATATTAAGAAATGCAGATTGCAAATAGTGCTACAGTTAACACATTTGGAATGAAGTAAGCATGTTAATTTGCTAAAGAAAGGATTTCAAGATGAATATTTAACAGAATATCAGGGTAAAGGAAAAGATGAGTGCTTATATTAATTGTTAGAGGATCTCCAATAGTGATAGAAAAGGGGGAAAAGATAATAATGACAGATTTGTAGTAGTAAGGGGTATTGGTAAGGGATGAGAATTACCCTAGCATGTATTTATATTCTATATAATACTGCTATTATGGAGCTTAAACATTTTGGGAGAAATAATCATCTTTTAGTAGGGAATATTACTTGTAGGTAGGGACCAGAATTTGATTTGTAACAATGAGAATGTATCTGGGGGACCTAGATGGGAAAATATAACAAAAAAGGGTACATTTCTGCAGAGAGTTATGAAAATATTTGGTATGGAAGACATAAATTTTAGTAGTAGGAACTCTGAGAGAATTTACATTTTTAACCAGACACTGCTCCTGGACTGAGTCTGAAAAAGGTCCTTGGAGATCAGTGCTCGACTCTGGAAAACAAAACAAAAAAAATACAAATGAATAACATACCCAAGGTAAAATAACTGGGCTAGATTAGACAGAAATTTTATTTTACTGGAACATGTGCATTTAATTGTGAACTTTGACACATATCCAATAACTATTTCAGATCAATCGCCAATAATTACTACGATAAAAATGTGGTGGGCAGAAGAATTTAAGGTTTACTTGTCAAAATCTTGCAACACACTTGTGGGAGTCATCACTTACCCGACTCTGAATGCCGTAAAATCCAAATGCCAAATGTTCACATAACCGAAGGTGGTAATTTAGGAAAGTTGACAACTCAGGAATATGTATTTTACTGAAACTACATGGACTTCCAGTTATTACCTATGAATATTTTGCAGGGAGGGCTGTGCTCCCTACACCCCCTGCTACTTATATATACTAAGTTTGAGATTGCACTACAGTGAGGGGAAGGGTAAATTTCCTGATCCCCACTATAGTGCAATCTCCATTCAAAGTGATGAATCCACAAGAGCAAATACACACTAGCATTTGCTGTTGTGGGTTCAAACATTTAAAAATTGATGTTATGACACCTTGGAAGGATGCCTTTTGACCGTCCAAGGTTGCGTAACTGCTTGACAACATTTTGATGGTAAACCATTTAAGAAATTATTTGGGAGTTATTAGGGAAGATAGAAAGTATTCCAGGAGTTATAACTATTGAATGGGTTAAATGAAACTGGAGTTTAAAAAGAGGGTAGAAATAAAAGAATAAGAGGTATGGTTAATAATAACAAGAATTATTTAGGGGGACTGACAAAGGTTAAAGTATTACAGAATAAGAGGAATCTCACAAAACTAGAAGAGGAACAATTGCAGCGTGCTAAAGAAAAAAGGGCATACCTGGATAATATGGGTGAGTTCAGAAAGACTGCTGGATAATAAATCCAGAGCACAAAACCTTTTGACAGAATGACATAGGCAACAGAAAGTAGAAAGGGTTGTTGCCAAACATAGGGAGCTTACAAAAGGAAATATATATGGAAGACTTAAATATGTAAAGCGTAGAGATAGATGAGGCTCAACAATTAACAGTTAAGATAAGAGGAGATAAGATAAAAATGGTGATGTATAACCAATCTGCAGAAAAGTATCCAGGAATAGATGGTATTCCAGTAGAAGTATGGAAGCTAAGAGAGAAGAAAATGATAAAGATCTGGAAGGTTTCAACAGTATTTTAAAAGGAGGGCAAGCACCAACATACTGAAGATGGTAAAAACCCATCAAAGCCAGCTAAATACAGGCCCATTACAATTTTAAGCCATGATTATGAAGTGTTTATGTCTATAATTGCTAAAAGCATAGCCAAGGTGATGCCAACATTGATATATATGGATAAGTGTGGTTTTGTGGAGGGGTGGCCAAAATTTAGCTACATTAACAGAACAAATATGATCCAGAGGGAAGCAGAATGTAAGAAAATACTGCTGTTGGTGGTGAGTCTTGGTGAAGAAAAGCATTCGATAGACCAAGCTGGAACTTTATGAGTAGGGCAAAGAAAGCATTTGCATTCCCTGACACAATAATAAGGTTAATTAGGATAATACATGAAGGATCAGAGGTGAAAATTAAAGTGTGGGAGTATCTTTATAATAAGTTATATCTGAACAGAGGAACCAGGAGTGGGTGTTTTCTTTCCCCTTTGTTATTTGTATTATATTTAGAACCATTGGCAATGAAAATTACAGACTCAAAAATTCAATGATATAATTGGTATGGTAATCAAGAAAAGTTGGCTTTATTTGCAAATTATATTATTTTGTACCTGCTAAATCTAGGAAAGAACATCTCAATGTTGTAAACATTTTGAGACAGTTTCAAGATGTTTTGAGGCCTAAAATTATTGAAGATAAAACAAAGGCTATATCTGTAAATAATGTACCCACACACAAATTGGTTCAAAATACCCATATTTATGGGGACAAGATAAGATGAAGTATTTAGGATTATGGATTAAAAAGGTTTCTGTTATGGCAGCTAAGGATAAGTGGAAAGAGACTATAAAAAAGATAATATAAAAAATGAGAAACTGTAAGCTCTTTTTATGGGCATGGATAGTAAGATACAAACAATGAAAATGTTTTTAGTTTCTTTAGTTTTATATATACGTCAAGCATATTTTTATCAACCAGAGGTGAAATTATGGACAGTAATTAATAAAGAGTTGAAGGAGTTTATTTGGGAGGGGAAGAGAGCAAGAGTTAAGTGGGACAAGTTGATCTTTCCATTAGGACAAGGCGGTTTAGGATTACCTGATTTGAAGGGGTATTTAAGAGGTACGCAGTAAAGTCTTATATACATAACACAAGCAGAAAGTTAGGATTCAAAATGGAAAGGGGTGATGATAAAACAGGGGAGAAGCTCAAGTAATAAAGAGAGAGTAGACACTGCAATGTAAAAAGAGAAGAAAGCCTGTACAAAAGCATGTTTAAGATAATAAACTGTAATGTTAGATTACTGAGATTAGGGATGGGTTGTAAAAGTATAAAGGTGATGATATAAGTAAAATTGATATATGCTTTTTCTAACTTTTGCATAAAGGAATGACTGGATTAAGTGTATGGCTTGATCTGACAAGTTTTAGGTGGAAGCAAGTAAATAAAAGAACACTGAATGTAATGAAAAGTTTTCCTTTAGTAAATAAATATTTACAGTGCAACATGAGAAGCTTGTAGTTGAAGGCAACTGTGTATCTGACTCTCATGTTTCTATGGAGATATGCTAACAGGCCAATAAAAACAGAATACTTCTTTCTTTCAATGACTAGCAGATAATGTTTTCTAAAAGCATTCTATTTGTTTTCTATATCTGGGGGAGGATTAAAGATAAGAAGAAAAACAGACAGCACATGGTGTAAGTAGAAGCACAGGTTGTACCATGCATCTTGGCATGGATAACCTTAATTATAGGTCAATTAAATCCTATGAGGCTAGCTCTCACTCTTGGACAATTGTTCCTATTAATAGGGTTAAGTGTCATTACTTGAAGATATACATAGTGTTGTGTTTTTGCATTAAGTTAATATGTGAAGAGTGTGTTGGGGGTGTTTGTTTTTTGTTTGAGAATTATTATTAAAACAAAAAGTCTTGCTAAATGTGACATATGTTCAAATGAATATAACAAGAAACAACTGTATGAAAGAGCAAACTGCCAAACATTAGTTTATGGATGTAACACAAAAGCTGAAAATAAGCATTTTTAAAAAGTCTGTTATACATAACAGGTAGAAATAACTTATTATCATAATGGCAACACTTTCCCCATTATCTTTGAATGTGAATGGTCTCACAGGTATATACAAAGACAGAATAGGGAACTATATTAAGAAATGCAGAATGCAAATAGCTATGCCACAGAAGGCACTTTTGGGAAGAACTGAGCACATACATTTGATAAAGGATTTCAGGATGGTTATACAGCAGAATATGTGGGATAATGGTAAGGGGAAGTACTTGTATTAATTTCTAGATGAGCTCCAACAGTGATAGAGGAGAGAAAAAAGATAATAGGGGTTGGGAGGGTGGCCTAATGGTTAAGGTGTTTGCCTTAAAAACACAAGGTGCAGGGTTTGAGTCTCACAAGGGATAATTGGGTAGGCTTAAAATGGCTCACAAGGGCAGTTAGCTTAGTACTAACCTATGAACCTATAGTGGTAGACTTGTAGTAGTACGGGGCTAGTAACAAGGGAGGAGAATTTCACTTGCATGTACTTATATTCCACCTAAAACTGCTACAATGGAAGTTAAGAAACTTCTGGGAGAAATAGTCAGCTTTCATCAGGGAATATAACTTAGAAGTGGTGACTGGAATTTGATTTGGAACAGTGAGGATATATCTGGGGACCTAGAAGGGAAAATATAACAAAAGAGGGTAGACATTTGAAGAAATGTATGAAAATATCTGGTATGGAAGTTGTGAATTCAGTAGCAGCAGCTTGGAGAAAATTTAGATATTATTTCCCAAGGTACAAAAACTAGGCTAGGCTAGACAGAAATTATATTTCACAGGAGCATGTGTATTTAATTTTTTCCCCACCCTCCCACCACCCAGTTACTATAGTGTTCTTAAACACCACTGTTTTTCTAGTTGCCTTCCCCGTATGTTAATTTGACCATATATCTCATTTCTTCTCTGTTTTTACTGGCTTGTGTGACTAAGCACAAAATTATCATTTTGTGAAATCACTCCCCTTCAACTATTTAAATTTATTGGCCATCCTACTTTATTCCATAGTACCAGAATACAAAAGCGATCACCCCCTTTCAATCTATCTTGCTGTTTTAAAAATAGTGACTATCCACTAAAACTCAACTTTTTAAGACGGGTAAAACCTAAGTTACCTACTTTCACATCTAACTCCTCTAGTGCACACTGCAGTGTTTAGGATAAACCATTTTTTTCATCTTACCTTTAAGCATCCCTGTGACTAGCACTTGCTTTAAAACCTGCTGGAAAGCACTAGGAAGTCTAAAATTGATACATGCACTCAACTCTCCTCATTAATATGGAGAAATTAATCGCAGGCGCTAAACAGCCTATAATTGCAAAGTACCTTGCTAAGGTAAGGGAAAACAACTCTTGTACTTTACAAAAAAAAGCACCAAACCAGGCATGTCCAAGGGTCAGCTTCCAGTGATTTTTCCTGTCCACCTGGTGAATCTGGGCATACTGGGGCAATGCAGCAATTGCCTCATGTGCACAGACAACCCTCTCCTCCTACCACCCAACACTACAACCTGCGAGAGATGCACTTACATAGCCAAACTGGAAGCAAAGCTCTCTCCACCCAAGATTGTGCTAAACAGTCAGGAGGAGAAGGTTAACACCTGCACTACACCTCAAGCAACACATAGCCCTTCTAAACCCACACCACCAACACCCACACATAGCAACACTAAACCCACATATGTGGAGTCCCTTAACAGTAACCTGCCCAAGCAACAAGGACCTCTGAAACTGAAAAACAAACACCAATCACAATCAAAGTGTCACATAGCTCACAACACCAGTGTGCAACCCAATAACAGCCCCTAAGGCAAGACAATGTACCCAATACTTTAGTCATAGGTAACTCTATAGTCAGGCACACTGATGTCCCACTCACCAGGCTGAACAAGGAGAAAATTACAGTCAGCTGCCTGTCGGGTGCCAGGATCCACCACATAATGCATACACTCAAGTCACTCCACAAGTACAAGTATGACTCTGTTGTTGTCCATGTTGGAGTGAATGACTTGAGACGTACCTCCCTGGACTACATGAAAAGAGACATGGAAGATCTTTCGGATCATGTGGCCGAGGCAGGTATGACCCTATCCCTGTATAGCATCCTGCCTTTGCTCAGAATGATACCACAGTATAAAGACTAAATGATTGACTTCAACAATTGGCTAAGCTTCTGGTGTCATTCAAAGTAGATCCAGTATCTGTCTGCCTGAAACGACATGATCAACAGACCACGATGCTTTGGCAGAGATGGTCTGCACCTGTCACCCCTGGGATTCAGGTTTCTGGCTAAGGCTTTTGCCACCCCTATAGTGCCTTTTTTAGGCAAAGTTCAAAGGACAAAACCACCACCATAACAGGTACAAGCATGCAAAATCTGAAGGTAATGCACTCAATGCTAGAAACGAGCACATCAACTCATGCATGAATCATGCCATCCCCAATAGAACCAAGATGTTCTTCTCCAAAAAAATGGAAGCCAATTTGGTGGTCCCTGCCATAAACAAACTTTACAACAAAAGGAAGAAACTGTTGCAGAAAAGAGGAAAATCCCAGGATGCAAAAAAACTCCCTTACTAGCCTCAGTAAGAAGCTGAGATCCCTCATAAAATCCTCCAAAGCTAGTTCCGAAAATAAAATTGCCAAAGATTCCAAAGACAACCACAAGGCATTCTATAGCCATGTCAAGAATCTAAATGACAATGCTCAGATCTGCTCTGAGATACAACAGAATGGCAATAATATACTGATCCCAAGGATATTGCCAATATCCTGGCAGATCGATTCAGGGCAAACTTCATCCCCCTCTCACTCCCTAAAGGGCCCATCGCAATACCGAAAGATTGTCAAATTCTGGTAATAATGGCCACACAGGTAAAAAACGCACTCTCCAAAGCTAAGAATACAGCATCCATGGTACCAGACAACATCCCATGCTGTGTACTACATGAACTACAAAATGAACTGGCACCTCACCTAAGTGTCATGTTTAATCATAGCCTCACCTCAGGCTTCGTGCCCACTGAATGGTGCACAGCTACAGTTATCCCACTCCACAAGGGGGGATCCAACTTGGATCCCGAGAACTACAGTCACATCAGTCTGATGAGCCTGATCTGCAAGGTCATGGAACGTATTATCATGGAACTTATAAACAAAGACATTGACAACCTTCAAACACTGGACCCCAAGCAGTTTAGGTTCGTGAAGGGCCGATTTTGTCTCCTGAACCTGATTGACTTCTTCAAATCAGTCTCCAGAGCCGTGGACATGGGATATGTGGTCCACACAGCCTATCTGGACCTCCCCAAGGCCTTCAACACCATCCTCCACTCTGGAATCATAGATAAACTTACTAAGCTGGGCATTAATCCCCACGTCACTCAATGGGTTGCCAACTGGCTTACTGACAGAAGCCACACTGTAAAAGTAGCTGACTCCAAATCCAGCTCCAGGCAAGTGACAAGTGGAGTACCTCAGGGTTCAATCCTGGGGCCACTCTTGTTTGGCATCTACTTCTCTGAAGTACAGGCCAACACTAAGGGACTCTGGCTAACAAAATTCGCAGATGACTGCAAACTGGGAGCCATTATTGAATCCCCAAATGATGTGAATATTCTACAAAAGGGCTTTACAGAAACAGATGCTTGGAGCCAGAGCCATGGGCTCAAGCTCAATGCCAAGAAATGTATAGTTATCCCCTTTGGGAAAAAAACATGTACCCATGAATTACCACATAGGTGGTAGTACACTAAACACCAAAAGTGTGATAAGAGATTTAGGAACACAGGTGGACAGTGGTCTCACTTTCGATAACCACATTGCCACAACAGTCAGGAAATCCTTCTATGTGGCACACCTCATCACTAAGGGCTTTTCATCCAGAAAAAAGGAAGTCATTGTCCAACTGTACTCATCTCTCATTAGACCCATTATAGAATACAATGTCTCATTTGGTATGTACCTCTCAAGACATCTGCAACAACTGAAAAGGCCGCAGAAATACCTTCACTAAAAGACTCACAGGCCTAAAGCAGATGCCCTGTGCTGACAGTCTAAAAAAACTCCACCTATACTCTGCCACATATCGTCTACTCAGAGGCGTTTTCTGCTTAACATACAAGGCCATGTCAAACTCAGAGCTGTTGGACATGCTCCACTTAAAGACATCCCAATCCCTCAGAGACACACACTCCAGGGATCTAAACCTTGTCATCACAATGAACAAAACATGCTGGAGGGATAGGTTCCTGACTCAGAGACTCCCCAGACTCTGGAATAGACTGCCCATACATGTCAAGCAGAGTGCCTCTTTGGCCCTCTTCAAAAGGAACCTTGATGATTCGATGGGAGATAGGAAATTCACTCCGGGGATCATGTCAGTCACCCTGCTAGACAGGGGTCCAGGGAAGTAAATACTGTGGGAAGAAATAGCCAGGGAATTGTTATGGCTAGGCTTGTATAGGCCCTAGGGCTGATAGCCTAGTACCAACCTATGAACCTATAAACCTATATGCATCCAATAACTATTTTAGATCACATGCCAACAATAACCAAAATAAAAAATGCAGGGTAGTGAAATAAAAATAAGACACTGGCAATTTCCTACCTATCTGTTAAACAGGAAGGAATTAAGCGAAAATTATTCGGGAGTTATTTGGAAAGATAGAAATTTTTCCAGAAAATATAGCTAGGGAGTAGGATAAAATGAAAGTGGAGTTTAAAAATAGGATAAAAATAAAAGAAAAAAAGATATGATTAAGAAGTCATAAGAGTTATTGAGACAGACTGACAAAGGTTAGTATTGCAGAAAAAGGGGAGGATCACAGAATAAGAAGAGGTGCAAATGTAGAGTACAAAACAGAAAATAAAGGACAACCTGGATAATATTCATTAGTTTAGAAAGAGTGCTGTTAAGTTGTCGTTTTGATAATAACTCCAGAGCACAAATACTTTCAGCATAACAGCTCAGGCAACAATAGCAAGGGCTGTTGCCATGGTTATGGAGCCTATAACAAGGAAAATAACCAGAGATCCTGTATAGGTATTAGAACATTTTCAGAAATTTTATAAAAATCTGAATAAAGCAGAGAAATGTGGAAATCAGGAAAAGGTACAAATGGAAATATTTATGGAAGAGAAGTAGATGAGGCCCAGTTGTTAACAGGTAAGATAGGAGGAGATGAGATAAAAATGGTGATGTATAACCAATCTACAGAAATGTCTCCAGGAATAAATGGTATTCCTGTAGAAGTTTGGAAGCTAGAAAAGAAGAATGTAATAAAGATCTTGAAGGCTTTAACAACATTTTAAAAAGAGGAGGAGCACCAACATGCTGGAAGAAAACTCTGGTGGCTGTAATACATAAAGATGGTAAAGACCCATTAGATCCAGCTTCATATAGGCTCATTTCAATTATAAACCACAATTACAAAGTGTTTATGTCTATAATGGCTAAAAAGATGACAAAGGTGTTACCAAAATCGGTAGATATGGATCAATGTGTTTTTTGTGGAGGGAAGGCAAGCATTTGACAACATTAATAGAACAACTATGATCCAGAGGGAAGAAGAATGCAAGAAAATACCACTGTTATTGGTGGGTCTTTATGAAGAAAAAGTGTTTGACAGAGTAAGCTGTGGATTTTATGAGTAGGGCAATGGAATCATTTGCATCTTGTGACACAATAATAAAGTTAATTAGGACACTGAGGGATCAGAGTTGAAAATTAAACTGGATGTGTGTGTGTGTGTGGGGGGGGGGGGGTTGGGGGTGAGGATACTCTCTGATAAGTTCTGTTTTAACAGAGGAACCAAGCAGAGCTGTTCTGTGTCCCCTTTGTTATTTGTGTTATATTTAAAACTATTGACAATGAAAACAATGGACTCAGAAATTCAAGGATATAATTGGTATAGTAATCAAGAAAAGTTGCCTTTATTTGAAGATGATATTATTTTGTACCCAATAAAACCAGAAATGGATATCTCAGTGTTGTGGAACATTCTGTGACAGCTTCAAGTCTTTTTGGGGGTACATAATTAATGAAGATAAAACAGAGGCTATAGCCATAAATTATACACCCACACAGGAATTGGTTCAACAATGCCCATATTTATGGGGACATGATAAGATGAAGTATTTAGGATTAAGGATTAAAAAGGCTTCTGTTATGGCATCTAAGGATATGTGGAAAGAGACTAAACAAAAGATAATTTAAAAATGGAGAAACTGCAAGCTCTTGTTTATGGATATGGATAGTAAGATACAAGTAGTGAAAGTTGTTTTAGCCCCTTTAGTTTTGTATATGCATTAGGCATATTTTTATCAATCAGAGGAGAAGTTGTAGACAGTAATTAAAATGAGCTGAAGAAATTTATCTGGGAGGTGTACAGGGCAAAAGTTAAGTGGATTAGGTTGACCCTTCCAATAGAACCAGGTGCTTTAGAATGACCTGGTTTGAAGGAGTATTTTAGAGATGCACAGTTAAGGCTCATATGTATAGCACACACGGGTTATCATTCAAAATGGAAAGGCATGAAATTATGATGAAACGGGGTAGAAGTTGAAGATATATATATATATATATATATATATATATATATACATATATATATATATATATATATATATATATATATATATATATATATTATAGAGAGGGAGGGGTTTGGATGCAGACTCTTAAGAAGAAGAATAACAACCATTCAGAATATTATATTCATAAAATAGCAGAAAGTATTCTAAGAGCGAAGCCAATACAAGAATGGAAAAAGAAGATTTTACCAACAGGGATGACAGCAAGTAGGGTTACAGAAAATACACAAGGTGGGGCTGGATTTTACTGGAGATAACCTGCAAAGAAACCAAGATACTGGGAACAAATAATTAGATATGGAAAAGTAATAGAGTAGGATGAGGCCTAGGTGACATTTGGATTGCAGACTAGAGACTGCCTTCCCTACCAAGGATTTATATGAGAGTTCAGGCAAAGAGAAATAGATAAGGGAATCTTAATTGAAAGAGCTGCTCTGGTAGAGTTTTTAGCTGAATCTAGAACAGAAGCTTCTGATAAAAAGAGGATAATTAGTATTGCATATAAAATATTGCATGATAACTATAAGACTTTATCAGAGGAGGTTAGAAAAGACTATGAATAGACTGGCAAAGTAATTCAAAAAACAGCAATAGAAGGACATATGTAAAGCTCCCAAGTATGCAACAAAATCCAGAAGGTTGAGGATCTTTGCTTAGAAGTGTTTGCATGGGTATTTTTATACCCCATGCAGACTTCAGACAAAGTCTTTCTCACGTAGATAGCAAACATTGGACGTGTGATGGGAAGAAAGAGCTGACTGGAAACACATATTTTGGGAGTGTAATAAGTTGGCGGATTTAAAAAATTTCCTACAGAGTATGCTATCATAAATATTGGATGAGCAAATGGCTGTAACTAAGAAAATGATTCTTTTGAGATGGGACACAGGATTTGAATTGCCTATACATTGTAAGGCCTTATTAAGTTTAATTTTGTTGTCTGCCAAAAAAATAAAAATAAAAAAAGCAATTTCTAGAAAATGGTAATCAAAGTCTAAACCAGATGTATTCAAAGTACTGAATGTTAGAAAAGAGATAAAAGAAATGGAAGAGGGATTTTTGGAAAAGAGAAGGAGCAAATTACACGGAAATAAATAAAAATTGTGGGAACAATATTTGCAGGATCTTTCTCAGGATGAGGAAGTTTAAGGGAAGGCAGGAATTCAGCAATTTATTTAATGTTGGACTCACAGTAGTTGCACATAAAAGATGTGTGATGTACAATGTATTTAAAAAGTAAAACAGATGTTAATATGGTTTGTTTTCTTTTCTATTAATGTATGTTTGCCATGTCTTAAATGATAATTTAATTAAGATGTTTAAAAAATAGCTACATAGTGATCCTGAGCCGCTCTTGGCTCTTGAAAAGAGACATTTGTGCTTAGAGGTCTAATCTGTTAACAAACAAAAATATGGAGTACTTACAGAACTTAGGTTGTAAATTAACTGATCAAACATTTGTGAAGCATGTCAGTGATGTCCTTAAATGAAGCTGAAAGGTATTCTTCCTTAGTATAAAATCATAGCCTGAACTTTGCAGAATAGTTTTTGGAATTGTCATTGTGTTCTGCTTCTTACTGGTACTATTGAGGAATACTCACACTAGTCTATAAGACAGTGTCTGAACAATTTGAAGCCTTCAAACAAATCATCTGAAACAACCTGAAAAGAAAATACAATACCTTACTCGATAAATCTTATTATAAGTTTTAGGAATTGTCATTATATTTTGTTACTTATGGGCTACATAAAGGTGAGCAATTTATCTGATGATTTCCATTTTCATTTGATTCAACTAATAGAGCTCTGATCTGACTCGGATCCACCCTTGGCACCTCCAAATGCAAAGCTTCAGGGCTCTCACTCCTCTTCTACCCATAATTCTGTTCCTCCCTATGAATACCTCAGATCTAGTTTGCCACCTGAACGAATGGCCATGGTTCTTGGGACTCTGATCTTCACTTCATCACCAGGATGATAAATCAAAACCTTTTTTTTGATAATAGAATTATATAACTTCTTTCCCTTTCCTTCACTATTTCAAAAAAAATATCTTCACATATGTGTGTGTGTGTGTGTGTGTGTGTGTGTGTGTGTGTGTGTGTGTACATATACACACACACACATATATATATATATATATATATATATATGTGTGTGTGTGTGTGTGTGTATATATATATATATATATATATATATGTGTGTGTGTGTGTGTGTATATGTACACACACACGCACACACACACACATACACACACACACACACACATATAGTACAGTTTTTCTCACCGTTAGTTAGTAGTTAGATAAGATTGCTAGCTGTGTGTTTTTTCCTATGGTAGAAATTACTGTTGCTGTTGCCTTTCTCATTGGCATTATATATGATTGCTGTCACAATGTTTGAAAAAAAAGTTTTAAGAAATTATCTAAGTGCAGCCATAAAATGCCCCACAGGATCCACAACCCATGTGTGTGTACTACTTAGAAGAGGCCCTCTTAGATACTAATTGTGAAGCATGTGTTTCTTTTGGGCACAGTACCCTGCAAAGCAGGAAGGATAAACTAATTTTAAAGGGGTTATTGCCCGTTCAGCAGGGATTATTATCAATACCTCCTAAGGTTGTAGATAAATCTACCCCAAAGGAAAAAGAAAAAGAAACACAAAAGTCTCAGTGAAGCATGACTTCTGAGAAATCTTTAGATAAATCAGGGAAACTGTCTTCCAACCCACCAGCTACCTCGGGTCCAACACAGAAAATGTCGAAGCAGCCTGATCTAAAGATGGGTTGTCTCCAATCTCTTTCACCTCTATTGATATTTTCTACAGAACCAGTAAGTCCAAGGTTGCATTCACCTATCCTGCAAGAAAGATATTTGTGGACATATTTGCTGACCTTGTCATCTGCCCTTTCTTTGAGGAGTCTAACCAAAGCCGACATCAACAGGATGATGCGGAGATTTCTTCAACAGCATGTTCAGTTAGGGGTCATCTCTGCTTCATCTCCACAAATTGATTTGAGAACTTCCCCCATGAACTCTTCACTTAGGACTCTGATTTTGATTCAACCCGTGAATATGAAACCTGTGGATTCCAACATACTCAGAGCACCTGTGTGGGAGCCAGTAGACCTCACATCTTTGACTTCAACCTTACTCCAGTCTGTCAAAACTCTGACTTTCTTGGATCGCTATGAGAATTAGAGCAGAGCCGTCAGAGCTGGGGACCTGGAAGAAAGGTCAGTTTGAAAGCTTTCTGATCAGTCTCTGCCTCTTGGGGCATCCACTCTCAACAACTCAGCTCCAATTTTAGCTTCAGACTTGGGACAAGTTGGTGTCAGTGGAGTTTTCTTGGCTCCAGCTCCTTGAAAGTCCTCTTTAATTCTAGTTTCATTCTCAGAGTTTGAAGCTGGAGAGAGAGTTCTCTCTTCTAGAGAAGGGTGTTTCCTCCGTGCTAACATGCTCAGATCAATCCCATCCTCATTTTTTTTTCTGCTTCTTCTTCTGCACCTCCTCATCAACAGAGACAATTAGTTTCCAAAAACCTTGGAGAAGTGCTTGTCCTGCGCTCCCAGTCTGATTCAGATCCAGTGTCTGAGGTTTTCCAACATCAGATCCATTAGAAGCAGACTTGTAAACAGAAACACTTGGATTCATCACCTGAATCAGTCAATGGAAACATGGCTGTTGATGAAGGAGAAGGCTCCCACAGATCCCCCCTTTGGAGACATTAGTTTTAGAAAAATCCTAGAATTAATGAAACAGAAGGGGGTTGGTTGGTCCACTGACATACCTTACCTGGAAGAATCTATGTTCCTGGAGGCTTTTGTAGCTGATTCATCTACTGCCTGGCTGGTTCCTCTCCCAATTCTCTCATTGATTTGGTGGCTCAGAGGGCCTGGAAGGAACTTGACACAGTGGAATCAATATCAAAGAAACCCAACAGAATCTTGGCATTTTATAAGAACAGGAGGCAGTGGAGTAAAATTCCCCTGGTGGATGCTATAGTCATATTGGTAACCACCAAGAAAGAACTCTCCGAGGTGAGTACATCTGTTCATCCCTCAACAGGGAATAGAGGGCCCTGGTTAGATTCAGAAAATAGATTTATGCTTTAGAGACCTTTTCACTTAGAGTACTGAACTACCTGGCTCGCATCTCATGTTTTCAGAGAGAACTGACCAAAGAGCTTACCAATTCTCTCTCTTGGGTAATTTGCCAAAGGATACTCAACAAAAAGTAGAATCCCAGCTATCTACTCTCACATCTCTTTCCATTGTTTCCATATGAGTGCTGCTCAATGCAGCTGATGGGACATCTAGAGAACCAGGTACAGGCATAGCCATGTGTTAGCATGTCTGGATGTGATGTGTGATTTTTGTGGAAGGCTTTAAGATGTTCTTCATTAATTCCCTCTATGACTGCTCCACTCCCTTTGGACTCAAGGTTAAGGATACACCAAGCAGAAATTAGCAGAATAGGAAGACCCTGTTTGCTGTGAGAATCCACTTCTCAACTCATCAGAGAACCTTTTCCAGGAATCAATGGGGAGATGCTCGACAAGCCACGATGCTTCGCTAGGGACGGCTTGCACCTATCACTCCTGGGCTTTTGGATATTGGCAAAGGCTCTTGCTACCCCCATAGTGCCTTTTTTAGGCAAGGCTCAAAAGACAAACCCACCTCCATAGGTATCACAAGGGATAAGAAACTAAGAGTAGTGCTACTCAATGCCAGAAGTCTAAACCTCAAGATGCATGCACTCAAAACTCTCCTTAGCATGGAGAACATCGATATCTGTGCAGTAACAGAAACCTGGTTCATGGCTCCCGAGAGCACCCCAGCAATACCAGGTTATACCTCATACCATGCTTTTCAGCCCCAAAACTTGGACCGAACCACAAAAGGAGGGGGAGTATCAATATTCGTCAAAGATACCCACACCTCCAGGTTGGTGGCAAAGCACAAAGCATCAGAGACTATCCATGTGCAACTAACAGTGGGTAAAACTGCCTTCCAGTTTATAGCCTGCTACAGACCACCCTCACAAACCTAGGAACTCCACTCGGCCTTCCTGAGAACACTGGAAAATATGAAGGTCTCTCCAAACACCATTATATTGGGCGACTTCAACTACCCAAACATAGACTGGGAGCATTACTCTAGCTCCAACACCCTAGCCCAAAGGTTCCTAGAATTTATAAACTCAAATGCTATGGAACAACTTGTTACCACTCCCACAAGAGGGGAAAACATACTGGACCTGATCATCACCAACATGGGGACTCTATGCTCCAGACCAGAAGTGTATCCCTCACTGGTAAGATCAGACCATAAACTAATCTCACTGGATATTCACATCCCAACCCCACCCCCTGCCCATAAAACCACAGTGAAAAACTTCTCTAAAGCAAATTTCACACTCTTCAAAACCGAGGTGGAATCCTTCAAAGCCCCCGGGCCTGTGGAAAATATGGCCCAGACCGCAGAATCCTTTATAAACGCATTCTATGAACACCTTCAAGAATGCATGGATCATGCAATCCCAAATAAAACCAAGACCCAATCCTCCAAAGGCAGACATCCTGTCTGGTGGACCCCAGTCATAAACAATCTATACAATAGAAGGAGGAAGCTACTACATGATAGAGCAAAATCCCAAAAAGGGAAGGCATCTCTGATCAGTATTAGCAAAAAACTACGGGCACTCATAAAATCATCTAAGGCCAGCTTTGAGAGAAAAATTGCACAGGACACTAAGGATAATCACAAGGCTTACTTTAGTTATGTTAGGAACCTGGGTGGGAATTCCCAGATATGCTCAGAATTAGTCCAAAATGACAAAAAATACACCGAACCCACAGACATTGCCAACATCCTAGCTGACAGGTTCAGCGCAAACTTCTCCCCTCCCCACCAAAAGGGCAAATATCTATCCCAGCAGAGTGCTGCCCCCCTGACATCTCAGATGCTCAGGTAAGAGCTGCCCTCTCCAAAGCAAAAAACACAGCATCAATGGGACCAGACAGTGTCCCGGGCTGCATCCTACATGAACTCCAAGAAGAGCTAAACCCAAACATAAAACTACTGTTCAATCTCAGCCTTACTACAGGATATGTACCCAAAGAGTGGCGTACAGCAACGGTGGTCCCTCTCCACAAAGGTGGTGCCTCAACGGATCCTGGAAACTATCGCACTATAAGCCTGACTAGCTTTGTCTGCAAAGCTATGGAAAGGATCATCATGGACCTTATAAATAAAGATATTGGCTACCTACAGACACTGGATCCTACCCAGTTCGGCTTTGTTAAGGGCAGATCCTGCCTCTTAAACCTGGTCAATTTCTTTGAAACAGTCACCAAGGCCATTGACGAGGGGAAGGTGGTCCACACAGCCTACCTGGACCTCGCAAAAGCCTTCGATACAATACCCCACTCGGGCATTATAGATAAGCTCACCAGCTTAAATATAAACCCCTATGTCACTAGATGGGTTGCAAACTGGCTCAAGGACAGAACCCACATGGTTAGAATTGCTGGAGCCATGTCAGACTCCAAACCAGTTACAAGTGGCATCCCACAAGGCTCAGTCCTGGGACCACTCATGTTCGGTATATATTTCTCAGAGGTACAGGGCAACACGGAAGGACTGTGGCTGACTAAGTTCGCAGATGACTGCAAACTGGGTGCCATAATCGACTCTCCAGCCGACACAAGCATCGTCCAAAAGGGCCTCATAGAAACAGACAACTGGTGCCAGAGCCATGGCCTTAAGCTAAACACCAAAAAGTGTATAGTCATCCCCTTTGGCAAAAACAAAGTGCCCACAAATTACCACATAAGTAGTAATTCATTAAGTACCGAAGAAGTAATTAGGGACCTGGGGACTCAAGTTGATAGCAATCTCTCATTTGACAACCACGTGGCCAAAGTGGTTAGAAAAACATTTTATATAGCCCACCTAATCATGAAGGGATTCACATCTAGATCAGGGGAGGTCATCGTGCCTCTTTACTCATCCCTCATCAGGCCCATAATTGAGTACAATGCCCCTTTTGGGATGTACCTTACCAGACACCTGCAGCAATTGGAAAGACCCCAAAAGTACCTCACCAAGAGGATCAAAGGGCTCAAACAGATGCCATATGCTGCCCGGTTAAAGAAACTCCAGCTCTACTCAGTGGCATACCGCCTGCTCAGAGGCGATCTGTGCCTGACGTATAAAGCCATGTACAACCCGGAATTAATGGACATGCTGCACCTCAGAAAATCCAAATCCCATTGAGCTACGCGATCGAGAGACTTGAACCTCAGCACTGAAATAAATAGGACATGCTGGTGGGACAGATTCATAACCCAGAGGGTCCCTTCACTCTGGAATAAAATCCCAGTCCAGGTTAGGCAGAGTCCCTCATTGACTCTCTTCAAGAGAAATCTTGATGAGTGGATGGGGGATCGTAGGTTTACCCCGGGTATCACTTCTGTGTCACTGTTAGACAGAGGCACAGTATACTAACCTCGAAAAAGGGCATAGCAAAATTAATTTAAAATGGGTGGCGAAAGCCAAACACACTCTGGCTAGGCTTATAAATGTCCTAGGGCAGATAGCCTAGTATGAACCTATGAACCTATGAACCTAAAAGAAGATGCGGTTCAGAAAATCTAAGGGGTTTAGCTATGATGCTTCTTTGGACAAACATTTCTGTTGCAGAGGGGGTGGATTTAATGGACATTGCCCTAGGGGCAGAGGTGGTCCACAAAACCAAGGAATTTGTGGACCTTTTTCAGAGACATCCTTTCAGAGCTCCTGAAAAATTTCCCAAGTGCATTACTCTGGAGGAAGTCATGGGTGCTAATCTTTGCACCCTCAGACCTGACAGGCTATCACATCAGATTCATGGATGCTGGGGATGATTACCAGAGAACACACCATTCCTTTTCTTCACCCCCCCAACCAAGGAAAAGGATTCCCAAAGTGCCACCCCATCAATTGGAATCTGTCACAGCAGAAATTAAAAATCTGTTAGAAAAAAGAGCCATTGAACAGTTCCCACCAGACCAGCTAGGATCTGTTGTCTACTCCAGATTCTTTTACATTCTAAAGAAGACAGAGTCCTAAGGCCACCTCTGGACCTCAGTCACTTTAAACCAATTTGTAAAACAGACAAAATTCTGGAGAGCACAGTTCAGTCTATTCTCCCTCCAATCAGAACTGACAACTGGATGTGCTCAGTAAATCTTTAGGATGCTTATTATCATGTGAAGATAAAGATGCTTTCAAGGAGATTTCTCTATTTCAGGCTGGGAGCCAGTCATTATCAATTCAGAGCTCTGCCCTTTGGCCTCACCGTAGCCCCTCGATGTACACCAAATGCATGGCAGTAGTCACAGCCTATCTCAGGTTGCAAGAGTTCCAGGTATTCCTGTACTTGCACGACTGGCTCCAAACCACTCTGACCAAGAATCTATTCAAAGGAGGGATACTTTACTCCAGTTGCTTCACTCCTTAGGAATTACATTTAACATTTACAAGAGCCAGTTAACTCCCATGCAATCTTTTGAATTCATCAGATGCCAGCTGGACACCTTGAACTAAATAGCTCTCATTCCAAACTCCAGGATTCTTTCTCTTCAAAGAATAGCAAGTCAAGTTTTGCCCCACCCTTTTCCACCAGCAAGACCGATCCTAAAGTTACTGGGTCTCATAGCTTCTATGGTCATGCTGATTCCTCTATCCCATTTCTACATGAGGGTCCTTCAGTGGACCCTATCAGTTCAGTGACCTCAACTACATCATCCACTGCCTGTGCCAATCAAACTAACTCTAATTTGTAGTTCTCACATCAGTTGGTGGATATTGTCTCCAGTTCTATTTGAAGAGCATCAATTTTGTCTCCCTTCACCCATTGCAGGGGTCACCATGGACATTTCCCTTTTAGGGTAGTGGGCATTATAAACTGTTCAAGGTACCTGGGCAATATTGGAAGCCAGTCTTCACATCAATGTTCTGGAGATGAGAGCAGTCCTAGTAGTGGTGTAGACATTTCAAGACTCTCTGCCATTGGTTGAGATTTCCATACAGAGAGACAACAGGGGGGGGGGGGGCAGAACTTATCCTCTGTGTCACAAAGCAATGAGGGTGTGTCAGTGGATGATGTCTTTCTGCTGCTTTCTTATAGCAGCGTTCATCCTGGACACAAACACACACACACACACACACACACACACACACACACACACACACACACACACACACACACACACACACACACACGCACATGCACACATGCACACACACACACACACACACACACACACACACACACACACACACACACACACACACACACACACACACATACACACTTGTGTTTGTGTGTGAGAAGCAGAGAATATCAGCATGAGTTTAAGGCAGTCAAGCTTTTTGAAGGATTGGGTTGTAAGCAAACATATGGACCTGAACAGTGGCATCAAATTTGAGAGGCACATGCTGATTGTTCCACATAGACATTCTACCTTGTTTGCAGCTGTAGTATATCTGAACATCAGCAAAGGCCTTTCATACTGTATCTCAGAAAGTCAGTTGGAAAATTAAAAGGTATTATGGGGTTTAAAATGGTGAGGCAGATAGAAAACTTGTTGGTTGACTGGAATCAGAGTTTGGCAGCTAAAGAACTGTTTGAAGAAAAAAAAGCAGCCAGTAAAGAACTGCAGAGTTCAGTGCTAGAACCATTTCTCTTCAGCAGTATTACAGTAGCTATTACAATGGAGTTTGATAGCATTTAGTCCACAAAAGGTGCAATATTATTCATATCTGAGGACAAAAATCATGGGAAAGTATACACACATTGGAGAGTGTCCCCAGGAAAGTGTGTAGTATAGTTAACAAAATAGTTTAATGATCAGAAGGGCTAATTTTGGAATAAAGACATATTATCATGGATATACTAGAAAAGAGAAGATCAAGATAAAATATGATAAGGGCACACTCCTGGATCTGTGGAATATATAAATAATTACCAAGCCTAGGTGGTTGAACAGCTGACTTGGAAGGGGATTAAATGAGCAGCTGAAGATGACTAACTTTTCCTGGATGATGAAGGCAGCAAGACATCTGTGCATAAGCATCTCTTGCTAAGGATAGGCATTACCTTATTTACTTATTTTTTTAAATTTGTTTACTGGGGTAGAACACTGATCAAACAATGACCAATTACAGGCTCAGCCCTTAGCTGCAGCTTGCAGGAGGGATCAGAAATATGACAGTGGATTTGCACAATAAATGGACTCAGTGAGTGGAATCATGCAGCCTTACGTAGACCCTGCTTCAGCTGTATGCTTTGTGGCTGTGAGGAGTTAGGCTTAATAAGCAATAAAACCCAGCCATAAATGATAGCTTCAGAATGACAGCTGTTGTCTCCACTGTATGTAAAAGAGTGTAGTTCTGTAAGATTAATTGTTTCTGAAGGATAGCCCACTGAAGGGGTGAAGTGCTAATGTAGGTAGGGCATGGGTATGACAGATTCAGTGAGGAAACCAAATAGGGCTTGATGATCAGGCTGGGAAGGACAGAAAAAATTTATTAATTTTTTTATGTGACATTTGTTTAGAGGAATAGTCCGACTGGGTCAAGAAGAACCCATTTTCAGTAGAGGCCCGGGGTGAAAAGCTCCAGTTACAGACATAAATATACTACATATTACAAATATATTACAGCTCCATAGCATAGTACAGAGAAATAGGTGTTCCATATTCATGTAGAAAAGAAACAACTCAGCAATTTAATAACAACAGGAGGTATCTAACAGCTGCAATATAATACGTGTTTTTGTTTAGTTAGACTGGTGATAATGAGCAGCTTCCATATTATTATAGAATAGAGAAAAGCATTGTTGGAAGACAAAGGGGAGAGTAGGAAGTGGGGATATCAAAAACACATCTGTTCTACTGAGCAGTGTTTTTTAGCATTACATAAGATGAGGTGATAATGTCAACTTGGAGAAGATTAGAAAGCAGAGTGAAAAGCAGAAAGGAAAAGCAAAGGTGACATTAGCCAGGAGCAGAGCATGAGCATAGCCATGAATTATTTAAATGTTGTTTTAAAGAAGTCTTGAAGGCTACTAGGCTGGAAATTGTTCTGGTAGATAGGGGGAGTGAGTTCAAATTTTTGCAACAGAGTAAGAGTATAGGCTCTGTCCTGGTATTTTAGAGGGCTTGGAGATAGTAAGGAGTTTTTTTGTCATCGGACCTTAGGGCTCTGTTAGGGTTGTAAGGTTTGACTATGTTGCTCAGGGCTGGGCAGGCTAAGGTTTGTAGATTATGTTGTGTACAGTTAAGAGTTGGACATAATAGATGTGGTTAGGGAATTCTAGCCAATTAAGCATAAGTAATGGTGTACAATGATGCATGTAGGTTTTTGATTTAGTGGCAAACTTTGCCACTTTGTTGTGATTCTGTTCCATTTTGGATCTAATTGAGGTCTGTTAGTGCCACCATATAGTACGGAAGGGAGCAGAAAGGTTTTAGCAAGAGTGACTTTAGTTAAAGTGTTCAGGAAGTGTTTGTTTCTATAGAGAATCCCTAGTTTCTGGTGAGTTTTCTTAATATTTTGAGGGACGTACAGATCAAATTTCAGTTGCTTCTCAGTAATGACTCCTAGCAGTTTAGTGTGGTGGACTATTTCAATAATCGTATTGTCTGCTGAATGTATCTTGAATGGATCTATGTCAGTAGGGTGATTTTTTTTTTTGTCTGGAGGAGTAGTAGTTTTTTTTTTTTTTAGGGTTAAGGAATAGTTGAGAGTTAGTAAGCCAGGTTTCAATGGCAGTAAATGTCTGTTGTGTTGGAAAGCAGTTGGGGAAGTGTGGGAGAGGTGTAGATAATAGTGGAGTCATCTGCATATTGTATGAGTGGTCCAGGGGCTAGGAAGTATATAGGTTGTTTGTAAATATATTAAAGAGCAGGGGGCCAAAGGTGGAACCTTGTGGGACTCCAGTGGGGTTATGAAGAAAAGGAAAGAATTCATTTAACAATTTTATAGCTTGTTTTCAATCATATAGATAGCTGTGGAACCACTGTAGGGTGGGTTGGGTAAAGTCTAAGTTGGAATGCCTGTCTAGGAGTAAGGAATATGAGGCAGTGTTGAATGCTTTTGAGAGGTTGAGAAATACTGCAGATACATAACTACATGCATCTCTAGCCCTATTTATGTACTCACTAAAGGGTCGATGTGCTGTGGTCTGGATGGAAACCATGCTGAGTATGTGTAAGTAGGTTATTTTGCAATTGGTATTGCATTAGATGTTGGCAAATATATCCTTCTAGTATTTTGAAAATGAGAGATAGAATGTGTATGGGATGGAAATTGGTGAGCTCTGTGAAATTTCCCCTTTTGTGAATGGAAATAATATGAGACATTTCCATATGCTGGGAACTAGTGATTCTGATATGGATCTATTGATTAGGATACTGATGGAGTATGCAATGGAGTCAGTAGCTAGTCTAAGGTATTAAAGTGGGAAGTTATCTGCAGAGGCAGAGCAGGGTTTAAGTTTTTGCAATAGTTTTTTCATGACGGATTGAAATGAGAATGTAGTTGTTATCAGTGTGGGGTTTTTGGCTGTTATGGTGGAGAGGATCAGAGCTAGATGAAGAGGCACTATTGAAGGTAAGTATGGAAGGAGAAGAGGAGGGGCTGACGTTGGTGTTTGTTGAGATTAGGTCAGCTATAGATTGTATAAAGTGATTGTTGAAGTCTTTAGCTACTTGGGAAGGAGGGGCATCTGGAGAGGAGCAATGTTCTTTATTTGTCCCTGGGTTGAGTAAGACTGAGATAGAAGACCAGAGTTGTTTGAGGTTGGTTTTGTGCTCATGTTGAAGGTGAGTGTAGTATGATTGTTTATCTTTGTTCACTTGCTTTTTTACTTGGTTGTAGAGTTGTCTGAAAAGTATGAGATTTTCCTCACTTTTATTTTGCTTCCAGAGACTTCAGGCTATGTCCCTTAGTTTCATTAGATTTTTGCAAGCTTTGTTAACCAAGGAGTAGGATTGTTTTTAATTCTTTTAGTATGTACTGGGGACAGAGTATCAAGTATACATAGAAAAGTGGAATTGCAATAGAGCACTGCTTCACTGAGAGGGAGAAGTTTTAGTGGTGTCAAATTTATTTTCTTAAGTAGTTCATTGAGTTTGTCTTGACTGAAATGAGTTAGGTTATGGATAGATTTCAAAGTGTGTGTTTTGGTTTGGTAAGCATTGGCTCTAATGGCAAATGCGGGGAGATGATCACTAAGGGAATTAGAAAAAGTACCTGTAGAGGTAAAGTTGGTAAGATATGATACCAGAATCTAGTGTAGAATAGATTGTTGTGTAAAGTCTTTATTATACTGAGTAGGACAACTGATAATTTGAGAAAAACCATAGAGGTTGATATTATTTATTGGTAAGTCTGATGAGATAGATTGCCAGTCTATGTTAATATTTCCTAAAATGATAGTCTCATGTTTATTTGTGAGGTTCAGGATAGTATGTCTTCAAGAACAAGTATATTTTGTCTTGGGGGATTATATATTACTGTGATGCAGATAAGTTTGGTCCTATTAAGAGTTTGAAGGATATGAGCATTTCAGCATTAAAAAATGTAGGGTTCTTGTTAGTATAAGGTGTTATATTAAGTGTGTTAGGATTAAGTAGGGCTACCCCTCTGCCTTTATTTTTGATTCTGTCTAATCTAGCTATGCCAAAGTTGTGAGGTGTCATTTCAGAGTCTATTATGTTAGAATTTAGCCAGGTTTTGGTTAAGGCAAGGATTCATGCAAAGAATCCTCCCTTATTCAGTATGCCAACGACTCCACACTTATATCCATCTCAAATAACATTCCTGAACTACACTCCCTGACCCAACAGGCCCTACTATCCACTGTACAATGGCTCTCTCACAACCTATTGATCCTAAATCCCCAAAAGACAAAACTCCTACTTTTCCTATCCCGTTCTCTTTCTCATCACAAAACCTCCTTTTTTATTACATCTTCTAACAATACAAACATCCAACCTGACACCCACACAGAACTCCTAGGGGTCATTATCAATGACAAACTCAAGTTCAACCTTCACATACTGCAATGTACAAAAAAAACCAAACCAGAAACTAGGTCTGCTATATCGGAACAAAAAATTCCTAACCCATGAATCTAGACTTACCCTGGGCCAGGCACTCCTCCTCCCCTCCCTCTTATATGCTGCCCCAGTTCTTATCAATACCCAGGCCTCCACTCTAAACAAACTGCGACAGACTTACCATAAAATAGCCAGATTCATTACAAACTCCCCATACAACTCACACCATTGCATTTCTTTAAACTCTCTTCAATGGCTTGAACTTCCCCAGTTTCTGCTATCTTATCAATTTCATATGCTACACTCTATTCTTTATAAACCCTCCTTCTGTCCATCTCTATCTTCCTTATTCTCCATCTACATCCCATCCCAGACCCTCAGTACTTCTAACCAACAATTACTTGATATCTACCACCCAAAAAGGTCAGTAGGCAAACTACTCTACAAACACTCCCTTGCCCATGCTTGGAACAAACTTCCCCTTGACTTACGTTCAATCTCCCACACCTCACACTTTAAAAATTAACTAAAAGCTTATTTTCTCAATTCCAGAACCTGCCCTTGTCATGACCCTACCTAGTCTTCCTTCCCTTTATGTACTCTCAAAAGGACCATACTTAGTACCTCATTACACCTCTCTCCAATGTGTCTACTATGCATTTGCACAATTTTATACAAACAAAAAATGTTTATGGTTGACCTATTGAACTATATCAATGTAAAATTGTTACTTAGCTTCTTTTTAATGCAACTTTAACTTTATGCATGTAACCCAACATATATGTGAATTGTTTTGCTATAACTGCTATTATATCAATATTGTTTAAAATTGTACTTGTTTTAAAATGTATTACTGGAGCTTTTCTCCTCGAGTCTCCACTGAAAATGAGCCACAAGCCAGTTGGACAAACCCGGCTAACAAATGTCAATACATAAATAAATAAATGTCTGCTTTGTTCTGGTCTATCCAAGCATGCAAAGGGGATATTTTATTGCATAGGCGTCTGAGGTTATGGGTCATTATATTTAGGCTTTTATGATATGCCCTGGTGTTTAGCTTAGTAGAAGGTCCTGGGTTATGAAGAATGTCTCCATATTGTAGCAGTATGGAGATTATTTAGAAGTATAGTGTACTGTGTTTTTTGAAGAGGTGGATCAAACAGATATAAGGTAAGGTTTTCTATAAGTAGTGATAAGGAGTCTAGGAACTGAGAGATAGGGAAGGGTATAGAGAAATAATTATGGAGAGATCTTCAAAAGTTGCACTGTTGAGATGGGTAAGAGGTGGTAGAAGTATCTGATGAGGAATAATGTATAGGAGTTTGAGATGATGCTATTTTTGTGTGGGTGAGGATTATTAACAGAGTGGTTAGACAGGATAATAGGAACATTGTTAGTTGTAAGGATCTGCTTGAGAAAGATTATTGGTGTTTTAGAAGGAACGTGTAGTCTAAGAAGGAGGAGAAACAATTAGCTAACTGGGTTTAATGTTAATAAAGGGTAAAGTACTTTAAAGGAAAGGTGGCGGAAGCTGAATGGAGAAAAGAGTTAATTAGGGGGTGGCCCGGTTGGTCTCTTGAAATGTAGGTGGAGTTCTTAAAGTATAAAAGTAGGAGTAGTGGGGTGTGTAGGAATTGGGAGTAGGGTAGGAGAATGGAGTGGGCTGTCCCATGATAGAGAGGTGTAGAGACAAGAAAACCAATTTATAGGAACCTTACAGGTATGTCTGTATCATCTAAGCCAGAAACAGAGAGTTTCAAATATTGTTGTCCTAGAGTGAGCAATTAGGATAAAGCTGAAAGTTATAGTGTTTAAGTACTGCCAAAAATTGTTAATTTATCAAGCTTAATTTACTAGAATCTTTATCTGAATAAAGTCAGTAAAGGGGGGGGGGGGAACTAAGTCTGTAGCCAATTATTATAGGTAGAACCAGTAGGATGTCACAAGCACTTAGTATTATGGGAGGAAGATACACCTAGAAAATATGAAATGGACACACTGCACTCCCAAAAGGCAAATGAGAGGAATGGAGTTGAATAGGAAGGGCTGAAGAGAGAGATGGGTAAAATATGGTAGCTGAAATGAGGGCCATCCAAGGCTGATATAAGGAAATGCTATTTCACAGAGGGGATAGTGGTGCCCTGAAACACACACTCCTAGATGCAGCGGTAATGTCTTGGTCCAAGAAGTATCCTGAAGGATGGCTGGAAAAATGATGGGGAAGTTATATGAGACAGGGCAGCTGTACATGGTATAACTACAACCATTATATGATCTTTGCACATACACACTATTTTTCCATCATCCCATGCATTCAGAATCTAATGCTCTCTAGATATGAAATACATGATATTCTCATCCTGGCCATTCTAATTGACCTCCTAAGTATGTCACACCAAAGGCTGTTCCAGAAAAAAGAATTTTGTAGAATTCCTGTTAAGGACCAACGATATCAGATAAATTTGTTAGCAGATGTGGTCAGAACCGTAATCCTAACATGCTTATAAGATGATTGCTTTTCTGCTCTTGGGGAATATCATAAAGAAGTCCTTTCTGATGTTAACTGTTATTATGCAAGGAACACTGTTTAACAAAAGGCTGGTTGTATTGTTGACCACTTTGAATAATTAACTGCACGACAGTTGTCCTATTAGATGCCAACTTTTTTGAAAAAAAATGTTTGGGCTTGTCTCTGAGTCTTGATGAAATAGCTGGTTCCATCACCCCTTACTTTAAGCATAACAAAAGAGAGGTATTTGCTCCCCTCCAGGCCTTCTGCAACCTGAACTACAATGAATTAGGCACAGAAGAAAACCATGCAGTATTGCATCTGCAGGTTTTCAGCCTTCATTTTAAATACCATTTAGTTCTACTACATTCTGTGCCCTGTGTTTTTCAGTAATTTTTACACTAGGCATCACACTATAACACATTCTCAGTTGACTTAGTCGAACTTAATCTTTGTATGGGACTGTCTCGAAAATGCTTTCTGAAATCTAGGCTGATCACAGCTACAAACTCTACAGTGTCCACTATATTAGTGACCCAGTCAAAGCAATTTATTTCATTTGTTTGACATGACCTTGTCATTATAAATCAGTAGTGTCCTGGAGTTGACATGGTATAGTCAGTATTTTTCCACTGCTAAATATTGTGCCTCGTTTTGGCAAAAACACAAAAATAAAATTTCAAAAGCCTCATAAAGCCAAAATAAACAATAATGAGTAAACTGATGTGACCCAGGTAAATGTAATACAATCGATTCTACATCCCCCCATTCCCTTATTACATAAATATTCCATCTCTGATATTGTACAGGTTTGGCAAAAAGTGAAACATTTGATGTCGATAAAAGCTAACAATTTCCTTTTATCTGAGGGTGTGGAACCTCAGAACTGGAATATTTAAGTAGTGGGTTAGGGAGTGGGAGGCTGCAGGGGGATTTACACCCTTGTAAAGCAAAAGCACTTTTAAATTTTAATTTATGCCACTGGCATAATTTAACTTTTAATACTATTTTTAGTATTTTAGTTTTCATTTACAATCACTGGAAAATGTGTTTCTCATCTTTTAGTCCTTTTCCCTTTCTGTAAAGTTTACTAATGAAATGAACTGTATAAAATGCATCTCAGAGTTATTTCTGATAAAGAAACATGCACACACAAGTAACAATGAGCTTTCATTATATTTTGTTGAGTCAGATGGTAAGATTAATTGTATGGTCTTTCATAGGTTCATAGGTTAGTGCTAGGCTAATGACCATTAGGGCCTTTATAAGCCTAGCTGTGTAACCCAAATGTGTCCCACACATACCTCTCAACTCTTAGTGCAAGAACCCTTACACATCCTAAACAATTTAAGACAGCCACCAAAGAGCACTTTAAAAGTCACTGGTCCTGCCACTGCACTTTCCCTCCTTAAACATCTCCTACTTCTCATACCTTAATCTACTTTCTGCCCTTAATCTCTACTGCTCTTCTCACTACCTCTCTCTGATCTTCCTTGACTACTCTTTCTACTGTCTTCTAAAATCTATTAAGCGAATTGCCTCAGAGAAACATTATATTGTAATTGTCTTGCCTTCATGCAACTACTTCATGATAAAACTGGGTTTTTGTAACCACTTACCCCAAAAACTATATTCATCTTAATGACATATTTCTTTTTATACATCTTGAAATAGTTATGCTATACTCCTGATTATTGACACTGTATAGCATTGTATTGCTAATTAATGCCTTGTAACAATCCTGTATTACTGCTGTTTAATGCTAATTTATAATGAAAATTGTATAATATGTTGGAGCTTTTCTCCACGGGCCTCCGCTGAAAAAGGGCTCTTTAGCTCAGTCGGAGAATCCCGGTCAACAAATGTAAAATAAATAAAATAAATAATAAATAAATAAGTCTGGACAAAACCAAAAATAATGTGGAGACAAAGGCCAAAACATAGAGACAATTTTGAATATTGCTATTATAAGCTTAGAAATTTGCAGGAATAATAGGGTATGCATTAGCAAGCATTTTCCGAAGGATATGAAGTCTGAAACTCAGATGTCTGTCATTATTATTAAATGACTTAAGCCTTCAATGATTTTCTAGAAAAACACAATTAACAATCTGCATTCAAACTGGAACCTTAGTTTGAGAGACAGCCTTACAGAACTATCTGCAAATATATAGAGCTGAGTATACTTTTCTGTATTATTCTGTATTATAGAGCTAAATTGTTTGCTTAGATATCTGTTGTATATATATATATATATATATATATATATATATATAAAGAGAGAGAGAGAACAGTATATATTTTTTGGCTTTATAATTTGCACATTCCTCACATCTGTGTTGAAACCCCCCCTCATTTCCTGCCTTGTCTTCAGCTATATAATTGAGCTAGTGTTGTGTGTCCTGTTAATTAACAATCTGCATTCAAACTGGAACCTTAGTTTGAGAGACAGCCTTACAGAACTATCTGCAAATATATAGAGCTGAGTATACTTTTCTGTATTATTCTGTATTATAGAGCTAAATTGTTTGCTTAGATATCTGTTGTATATATATATATATATATATATATATATATATATATAGAGAGAGAGAGAGAGAGAACAGTATATATTTTTTGGCTTTATAATTTGCACATTCCTCACATCTGTGTTGAAAATTTTCCCCACCCCCCCTCATTTCCTGCCTTGTCTTCAGCTAAATAATTGAGCTAGTGTTGTGTGTCCTGTTAAATAACAATCTGCATTCAAACTGGAACCTTAGTTTGAGAGACAGCCTTACAGAACTATCTGCAAATATATAGAGCTGAGTATACTTTTCTGTATTATTCTGTATTATAGAGCTAAATTGTTTGCTTAGATATCTGTTGTATATATATATATATATATATATATATATATATATATATAGAGAGAGAGAGAGAGAGAACAGTATGTAATTTTTGGCTTTATAATTTGCACATTCCTCACATCTGTGTTGAAATTCCCCCCCCCCCATTTCCTACCTTGTCTTCAGCTATATAATTGAGTTAGTGTTGTGTGTCCTGTTAATTAACAATCTGCATTCAAACTGGAACCTTAGTTTGAGAGACAGCCTTACAGAACTATCTGCAAATATATAGAGCTGAGTATACTTTTCTCTATTATTCTGTATTATAGAGCTAAATTGTTTGCTTAGATATCTGTTGTATATATATATATATATATATATATATATATATATAGAGAGAGAGAGAGAGAGAGAGAAAGAACTGTATATATTTTTGGCTTTATAATTTGCACATTCCTCACATCTGTGTTGAAACTCTCCCCCCCCTCATTTCCTGCCTTGTCTTCAGCTATATAATTGAGCTTGTGTTGTGTGTCCTGTTAATTAACAATCTGCATTCAAACTGGAACCTTAGTTTGAGAGACAGCCTTACAGAACTATCTGCAAATATATAGAGCTGAGTATACTTTTCTGTATTATTCTGTATTATAGAGCTAAATTGTTTGCTTAGATATCTGTTGTATATATATATATATATATATATATAGAGAGAGAGAGAGAGAAAGAACTGTATATATTTTTGGCTTTATAATTTGCACATTCCTCACATCTGTGTTGAAACTTTTTCTCCATCCCCCCTCATTTCCTGCCTTGTCTTCAGCTATATAATTGAGCTAGTGTTGTGTGTCCTGTTAATTAACAATCTGCATTCAAACTGGAACCTTAGTTTGAGAGACAGCCTTACAGAACTATCTGCAAATATATAGAGCTGAGTATACTTTTCTGTATTATTCTGTATTATAGAGCCAAATTGTTTGCTTAGATATCTGTTGTATATATATATATATATATATATATATATATATATATATATATAGAACAGTATATATTTTTTGGCTTTATAATTTGCACATTCCTCACATCTGTGTTGAAATTGTTTTTTCCCCAACCCCCTCCCAGTTCTTGGTTGTAGTTTAAATTTGGCGGCTTTTGTAGTGCCCGCCCCACTGTAGATTTGATCTAAGACACTCCCCCAGGCCCATCTCTTTACCGCATTCTACCTAATTAACCCTTTCTGCACTTGCTTTTAGTCCTTTTTAATTTAATTACATTTTTTCAAACTGTGTGTGGAGTAATATTGCTACATATTCAAGTGTGCCAGCTTGCACTGCATGAGAATTGTATTTACTACTGCTTTTGCTACTTTTCTGAAAAAAAAAAAAAAAAAAAATTAATCTGCTTTTACCGTACTTGTGTTTCTTCCTACTTTATTTTGCTTTTGCGTCATCTTAAAAGTACTCAATTGTATTTATTACTGCTTGGTGTAACTCATTCTAAGCCTTTTAGTTTCAACACTTGGGCTTCAGACCAGTTGTTTTACATTGAGAGGGTTTGTGGTCTGCAGTGTAGTGGCAGAACAGGTAGCTTACATCCTTCTAAGTTGGGAACTGCTGATTGAGGGCTCAGTGTCTGTTATTCTAAAAGTGTATTAATTCTGGTTTAAGCACTTGGGCTTTCAGGCCAGTTATTTTACATTAAGAGGGTTCGTGGTCTGCACTCTTGTGGGAGGAGAGGCTGGACTCTGCCCTTCTGAGCTGGGAATTTCTGGTTAAAGGCTTATAGTGCATGCATATCTGAACTGCTTCTTACTGAAATTGGTACACCTTGTTTGCTGTAGCATAGACTAGATCCAGACCTGCTGAATCTAGCTTTATTTGTATAACTTGAGCACTAATCCAGGCTTTCTTTAAAGTATTCAATTGTATTTATTACTGCTTGGTAGTAACTTGATTAAAGTGTAGCTATCATTCTAAGTCTTTTGGATTAAGCACTTGGGCTTCAGACCAGTTGTTTTAAATTAGGAAGGTTTGTGGCATGCACTGTGGTGGCAGGACAGGTAGCTTTCATCCTTCTAAGTTGGGAACTGCTGATTGAGAGCTCAGTGTCTGTTATTCCTAAAGTGTATTAGTTCTGGTTTATGCACTTGGGCTTCAGGCCAGTTATTTTACATTAAGAAGGTTCGTGGTCTGCACTCTTGTGGGAGGAGAGGCTGGACTCTGCCCTTCTGAGCTGGGAATTTCTGGCTAAAGGTTTATAGTGCCTGCATATTTGAACTGTTTCTTACTGAAATTGGTACACCTTGTTTACTGTAGCATAGACTAGATCCAGGCCTGCTGAATCTAGCTTTGTTTGTATGTTTGTTGTTTGTTTGCTTGTTATTTCCCTGGAATGCTAATTCCACCTAAAACGCGGCTTCTCAGCGCTTCTGTGGATCCCTAGTGATATCTGCATTGCTTACTGTACTTATTTCCTTGTTTCACTTGAAAGAAAGTTACTGTTTGTCGTTTTTGCATTTAAGTTACCTGTAACACATTGCACTTAAGTTACCTGGCACTTGCTCACTAAAGCAATTATATAAGTCAGCACTAAAAATTAAAAGCACTACACCCTCACTCCCCATTGGCCCTTGTTTTCAATTATAAAGGAATTCCCAATATTATTCTAGCATGTCCAAAGGACAGTTGTCAATCTCCTCTCCGGTCCAGCTGGTGAACCTGGGAATCTTGAGGCAATGTTACAACTGCCTCATGTACACAGACAACCCTCTCCTCCTCCCAACAAATTTCAACACATGTGAGAGATGCAACCATATAGCCAAACTGGAGGCTAAGCTCTCTCAACTCAGTACTGGCATAACCAGTCAGGAGGAGAAGGAAACCACACTCACTACAATTCCAGTCTCACATAGACCTACCACGACAGCAAACCAAACACATAATCACACAAAAACATACTCAGAGGCTCTAAATAAAGATCTGCCTAAGCAGCAGAGACCTCCAAAGCAGACACCCAAGCAACCGCTACCCCAAAACAAAACACGTGCAACACATATCTCACAAAGCCAGTGTGCCAAACAGTCACAGCCCTTAAGGCTAAACAACACACCTGATACACTTGTAATAGGTGACTCTATCATCAGGCACACTGACGTCCCGCTCACTAGGCTGAACAAGGAGAAGGTCACGGTGATCAGCCTGTCAGGCGCTAGGATCCACCACATAACACAAGTACAAATATGACTCAGTCATTGTCCATGCTGGTGTCAATGACCTGAGACGTACCTCCCTGGACTACATGAAAAGAGACATAGAGGAGCTCTCTGAGCATGTAGCCCAGGCTGGTATGACCCTGACCTTGAGTAGCATCTTACCCTCACCAAGAATGATGCCACAATATGAAGACAAGATGATCAATTTCAACAACTGGCTTAAGTACTGGTGTCATTCAAAGGGGATCCAATGCCTGTCAGCCTGGGATGATATGCTCAACAAGCCATGATGCTTCGCTAGGGACGGCTTGCACCTGTCACCCCTGGGCTTTCGGATATTGGCAAAGGCTCTTGCTACCCCCATAGTGCCTTTTTTAGGCAAGGCTCAAAAGACAAACCCACCTCCATAGGTATCACAAGGGATAAGAAACTAAGAGTAATGCTACTCAATGCCAGAAGTCTAAACCTCAAGATGCACGCACTTGAAACTCTCCTTAGCATGGAGAACATCGATATCTGTGCAGTAACAGAAACCTGGTTCAGGGCTCCTGAGAGCATCCCAGCACTACCAGGTTATACCTCATACCATGCTTTTCGGCCCCAAAACTTGGACCAAACCACAAAAGGAGGGGGAGTATCGATATTCATCAAAGATACCCACACCTCCAGGTTGGTGGCAAAGCACGAAGCATCAGAGACTATCCATGTGCAACTAACAGTGGGTAAAACTGCCTTCCAGTTTATAGCCTGCTACAGACCACCCTCACAAACCCAGGAACCCCACTCAGCCTTCCTGAGAACACTGGAAAATATGAAGGTCTCTCCAAACACCATTGTATTGGGCGACTTCAACTACCCAAACATAGACTGGGAGCATTACTCTATCTCCAACACCCTAGCCCAAAGGTTTCTAGAATTCATAAACTCAAATGCTATGGAACAACTTGTTACCACTACCACAAGAGGGGAAAACATACTGGACCTGATCATCACCAACATGGGGACTCTATGCTCTAGACCAGAAGTGTATCCCTCACTGGTAAGATCAGACCATAAACTGATCTCACTGGATATTCACATCCCGACCCCACCCCCTGCCCAGACAACCACAGTGAAAAACTTCTCTAAAGCAAATTTCACACTCCTCAAAACCGAGGTGGAATCCTTCAAAGCCCCCGGGCCTGTGGAAAATACAGCCCAGACCGCAGAATCCTTTATAAATGCATTCTATGAACACCTTCAGGAATGCATGGATCATGCAATCCCAAATAAAACAAAGACCCAATCCTCGAAAGGCAGACATCCTGTCTGGTGGACCCCAGCCATAAACAAACTATACAATAGAAGGAGGAAGCTACTACATGATAGAGCAAAATCCCAAAAAGGGAAGGCATCTCTGATCAGTATTAGCAAAAAACTAATGGCACTCATAAAATTGTCTAAGGCCAGCTTCGAGAGACAAATTGCACAGGACACTAAGGATAATCACAAGGCTTTCTTTAGTTATGTTAGGAACCTGGGTGGGAATTCCCAGATATGCTCAGAATTAGTCCAAAATGACAAAAAATACACCGAACCCACAGACATTGCCAACATCCTAGCTGACAGGTTCAGTGCAAACTCCCCCCCTCCCCACCAAAAGGGCAAATATCTATTCCAGCAGAATGCTGCCCCCCTGACATCTCAGATGCTCAGGTAAGAGCCGCCCTCTCCAAAGCAAAAAACACAGCATCAATGGGACCAGATGGTGTCCCGGGCTGCGTCCTACATGAACTCCAAGAAGAGCTAAACACAAACATAAAACTACTGTTCAATCTCAGCCTTACTACAGGATATGTACCCAAAGAGTGGCGTACAGCAACAGTGGTCCCTCTCCACAAAGGTGGTGCCTCAATGGACCCTGGAAACTATCGCCCCATAAGCCTGACTAGCTTGGTCTGCAAATCTATGGAAAGGATCATCATGGACCTCATAAATAAAGATATTGGGGACCTACAGACACTGGATCCTACCCAGTTCGGCTTTGTTAAGGGCAGATCCTGCCTCTTAAACCTGGTCGACTTCTTTGAAACAGTCACCAAGGCCATTGATGAAGGGAAGGTGGTCCACACAGTCTACCTGGACCACGCAAAAGCCTTTGATACAATACCCCACTTGGGCATTATAGATAAGTTCACCAGCTTAAATATAAACCCCTATGTCACTAGATGGGTTGCAAACTGGCTCAAGGACAGAACCCACATGGTTAGAATTGCTGGAGCCATTTCAGACTCCAAACCATTTACAAGTGGTGTCCCACAAGGCTCAGTCCTGGGACCTCTCTTGTTCGGTATATATTTCTCGGAGGTACAGGCCAACACAGAAGGACTGTGGCTGACCAAGTTCACAGATGACTGCAAACTGGGCGCCATAATCGACTCTCCAGCCGACACAAGCATCCTCCAAAAGGGCCTCATAGAAACAGACAACTGGTGCCAGAGCCATGGGCTCAAGCTAAATGCCAAAAAGTGTATAGTCATCCCCTTTGGCATAAACAAAGTGCCCACAAATTACCACATAGGTGGTAATCCATTAAGTACAGAAGAAGTAATTAGGGACCTGGGGACTCAAGTTGATGCAATCTCTCATTTGACAACCACGTGGTCAAAGTGGTTAGAAAAACATTTTATATAGACCACCTAATCATGAAGGGATTCACATCTAGATTAGGGGAGGTCATCGTGCCTCTTTACTCATCCCTCATCAGGCCCATAATCGAGTACAATGCCCCTTTTGGGATGTACCTTACCAAACACCTGCAGCAACCGGAAAGACCCGAAAAGTACCTCACCAAGAGGATCAAAGGGCTCAAACAGATGCCATATGCTGCCCGGTTAAAGAAACTCCAGCTCTACTCAGTGGCATACCGCCTGTTCAGAGGCGACCTGTGCCTGATGTATAAAGCCATGTCCAACCCGGAATTAAGGGACATGCTGCACCTCAAAAAATCCAAATCCCATCGAGCTACACGCTTGAGAGACTTGAACCTCAGCACTGAAATAAATAGGACATGCTGGAGGGACAGATTCATAACCCAGAGGCTCCCTTCACTCTGGAATAAAATCCCAGTCCAGGTTAGGCAGAGTCCCTCATTGACTCTCTTCAAGAGGAATCTTGATGAGTGGATGGGAGATCGTAGGTTTACCCCGGGTATCACTTCTGTGTCACTGTTAGACAGAGGCACAGTATACTAACCTCGAAAAAGGGCATAGCAAAATTAATTTAAAATGGGTGGCAAAAGCCAAACATACTCTGGCTAGGCTTATAAATGCCCTAGGGCAGATAGCCTAGTATGAACCTATGAACCTATGAACCTATGACAAATAGACCAAAATATGAGGCAAAAATCTGAACAGTCTGTTTAAATATGGACAGTTGAGAGGTATGATCTCACGAGCTATTGTACCTTAGGTGTTATTATAAGGGGTCAGTGTTAGTGCATGATTTAATGACTGAATCTGTCCATCAGAGACATAGGTGTCAGACTAGGGGAGAATTTCTGATTTCCCATCCACCGGTGCAGGTTGCATTTGAACTGGGTTAGGGAAGGCCTCTACTTTACATGGATGGGAAGCCTATTCCAGATAATGGGAATTCTCTGAAATATATATCTGTCCCTTCAACATATCCTATTTATGTCAAAAGCAAAGTTTAGGTCCTTCAGTCTAGTAGTGTTGTTCATTTTGTGGATATGCAAAAGGTCCATCAGAGGGGATCCAAAGATGCCTTGTATGCCAGCCATAGATCATCTCTTAGTAGTCTGTAGGAAACAGAGTTCAGAGATGGGGCTTTGAGGTGATCTGCATAGGACAATGTGTTTATATCATTTATTCTTTCTATGAGGAACCTTTGCGGACATTCCAGTTGTTGCATGTGCCTGGTTAGATACATACCAAAGAGGACATTATACTCAATGATGGGTCTGTTGACTATCCTGGACCTAGTGACTTTCCTGGACCTAGATGCTATGCTCTTACCTATAAGCTGAGTGACAAAGAATTATTTCCTTACTACTTCGGACACATCTTGATGGAAGGCCAATTTACTATCTGTGTTCTCAAATCCCTAACTACTAGGTGTACTCTTAGTGGTGTTTTACTGATGACATAGTTTCCCAGGGAGGTTGACTTCTCAAAAGACACTAGTATACATTTCTTGGCAATGGGTATTAAGCCATGGCTTTGGCACCAGTCATTTGTCTATGTTAAACCTACTTGTAAGATTTGAGTGTCTTGGGGGGATTCTGTGACTGCTCCTAGTTTGCAATCATCTGAAAACTTGGTCTGCCAGAGGCTTTTGACATTGTCCTTGACTTCTGAGAAGTATATGCCAAAGAAGACCGGACCCAAAATGGAGCCCTGAGGGAATCTGCTGGTGACATGCCTGTTTGTGGAGGTGGTCTTACCAATCCCAGCTTCGTGGATCCTATCTGTGAGCCAGCTGGCTCTCCAGTATGTTATACAGAGATTTATGCCTAATTATGTAAGTTTGCTTAGAATGCCCGAGTGATGTATTATATCAAATACCTTAGCTAGGTCAAGGTATGCAGTATGCACAGTTTTATCCTCATCCATTGCCTTGGTGACATTCTTGAAGAAGTTCATCAGGTTTAATAGGCATGTCCTACCTTTGATGAAACCAAAGTGGTTTGTGTTTAATGCCTGAATGTTTCCTATATCATTGTTAATCATTTCCATGATAATTTGTTACATGGCTTTTCATATCAGTCTAGTCAGACTAATGAGTCTGTAGTTCCCAGGATCTGTTGGTGGTCTGCCCTTATGCAGAGGGATGACTGTTGCATTCATTGGTTCCTTTGGCACAAAGCCTGTTCTGAGAATATAGTTGAATAGTGACTCCAGTGGACCTGACAGGTCATATTTCAGGCTATTCAGGAGGCATTCTGGGATACTATCGGGTGGGGTGGGGGCACAGAGGCTGTGTTTTTGACCTTAGACAGTGTATCCTGTATCCAGGACCTGCTTTCTATTTGTAGTTGGGAGGGTTATATTTGAAGGTATTTCCTCGGGGGTGACCAGGGTATGTGGAGGTTAAGGTTGGAAATGAAATATTTACTGTATGGGGAGTGTGATATTAGAAAGAAATGACTGGAAGACAAAACCAATAAAATTATTGTGCAGTACAGATGTTGTGTAGCATGTTTGAAGAAGTGTTATGTAATATATTATAGGACTGTAGCATACTTCTGAAAAAATAGAAAATTGGTTATGGCAAAAAGGATGGGAAGGGTAATATTGTTTTTTGCTTTGTTTTCTCTTATTTTTGCTTTCTTTCATCTTTTTATTTGTGCAAATAATTTACTGTGTAAATAATGTTTGCTAATATATTGAATTATGTTGTTAATAAAGTCCCCTACACTTTTTGATAATTATCATAGAATCTTTCACACCCACTTGAGAAACTACCAACTCAGGCAGATGGGACCTCAGTTTAACAACTCATCCAAAGTACTGCAGTTGGTGCAGAGGTTAAGGCTATTAGCTGTAGTTCCTATGGTTCAGGGTTTGATTCTCTCAGCACTCATTTGCTTACTTTGTGACCTCCAGCAAGGCACTTAAACAGATATTATTCCAGGGTCACTCCTGAAATTGGACTATGTGTCCAGTGGGAATACCTGGTTAACCAATGGGTATTATTATTATTATTATTATTATTATAAAGAACAGTACACTCAGAAGTACAGCAGTCCCCTTATGCTGTCAGTGTCATTACTGGAAAATTAATGCAGGCACATTGAGTAGGAATAGGGCCAACAGCCTTCTTTGAATTTACCTTCACTGATCTTCAATTGCCACCTTTATGTCCACTTGTTCATCTCTTCCAAATCCTTCCATAGACTCCTTCTGCCATCCTGCATTGCTCCATTGCATCAAATAAGTTGATCCTGTTCTTTTTCCCTCAGATAAATCTTGAACAAAGCAAAGAATTCTAGATCCAAAACAGAACCTGTAGTGATCAATTAGTCACTTTTATTCCTGATATTGTTGCCATCACTGCAAACCTGTGTGTTACCTATTAGCTGTACAACAATCTAATTCCTCACTCTTGGCCCTACCGCCAGCCTCTCCAGTTTGCCTGCCCCCTGTATGGGACCAATGTAAAGGCTTTGATGAGTTCCTGGTATACCACATCTACTGGCCTTCTCTTGTCAAGTTTACATGTAATCTAATTATGAAAGTGAATTGGATTTAACTGACAACCTTTATTGCCATGAACCTGTATTGACTGTTGTGCTGAAAAGTGTTGTCCTGTAGGAAAGCAGTCATTCTTCCATTTAGGTGTCTCTCCATCACTTAATTGGCTGTTCCTATTAGACTAATAGGCCTGTAGTTTCCTGGCTATTTCCAGCAGCCCCAACTTTTAGGCAGTTCTGCATTGACCACTAATCTGTTGAAAAGCCACAGTGGAGATCTGCCAGCGCACTGGTTAGATTCCGGAGGACTCAGGAAGTTGCCAATCTAATCTTTGTGCTTTCACTCTCCATCTCTTCCCTGTCCAGCCTGGTGATGTTCATTGCTCTTCTCATTCTGCCCTACCTCACTCCTAGCATGGCACCTTTGCCTTGTATTCCCTTATTTAGATTGAAGCAGATTATCCATTCAGAGATCTGCTCTGAGTCCTCAAAAGAACTCTGCTTAGATCACAGTTCTGCAACAGTATACATATTTTTGAAACTCATGTATTTGAGACTGTGCACTTTAGGAGCAAACTCACCAAAACAGTAAAACTCCTCAAAAATGTTTTTGCAGGAAGCCAAGGCTCCCACACCCCTGTGATAAGGGATTTTCCTACTACACCTGTCTTTATTGGCTGATTTATTCAAACAAAACATGAGTTAAATAACATCACATGCAATTTGCTTGCCTGGCATATTTTGGATTCTAGAGATTCATCATATAATATATTCCCATATTCAGAAATCTTTGATAAACACTTATTTATGTCCTGAGTTAATTAAACATGTAAACGGAAATCTTAAAGTGCCCGTGTCCAGTAAGTACATATTCCAATAAATGCTAATATAACTTTGCTGCCCTGTACCCAATACCCTTTACTTCAGTTCCAGACTCAACTCTATTATCTTATATAGCTAACATATGATTTCTTGTGTATTAACCACTTTTTCTTGTATGATGTTTAATGCATTGATTCCATGTTTTCTACTTTGCAGTATGTTGCTTACTAATTTTACCTTCCTTAGCCTTTGTCTCCATGCTCTGTAACCCTTCCATTATTGTAAATAGTTCCACCATCTGAGGGGCATCAATAATTTTCCAGTTTCAAGATATAGCTTTTGTAGACACTATCAATAACTATTCAATTAATGCTTTTATATACACTTGTTTATCTATACCCCCACTCCAATTCATTGGGTAGTCTTCTTTTCTCAGCTATCACTATTACTATTTGAAGTTCCTTATGAAATAGTTTCAGGTTCAGACAGGAGCAAAGAATATGGCCCTAGCTCCCCACCTGCCATGTCCTACACCTCCAGTACTGAGGGTTTCACCTGTCTAACTTTATTATTGCCACTCCAAGGTTGCTGCATCTTGGAAAAAGAGCAATCAGTGACAACAAAAATCTATTTCACTCTTTTGTCAGGATGCCTCAAGTGCAGGGAATGTAAATAAAGCAATAACATTCAAGCATATATTCATCACTTCTATATGAAATGAGCAGCAAGACTTGAATAACCTCTCCCTTTGAATAGTAAGACTCAGGCAGCTGTGATGTGAGCAATCTTATATCAAGAAAGTGAATATAATCCTTCTTCAGTATATTTGCATTTTCCCTCTTTTCTGTGATCCCCATCTCATCATTGTTGAGTTTGGTCAAGTCTATTTTTCATAGGTTCATAGGTTCATAGGTTCATACTAGGCTATCTGCCCAAGGGCATTTATAAGCCTAGCCCATAGTTATTTGGCTTTCGCCACCCCTTTAGTTTGAATAAAACTATGCCTATTATTTTGCTGTGCCTCTGTCAAGCAGTGACACTGAAGTAATCCCTGGGGTATATCTGCGATCCCCCATCCATTGGTCAAGATTCCTCTTGAACAGGGCCAGCGAGGTGCTCTGCCTCACATGTACCGGGATTTTGTTCCACAGCATAGGGAGTCTCTGGGTGATGAATCTGTCCCTCCAGCATGTTCTATTAATAACCGTGTCAAGGTTTAAGTCTCCCGCCCTTGTGGTTCTGAGGGATCTAGATCTTTTGAGGTGAAGCATATTCATCAAATCAGGGTTTGACATGGCCTTATATGTCAGGCACAGGTCACCTTTGAGCAAGCGGTATGAGACTGAATAGAGCTGGAGTTCTTTCAGTCGGGCAGCATAAGACATATTTTTGAGACCCTTTATCCTTTTGGTGAGGAACTTTTGGGGCCTTTCCAGCTGCTGCAGGTGTCTGGTCAGATACATTCGAATGGGGCATTGTACTCAATCATAGGTCTAATGAGTGATGAGTACAGGGGCGATGACCTCCCTTGATCTAGATGTGAATCCTTCATGATCAGGTGGGCAATGTAGAAGGTTTTCCTAACTACTTTAGCAACATGAGTGTCAAACGAAAGGCTACTGTCAACCTGGGTCCCCAGATCCCTGATGACTTCTTCTGTGCTCAGTGGATTGCCACCTATATGGTAGCTAGGGGTAACCTTGTTTTTCCCGAAGGGTATGACTATGCATTTCTTGGCATTTAACTTTAGGCCATGGCTCTGGCACCAGTTATCCGTTTCTGTGAGGCCCTTCTGAAGGATATCTGTGTCAGATGTGTTTTCGACTATGGCGCCCAGTTTGCAGTCATCTGCAAACTTTGTCAGCCATAACCCTCCTGTGTTCCTTTCTCCTTACTGCTATATATATGAAAAGCCACAGTTCCCATTCTGATAATTCTTAAAACTCCCTTTCAACATTTGCATTTTTCTACCTTTAACATTTTTGCTGCTCTAGCCTTTTTGTACCTTCTGCCAGTCTCCTTGTACTGTGCATCTTTTCTACCTTTAACATTTTTGCTGCTCTAGCCTTTTTGTACCTCCTAACTGTCTCCTTGTACTGTGCATCCTCTGCCTCCCAACCTTTCTTTCCACTTCTGACATGCCCCATCTTTTACCCTAATTGCTAGCCTCATGTTCTTGAGTAGCCATAATGGTCTTCTGCTGTTTCTGCCTTTTTACTTGCTCCTCATATCCTTGTCTGTAATGCTGAGATATCCATCCTTGATCCTTTCCTTTAGGTTACTTACTGATCAGTTTGTTCTCAGACCTGTAACTCATCTTTCCCTTCTTCCCATTTCATCATGATATAACTCCAATAAAATCCCCCACCATCAACTTTGTCTTTGTATGCTTACTCCCCACTCTAAACCACACAATGGTATGATCATTATTGGGTATCAATGCCATCACCTGGGCATCCTTTAACAATTTTGCCCTGCTTAGGATCAAATCCAAACTTCTGTCCTTTCTGATGCACCCTTCCACTTGCACTATTTGTCTAAACCTATCATAAGTCATGACCTCAGTCAACTCCCACAGAACTTAGAATCTCCCAGTCTGGTTCTTGGTGGATTCATATCACATGTGAATATTACCTTCTTAGCCTACAACACTGCTTTATACTCTCTCCTTCTGTGTGTTTTCTTCCTTTGTTGGCATATCTCAAGGACAGCACAATGAATCTGTCCATCAGCACTCCTCCCCATTTTGCATTAACTGTCAGGCAACTTAATCTAGGTTTTCATTCTTTCACATCCCTTGCCTCCTTTATTGTGTGGCATTCTTCCTTCTCTCTACTCTCACATCTGATTTCTTTCTTTTTGCAGATTAGTGATTGTCTCCATCTTTTCTTTCTCTGTCATTCTTGAACAACCCTTACCCAGGCACTTCTTTGTCCCACCTCCATCTTGCCACTACAACATGTTTCTGTAATACTTGTAATGACCACCTTCCCTTTCTGTCACTGCACTACTACATAGCCTCCTTGACCTGCAAAGTAACACTGTCCAGACATGCTCTGAGTCATCCTTATGTTTTCCTCTGACATGTTCTACATCCATTGTTTTCATTTGCCTGCTGCCTTTGCACCTACCCTGTCTTCTGCTTTTGAGTAATTATTTTCCAATCCATCTTAGTGCAAATATATAATCTTTGAAAAATACCCTTCTAATCAAGCATGAAGCAACATTGTTCCTTCCCTATTGCATTAAGATGGTGCCTGGGCCTGGCATAGCGATGATGTTTTTGACAGTTTTTCACCAGTTTCAGACCTTCCTCCCTTGTCTTCTCCCACAACCAGGTATTATAATCCTTGCTCAACAGGTATGACATTCTCAGCTTCTGCTTCTACAATGGAGTTTTAATGACTGAATCCAATCATTTCTTCTTGTGGATTCTATGGGTAATGACTTTAGGTTCTTCACTGCTTTTGAACCCATATTAGACCTACTTGTAATCCACCCTGTTTTAGATTAATTTCTACATATAGGTAGTCTTCTATTTTGAATTGCCTTTGGATATTAGTTTTTAATTATTTGTATTTTCTTTCTCTTTCTTGCTGATGTTTTTATTTTTTACTTCTTTTTACTTTAATTTACTTAACAGTTTACAATTTTAATTTAGAGTCACATTTTCTGGTCCAGGTATGCATTCTAACTTATTTATCTTTTTAGGATTGTGCTGTTTATTTTCATTTTACTGTTTACATGTAATTTCTTCAATTGTATTGTTTACACTTTTTGACCCATTGTAGTCCCTTTTCATCCTGTTGTTTTCTGTATCTGCTCTCTCTCTCTCTATATATATATATATATATATGGGTCTACTTTGTTTCGTTGAATCTTATTTCACTGAATTTCATTTCACCCTGACCACTTCGCTGAAAACTCAAATAACTGAAAAATTGTTTCACTGAATCTCATTTCACTGAACTGTAGTTAGTATATATGGCCCTATGTAGAGTACTGTAAGGCAAGTAAAAGGTATACGCCCTTTTCCCCACTGTAGTGCTATCCTGGAGTTAGTATATATAGTTAGGGGTGTGTGGGGGGCACAGCCCCCCACATTGGGGGTTGTGGGGGTGAAGCTCCCCATTTAGTTTGAGTACATATTGTCTTCTGGAAAGAGTTAGTTATTGGTGCTGCATCTATGCATGTCTATTGATTAAAATGTATTGTTTTGAAGTTTTTGGTAAAATACAATATAAAACAAACAAGGTGGGGGGCTATGCCGCCCACCGCCCCAATGTGGGGGGCTATGCCTCCCACACTCCCCTAACTATATATACTAACTCCAAGATCACACTACAGTGAGTTAAAGGGCATATACCTTTTACTTGCCTTACAGTACTCTACACAGTGCCATATATACTAAGTTCAGTGAAATGAAATTCAGTGATATGAGTTTTCAGTAATTTGTGTTTTCAGCGATGTGGTTGGGGTGAAATGAAATTCAGTGAAATGAGATTCAACAAAACAAAGTAGACCCATATATATATATATATATATATATATATATATATATATATATATATATCTACTGCTTTTCATTGAATACCACGTATTTGAAAAAGAGTAGTAGACCGCTCAGTTATGCGAAAGTGAACTTATTCTAAAGTGCACTTCTGCAAACTCAGCTTCTATGAACGGATCGCACAACAGTGGAGGACAACAGGAAAACGTGCTATGTCCACCACTGTGGTGCGGTAGTTATGGACCTTAGGGTTAGGGCATGGGTCATGGTAAGGGGATAGCCCTATTAGCTATCCACTTACCATGGCCCGTGCCCTAACCCTAAGGTCCATGACTACTGCACCACAGTGGAGGACAGGGTATCCTCCACTGTGGTGCGGTAGTCGCAGACCTTAGGGTTAGGGCGCGGGTCATGGTAAGGGGATAGCCCTATTAGCTATCTTCTTTCTTACAGTTTTGTTTTATACATTTGCAGTCTTAGTTATCAGTACTTGTCAGTACTTTTTACATGGTTTACGTGACGTTTTATGGTCGAATAAAACTTTTGGGAGTACCACTGCCGTTTGGAACTCAGTGCTTTTGTGGATTTTTTTCTGTTGGAGTTTCGTTTATTGGTGCTAATTAGTAGTAGCCCGTTCGCTAAAGTGGGTTTCACGAAAGTGCACTTTCGATTAAGTGCACTTTCGCGTAACCCAGGGTCTACCATGTGAGTTTGAAGTGTATTTTCGAACTTATACAGTAGACCCACATATATATTTTTTTTATTTCCTCATGACGTTGTTTTACTATTGTTACTTGATTTAACTGATTTGCTCTGTCTTAGTGTTCTACTCCAAATTTTCTCAAATATTTTTAATTTAGCTGCCATTTGTAATTTACCTTTGATGCCATTGCCTGTTTATTTTCAGTCTCAGTGTTGTACCTGCTATTCATTATTTTTTTTTTCTGCTTACTTTCATTACTTCTTATTTCCATGATATGGTCAGAGGAATGACTTTACTGTACTTAATTTAATATTTACTTATATTATTATTTGACTGATTTTCCTCAAATAAGTAGATTTAAGATCTCTTTGAATTCTGTGATAACTGATTTTGATTATCCTTTTCTTATAGAATTCTTCATTCATTTGCAGCTGACCATGGATTCTTTAAATGAGTGTGCCATTAGTGATTTCCTAAAGCACAAGTATCTTGTACAGTGTACTAAATGCTATGTATATTTAAAGGCAGCACCTGATAACATCGGTGATATGTGTTCATCATGTCAAAAGTTGGATGATTTGCGTAGCATCATTAATAGTAAATCTTGACTTACTGATGACAATTGCAGTTATGCAATCGGCACAGCTTGAACTGTTGTTACTTATATTAATGAATGGACTGATGAGATAAACAATGTTAGGCAAAGAACAATAGAACATTTAGGAAAGGAAGCGTCTATTGTCAGTAAGGATCACTCAACCCTTTTGAACAAGATAACACCACTGACAACTTTGGAATTCTGGATACAAATATTCAGCAATCTGAGAATTCAGAGCATATGGAAGGGAATAAAAAAAAGAAATAAATTACAAAGTTCATAACAAATAACAAGGAAGAAAAAATGATTAATGCTTTGTAATGTAACACACAGATTACAAGAAATGATACAATTTTTCTACCAGAAAACCTTCAGTCTACAGTAAAAGTCATCATTTTTTTTCAAAAGAGAATGTAGAAAAAAGAGGCAAGAGGCAGGTGAAAAGGAAGAAATCAAAATTAAATGTGGAAGGACTGAAGAACATTACTGTAAGAAAAAAGAGGAGAAACATCAAAATTGACAATGTGGCTAAAGCTATGGAAATACAAAGACAGCTAGATGAGAACTGTATGCTTGCAAATATAATCAGCAATGAAAACAATTGAATTTATAAGATTAATTTTGATGAAGATCATTCCTATAACAATTGATAGAGCATATATTACTGAATTAGAAGTTGGAGGTTCTTCAGATCTGGTCAGAAATTATATAATTTTAATTGGAGATTCAATTATTAGAGCAACTGATACTTACATTTGCATAGAAGACAGCAAACACTGAATAGTGGTATGGTTGCATGGAGCAAAATTAGAGGATATGAGAAAGCCCTTAGAACACCTTAATGTTAGGAAGTATGGATCTGTTTTTATCCATGCTGATGCAAATAATATCATCCAAAAAGACTCTCTCTGACTGTTAATAGGGAACCTACAGCCCCCTTAGATAGCATAGCTTGTACTGGTGTTATGATGTATTTTTTACAAATCACATATAGAAAGAAGAGTGAGGTCACTGCGAGTTAAAAGATTTTTGGTGAATACCTACATGAAAAAAAAAATCCTGTTTTAAAAAATGAATGCATAGAGCATCTGTGCCTAATTTTGGGCATGCATGTGTTTAGACAGGATAGTGTGCACTTGTCAAGATCAGGGAAGAAAATTTTTGCAGGAGATAGTTTGCAATATTTGACAAACACAAGGCAGGATTTTTGCTTGCAGATAGCAACATTTGATGCATCTCTGATGGTTATTAATGCTAGAAGCATTAATAATATTTTTTTTTAATTGGAAAATTTGCTATGTTCCAAGACTGATGTTATTTTTTGTGAAACATGGTTAAAGAACAATGATTGGAAACCAGTTCTGTTAGTATGTAAATGTTTTTACTGTAACATTCTAACACAACATCAGGTGGATATGTTCTGATAGGAATTAAAGATTGTTATGACACCTATGATTATTACATGTTCAGTGATAACACCACTACTACAGATTGTGTAACTGTGATAATAAAGACAACTCTGGAACACATATCAGTTGTTGGATTGTACAGACCACCAAAGTCAAGTGCTGATGACTTATAGGAATTCATACAGTTCTTGCATGAAACACAGGAGGGAAGAATAACAGTGGCTGGGGACTTAAATTTACCAGAAACAGTCAGGAATAACCTTGATTCAAAAACATTAGTAAAAATGTATGTTCAATATCAACACTTGCTGCAGACTGTCAAAAAAGCCTACTAGGGAATGAAACATACTAGACATTGTTTGTGTTCCTAAAGAAATTACTGTTACTTCATGTCCAAGTTTTACCACCATTGATGTGCAGTGATCATGGGGTTATAAAGGTTAAGTTGTTTCTAAATACTTCTTCCAAACTGAAATCTAAACTAAAGCACAGAAGATTAATAACAGCTTATATGGAAGCAAAGCAGCTATTTTGTAAAACTAATTCAAATTATGCATTCAGTGGAAAAAATTGCAGAAGGAATGGTGAAAGTTTTGAAAGAGAAATAGTTTGAATGCAAAAAAAGTAACATCAGGATCTAGGCATACAACTTCAGGAGGATATATTTCCATTAGAACAACATGTTAGATTAAAGCGAGAGACAAAAAATATAAAACATGTAAAGAGGTCAAACTACGACTTTAAAAACTGAAATAAATAAGCTGTACAGACAAATCAAACATACTGTGGGACAAAATAAAAAAAAAAATTGAAAGAAATTTATATAAAGCCATTCAGCATAATAGGAAACCATTTTAGAGATATATAGGATGTGGTAGAAGTAAAGTGATACAAACTAATAATCTGTGTGCAGACTCTAAAGTTATTCTCAGACACAGCAGACTATAGATATTTTTGCAAAATCATATGCAAAACAAAGGGGGTGATAAATTTGTGTTAGTAACATCCAGTTAACCTCGGATACTGAAATCAAATTAGATTATATTGGAAAAGAACTATTCAAACTGGACCAAAACAAAGCACAAGGAGGAAACAAGATTAGTAATAATGACTTGAGAACACTTTGGCATGATATTACACTACCATTATATTTGTTATTTACTAGGTCATATAAATATGGGGAGATTCCTCAAGATTGGAGACATGCATTTGTTAAACCTGTCTTTAAGGGAAAGGAGAGTAGGACAAATCTAGAGTCATACAGACTCATAAGTTTACTTTCATGTTGAAGAAAAATAATGGAGAAAGCTATACTGGATAAATTATTGTCAAAGCTGGAAAGGCTGAGTTTTTCTAATCATATCAACCAATTGGTTGATGATAGTTATAAAACTATAGGCTGTGTAAAAAGATTTATAAAGTCTAGGAAATCAGAAATTAAGTCATTGCTTGTGAGTTATATCAGACCCCAACTTGAGTATAGAATAACAATATGGAAACCTTATAAGAAAACGAACATGAGTAAACTGGAAATATTACAGTAGAAATATACCAAGGGTATCCATGGATGTGAACATTTAAGTTATTATGAAAGACTAAAACATCTGCACTTGTGCAGCATCCCATGTAGATATTTAAGAGTAGACCTTATTCAGTTATATAGGGCATTTAGAGGCAACTACATCTGGAAATGTTTGGGGTTATCAAAAAAGTAGAAGAAAATCAGCAGATAACCAATGTAGGCAGTTCTATAGGAATGCAAACTATACTAATTGGTTCTCTGAGAGGGTAGCTGATACACGGGACTGAGAGGGTAGCTGATACATGGGACAGACTACCAAATTACAATAAAGCAAGCACTAGTTTTGATATTTTTAAGAACAGCTTGGGCACTTATTATGGGAACAACTGTTCTGGTATATTGGCAGGCTAGAAGGGCATTATTGCCCATGCTTGAAATATTTCTATGTATGTATGTTTTTACAAATAGTGTCTTCTTTTGGCTGTTTCTCTTTTGGATACAGACGTTTTGCTAGTCAAGTTTTGATTATTGTAGGAAATGTTGCATCCTTAAAAATAGAGTGGGTTGCCACATCCATTTGGGTTGTGAGGCATCTAAATGGATGTGTGGGCTAAAGGTTTTGGTTTCCTTTCTTCACTTTGGGGTGAAGCATCTTGGAGTTTCTTGTCCAGTTGCCCTGCTCAATGCAGCAGTGGTTCTTCATAACATTAAAAACACTCTGAGGGAAAATGCTGTTCCTTGGCCCATATACTGGCAGTATACTGTAACTTTAGGTCTGTCTGCAACAAGTTGGTGGTCACTGACCAGTTGTGAGTTATGATTTCTAATTTATAATGGAGACCTAGCTTGATGGTAATGGTAGGTTTGGTCCAGTTTTGGAAGCAGTTATATTCCCTGGGTTTTCCATTTTTAGTACCCACATTCAGGCAGGATTGGGATGGGATATTGATGTTTTGTCTCTCCCCCCTCGTCCCCCCCGGATTGCTCACTTGGGTTTGCACATTACCTCTGCTACAGCTTGGTTCCTCTGAGCTCCACCTCAGTCTAGTCTGTGGTGAATAATTTATTAGCTCACATAGGTTTCTAACCACCAGGCCAAAGACACCAGGTCCTCTTTTCAGGCTGGAAATGACAGGGCTTTCAGATGAGGTGAGCAAACCTTGAAGCCACCCTTGCTGCTCACAGAGGTAGACTTAGCTTGAGTGAGTTATGGTTTTACCCCCAACATATAAGCATCATGTTTAAGATTGAGATGAGGTATGAAGTGTGGTTATTGAAGTGCCCCTACTCCAGGCCCAAGGTTGGGTATTCACCCCCCAGACCTGCATGTAAAACTGTATGCTGCCATCTATACTGGGTACTAAAATGGTGGGACCACTCCTTGCATTATGAGTTTCTTCTATTACCTCTAGCTGTAATAGTTTTTGTTTTCTTGATTGTCCTTCTTTTTGGACCTCATGATTCCTATAATGCTTGAAAGTTACCTTTTCTGGTAGCAGTGTAATAGTGTTATGTAGTATCAAATTGGTGCAGCCTGGCAGAACCAAAAATGCATCCTAGTTTCACTGAACAAACTCATGTACTTCCTTTTTTGATGTAATGACAGGGTTTCATCTATTTGTACTTCTAGTTCTAGATTCTTTTTTTTTTCTGGTTCGAGATTCTGACTTGAAATGTTTTTTGAAGGCAAATTGCTGTACGGATTTCATGTTCTCTTCAGGGTTTTAGGATATCTATATGGTAGATTTGTTCAGGCATATGTTTCCAAAGCCGTTTTATTTTATAATTCACTCCTCTTCCAAACTTTTTTGAGAAACCTTGTCATTTTCCCAAAATATGTTCTGTCTTGTAGGGAGTAAAAGTAATAAATTATCTTGTAAATTCCTTAGCCTAGAAGTTTTGTTGTAACTGTACTTCTGGGCTGCTTGAGCCTCTTCCAAATGTTCTCAGACATGTTCTAATGCTTCCTTAACTATATCTAAAATTCCACCAGGATGTCTGCTCTACGGGAAATCAAATGGGTTAACACTTGTGAAAGCTAGGGCTACTTCCCTGACAGAAAACATTTGGTATGGCATCAGTGAATTTCAGTTCTTTTCATATTTATTCATAACCTGCCTCAGCATGGATGTAAAGTCTTCTTAAATCGTTCTATGACTCCATCTGTTTGTCGGTAATAAGCTAAAGTTCAGAGTTGCTTAACTTTAATGAATTGACATAACTCTTTCATTATCTTCAAAATAAATGGTGTTTGTTGGTCAGTTAAAATTTATTTAGGCATTCCCACCCTAGAAAATATAAACACTAAGTCTTTAGCAATGACTTTCAAAGTAACTCTTCTTAGAGGATTTGCTTCAGGAAAATGGGCATGACAGTCCACTATCTCTAATATATATTTATGCTATTTTGCTTTCTTGACCAACGGCCTCACTTTGTCCATAACTATTCTTTCAAAAGGTACCTCAGTAATAGGTAAGGGCAATAATGGACACCAGAAAACAGAGGTTGGAGCTGTATTTAGGCAGTCAGGAGAGGAAGAACAGTGTCTTTTAATAGCTACAGAGCTATCATGCCAGTAAAATCAGGGTCTATATTATGATGTTGAATCATAAAAAGAGCGAGCGCTCTTTTATCAAACACTAAAAGTCGAAAGCACTGAATGCCAAACATAAGGAACAGCGATTTTTGTTTTCCCTAGGGAAAAAAATTGCTGAGCCTTTTTTGGGACTTTGCCATTTCCTCCACTGTGGTGTGATCTCGGAGTTGGTATATTTAAGTAGGGGCGGTTTTTTTTTTTTTTTTTTTTGCGAAGCAGCAATTTTTTTTCCTGGGAAAAAAATTGCTGTTCCGTGTGTTCGACATTTACTGCTTTCAGTTTTTAGGGTTGAATAAAAGAGCGTTCGCTCTTTTTTATCATTTGATGTCGTGATATAGACCCATAAAATCATCCTTGTGTACTTTCTCTATCTCTTGTTTTTTCTATGTCTGTATGCCCCCAACACATGACTGTGGGCTAACTTCAATACAGTCTTTCTAAAAGGCTGGGGGAAAACAACTATTCCCATTTTTCTCAACTGAATAGAGAAGATCAGTGACCAGTTGAAAGTTTGGATAAGTACCAACAGATTCTGTTGTAGTGGTATCTTAGTTGGTCACATGCATATTCTTCTTAACTTTCTCAAATGTGGAGTCCTCTCTCTGAGCTTTCTTAAAATAAAGATGACTAGCATTAAGGGCTACTAGGTCCTCACTTTCTTAATTACTGTCTAACTGTGAAGTAGATGGCCCTGGCTCCTCACCTTTTAAGAAAGAATAATAATGATATCCTTTTTAAAAAGGGTTGGGCCTCCTCATCTCATCTTAGAAAAAGGGTATTACCCCTCAATCAATCTGCGGAAGTTCAAGGTGGTCCTAGACTTCAGTACACCCTCCTTTGCCACTTTGGTACTAATCTGCTGAGTTTGAATGGAGTTCCACATACAGGTTTCTTTTTCCATAATTACATAAAATGAGAAACGTATTTACTCAAAATCACTTGATACACCAGATAAGGAATTATGCCTATAATTTGTTTATTTATCCCCAGGGTGATTTGTAGTTCCACTTCTGCTAAAGGGTATTTCCTTTTATTCCCATATACACAGACCATTTCAACTTGCTTAGTGGGTTCCTTGTTATATTTAGGCACACATTTTTCCTTTACCAAAGTCAACATCCTACATGAATCTAAAAATGCTTTTAAAGGCATTCCTTCTAACACATCACATTTGACTATTTTGTTAGACATGCGGTCCACAAAAGCAGTTCTCAGTACCTCAGAACACAGTGACTGCTTATGAAGCTAAACATTCCTAGTGTTTGCACCTAAAACCTTTTAATTTCTCAGTCCTGGAACAATAGCTAGTTCATCTAGAACCTTGTACAGATCCTCAGACTGGAGCTCCACTCCTTAAAGTTAAGGAGTAAGTAAAAACAGCTATTTTTTGCTCCTGCTACAGTTACTTCTACAAACTTACCTCGTGCTAAGTGCTTCAGCGGGTTAGCTGAGCCTAAATGCAATATCAGCATTCATTTGTCAGTACTGTACACCCAGACTTTTGGCACCTGCCAATCTCACTCCTTCACATTTTGCACCCAGGGCAGCTGCTTTCTTTGCCTCTCTCTCTCTCTCTCTCTCTCTCTAGTTATGGAACAATTCACTCAAAACTTATTTTTAGACATCTTTCCTAAAGTCTGTAGAAGACTTCTTATCCCCAGCCTTTACACCAAACCCATCCTTATCAGGTTATTTGGATGAGTAAGGTATTGTTAGCTACTGTACAAGATTGGGTGTTACTGCTACTGCTATGACATACCTTTTGAATAGTTCAGTATGCTGGTCTGCTGGCGTGGGGGTCCTTTCTGAAACTGACTTGTGAACAGAAGAAGGCAGATCCCTCAGGAAATGGTCAGTTAGCACTAATTTGATGATCTTCACTGCACCATGGTTCTCTGGTTGTATCCAAGTGAATGAGGTTGAACATCTGGGACTTTGGTGATATTTCCATGGATTACACTCATGTATGGATTCTCTGAATTCTTATAGTAGATGCAAACCAACTGTGGGCCAGTATCTTAGCCTTCCGCTTATTATAGTTATTGATGCTTGCAGGTTCCAAGTCATAGTAGACTTTTGGGCTTCCCCACAAAGAAATGTGGCAGTAACTCTGGCCCATTCAAATTTAGGCAATTCTTACTTGGCACTTCTTACAAAAACCATTAGGATAGCTTCTGTATCATCAATGGTGTTTTTTTGTGCAAGAAAGTATTAGCTCTAACAATTAATGCTCTCTTTGAGCTAGGCACTTCTGGTGTTAGGCTTGGCTCTGGTTCTTAGCTACAGTTCTAACCAGCTGCTGTGGGGCTGTAAAACTCTGGAGCAATGTTCATTTTGTCTCTACGTGGACAGCCATGTTTTGCTGAAAACTCAGCTGTAAGACTTGCTACGTGGCAGCACTCTGTTGTAAGCTGGTCTCTGTGATAGCTGTACTCTGGTGATGATTGACCTTAGATTGACCTGCATAGCAGCAGTGCTCTGTTGTAGCAGGTGATAGTTTCCTACTGCTGTTAGGCTGTTTCCTGTCATGCAGCTCTGCTTATAAAGAATTAAATAGCTTTTTCCATATCTGTAATATAATAGAAAGGTATCCAGATATTTAGATACACAGTTAACAGAATAAATCTCTTTACTGCAATGTGATTCTTCACATAGTTAAAAGGTTTAGATATGAGAAGCAGTACCTTAATTATTTTCAGAAATGAAATGATACCTGGTTTATGAGGAAGTGGTTCTTTATACGCATAAGGGTGTAACCAAGTAAAGTCTGATTTGTACAACAACCTCTTGTGCTATCTCACCATTATAGCTGCCACTTCCCCTGTTTTAAATACAGAATAAAAAAATTGCCACATTTATTTATTTTATTTATTTATTTACATTTGTTTACCGGGAAAGTCCGACTGGACACAAGTCCTCTTCAGCCAGGGAGAAAAGTGTCACAGAAAGTTACATATAGATAACATGGTATACAGCCTAGACAGTATAATTTTACAGTGATAAAAGGTGTTAGCATGACAAATACAATGGAAGATTTGTTAAGGTTTAAGTATATGCATATACAGAACAGAATACAAGAATACTAGGTAAAAGAACGCCTAGAAAACACTTTATCTGACACTAGAGTTATGATCAAAGAAAGAATGAAAAATTTGTTGGTAAGACCTGGATTTAGTTGGGGATTTGCAAGGACAGAGCCAGTGAGATCTTAGATGTGATTTAAGAGCAGACTTGAAAAGATGGCTAGGGAGGGTAGTAATGTTAGTTGGTAGGTTGTTCCAGAGCTTGGATATGGCACAGGAGAATAGTGTTTCCCCTGCAGACTTTTTGGCTTTGGTGACTTGGAGCAGATTTTTATAGGTTCATAGGTTCATAGGTTGGTACTAGGCTATCGGCCTTAGGGCCTATACAAGCCTAGCCATAACAATTCCCTGGATATTTCCCCCCACAATATTTACTTCTCTGGACCCCTGTCTAGCAGGGCGACTGATATGATCCCCGGGGTGAATTTCCTATCTTCCATCCAATCATCAAGGTTCCTTTTGAAGAGGGCCAAGGAGGTGCTCTGCTTGACATGTATGGGCAGTCTGTTCCAGAGTATTGGGAGTATCTAGGTCAGAAACCTATCCCTCCAGCATGTTTTGTTCATTGTGATGGCAAGGTTTAGATCCCTGGAGCGTGTGGCTCTGAGGGATTGGGATTTCTTTAAGTGGAGCATGTCCAACAGCTCAGGGTTTGACATGGCCTTGTATATTAAGCAGAGATCACCTCTGAGTAGACGATATGCCACAAAGTATAGCTGGAGTTTTTTAAACGGTCAGCATATGGCATCTGCTTTAGGCCTGTGATTCTTTTAGTGAGGTATTTCTATAGCCTTTCCAGCTGCTGCAGATGTCTTGTGAGGTACATACCAAATGGGGCATTATACTCTATAATGGGTCTAATGAGGGATAAGTACAGTGGGATAATGACCTCCTTTTTTCTGGATGAAAAGCGCTTAGTGATGAGGTGTGCCACATAGAAGGATTTCCTGACTGTTGTGGCAATGTGGTTATCGAAAGTGAGACCACTGTCCACCTGTGTTCTTAAGTCTCTCATCACACTTTCGCTGTTTAGTGTACTGCCACCTATGTGGTAATTTATGGGTACATGTTTTTTTCCAAAGGGGATAACTATACATTTCTTGGCATTAAGATTGAGCCCATGGCTCTGGCACCAGGCATCTGTTTCTATAAGGCCCTTTTGTAGAATATTCGCATCATTTGGGGATTCAGTAATGGCTCCCAGTTTGCAGTCATCTGTAAACTTTGTTAGCCAGAGTCCCTTAATGTTTGCCTGTACTTCAGAGAAGTAGATGCCAAACAAGAGTGGTCCCAGGACTGAACCATGAGGTACTCCACTTGTCACTTGTCTGGAGCTGGGTTTGGAGTCGGCTACTTTTACAGTCTGGGTTCTGTCAGTAGCCAGTTGGCAACCCATCGAGTGACGTAGGGATTTCCAGAGTGGGGGATGGTGTTGAAGGCCTTGGCGAGGTTCAGATAGGCTGTGTGGACCGCATTACCCTCGTCCACAGCTCTGGAGACCGATTCAAAGAAGTCAATCAGGTTCAGGAGACAAGATTGGCCCTTCACAAACCCAAACTAGGTGGGGTCCAGTGTTTGAAGGTTGCCAATGTCTTTGTTTATAAGTTCCATGATAATTCGCTCCATGCCCTTGCAGATCAGGCTCATCAGACTGATGGGATGGTAGTTCCCGGGATCCAAGGTGGATCCCCCCTTGTGGAGTGGGATAACTGTAGCTGTGCGTCACTCAGTGAGTACGAAGCCTGAGGTGAGGCTATGATTAAACATGACACTTAGGTGAGGTGCAAGTTCATTTTATAGTTTATGTAGTACACAGCCTGGGATGTCATCTGGTCCCATGGATGCTGTATTCTTAGCATTGGACAGTGCTGTTTCTACCTGTGTGGCTGTGATTACCAGAATTTGACAATCTTTTGGTATTGATATGGGCCCTTTAGGGGGTGAGAGGGGGGTGAAGTTGGCACTAAATCGATCTGCCAGGATATTGGCAATATCCTTGGGATCAGTATATTTAATGCCATTCTGTTGTAGCTCAGAGCAGATCTGAGCATTGCCATTTAGATTCTTGACATAACTATAGAATGCCTTGTGGTTGTCTTTGGAATCTTTGGCAATTTTATTTTTGTAACTAGCTTTTGAGGGTTTTATGAGGGATCTCAGCTTCTTACTGAGGCTGGTGAGGGAGTTTTTTGCATCCTGGGATTTTCCTCTTTTCTACAACAGTTTCTTCCTTCTGTTGTATAGTTTGTTTATAGCAGGAGACCACCAGATTAGCTTCCTTTTTTTGGAGGAGAGCATCCTGGTTCGATTTGGGATGGCACGATTCATGCACGAGTGGATGTGCTCACACAGTGCCTTAGTGTAAGATTCTGCAGTCAAACTTTCAGATCCCGTCTGCATGGGTGTCATGAAGTTTGTCACTTCTGACTTCAGTAGCATGAAGTTGGCTTTGGAGAAGTTTTTTAAGGAGGTTTCCTTACTGGGGGGTGGGATGTGGATGTCAAGGGTGATTTGCTTATGACCAATGAGGGGGTGACCACTGGTGTGGAGCATCTATCTCCCATATTGTTAATGACCAGGTCTAGGATATTGGAGCCCCTGGTGGGACAATGGATTAGTTGATCCAGGGCATTGGAATTTATGAATTCCAAGAACCGTTGGGAAAAGGAGTTGGTACCTGAGTAGTTTTCCCAGTTAATGGCAGGGTAGTTGAAATCACCCAGTATTAGGGTGTTTGATTGTATCTTAATATTTTCCAGTATGTTTAGAATGGTGTAGTGAGAATCTTGGGGTATGATGGGGGATCTGTAGCAAGCTACAATTTAGATTGCAGTCTTACCTAGTGTTAGTTCCACCTGGAGAATTTAAGATGCATTGTGTTGGGCAACTAGCCTGGAGGTGTGAATATCCTTGGTGAATATGGACACTCCTCCACCTTTAGTGTTTCGGTCTTGGTTTTGTGGCTGAAAAGTGTAGTAAGAGTTGTAGCCTGGTATTGCAGGGGTGCCCTCTGGAGCCTTGAACCAATATATCGATGTTCTCTATTTTTAGGAGTGCGTTGAGAGAGTGCATTTTGAGATTTAGACTTCTAACATTGAGTAGCATTACCTTCAGATTTTGCATGCTTGTATCTGTTACGGTGGTGGTTTTCTCCTTTGAACCTTGCCTAAAAAAGGCACTATAGGGGTGGCAAGAGCTTTAGCCAGTAACCTGAATCCCAGGGGTGACAGGTGCAGACCATCTCTGGCAAAGCATTGTGGTTTGTCGATCATGTCTTCCCAGGCAGACCGATACTGGATCCCCTTTGAATGACACCAGAAGCTTAGTCAGTTGTTGAAGTCAATCATTTTGTCCTTATACTGTAGTATCATTCTGGGCGAAGGCAGGATGCTACTCAGGGCTAGGGTCATACCTGCCTGGGCCATACGATCCGAGAGCTCTTCCATGTCTCTTTTCTTGTAGTCCAGGGAGGAACATCTCAAGTCATTCACTCCAGCATGGGCAATGACAGAGTCGTATTTGTACTTGTTGTGGAGTGACTTGAGTGCATGCGTTATGTGGTGGATCCTGGCACCCGACAGGCAGTTGATTGTAATTTTCTCCTTGTTCAGCCTGGTGAGAGGGACATCAGTGTGCCTGACTATAGAGTCACCTATGACTAAAGTGTTAGGTACATTGTCTTGCCTTAGGGGCTGTTTTTGGGTGGCACACTGGTGTTGTGAGCTATGTGTCACTTTGGTTGTGACTGGTGTTTGTTTGCGTTTCAGCTTCGGAGGTCCTTGTTGCTTGGTCAGGTTAATGTTAAGGGCCTCCGCATATGTGGGTTTAGTGTTGCTATGTGTAGATGTTGATGGTGTGGGTTTTGAAGGGCTATGAGTTGCTTGAGGTGTAGTGCAGGTGTTAACCTTCTCCTCTTGACTGTCTAGCACAATCTTGGCCAGAGAGAGCTTTGCTTCCAGTTTGGCTATGTAAGTGCATCTCTCGCAGGTTGTAGTGTTGGGTGGTAGGAGGAGAGGGTTGTCTGTGTACATGAGGCAGTTGCCGCATTGCCCCAGTATGCCCAGATTCACCAGGTGGATAAAAGAAATCACCAGAAGCTGACCCTTGGACATGCCTGTTTAGGTGCTTTTTTTGTAAAGTATAAGAGCTGTTTTCCCTTACCTTTGCAAGGTACTTTGCAATTATAGGCTGTTTAGTGCCTACGATTAATTTTTCCTTATTGACAAGGAGAGTTGAGTGCTTGTATCAGTTTCAGGCTTCCTAGTGCTTTCCAGTAGGTTCTAGAGCAAGTGCTAGTCACAGGGGTTCATATTTTAGTGCTACTACTGAGAAGCCAGTTAGTTCTAAAGGAAAATTTGAAGAGCAGACTTTCTGGCACCTGGAATAGTTTAACTGTAGCCTCGCGGTGCTGCACGATGTGAAAAATGTGCAAACATACACGTTTTTAAGCCAGAAAGTTGAAAGGGATAGAAATCAGTTCAAAAAGGCTAATAAAATTACAGTTTCAGAGCTGAAAACCACTCCTCTAGTGTTAGATAGGCAGTTACAATGCTCACCACTCCCACTGGTAAGCAGTAGGACTTCCCTCTACCACAGCAAGGTCTGGAGCATAGGAATCTGGAGGAGTGGTGCAGCTGGAGAGGTGTGTGAAGAGCTGGGGTATTGAGAGGGTGGTTAACAAGTTTATGAGCAAAGGTGAGTTGGTTTAGGTGAAGGAGTTGAGGGAGGTCAAGCCAGTCTAGGTCCCTAAGACAGACACAGTGGTGGTTGCGGTATGTGGCGCAGGTGGCAAATTTTGCAATTTTATTGTAGCAGACTTTGAGTTAGTTTAGGTCAGATTGTCTAAGGGTTGTAAGTACGGGTGATGCATAGAGTAGGGTGGATATAAGTTGGGAATTGGCGATAGAAATCCTAGCTGGTTTGGTGTGGTATTGGTGGTTTCTGTATAGGGCACCCATTTTTTGGTGAACTTTTTTTATTGTTCGAGATATGTGGGTGTCAAATTTGAGGTTGTTGTCTATCTGTATGCCAAGTAGTTTGGTGTGGGCAGTTGGTGATATGGAGGTATTATCCTTGGCTTGGATATTGAAATGGGATGTGTTTACGGTGGTTTTGGTGGGTTGGAATATGAGGAGTTTGGTCTTTTTTGGGTTGAGGAGGGACTGAGCATTAGATAACCAGCTTTCAATGGAGGAAAATGATTCTTGTGTGATCTGCTGGAGTTCTGTTAGTATTTGAGCTGGGCAGATGAGGGTGGAGTCATCGGCATACTGTATGAGGGAGGCATGTTTGGTGGCAGTGTGTAGGTTGTTAGTGAAAAGAGAAAAGAGAAGGGGGCCAAGGATGGAGCCTTGGGGAACTCCAAGGGTAACAGGGAGGGAAGGGGATATATTATTGTCCCAGACAACTGATTGCTGGCGGCCATGTATGTAGCTAGGGAACCAGTTTCTGGCTGAAGTGGAGAAGGAAAGGTTTGAAAGAGTAGAGAGTAGTAGGTTGTGAGAGACAATGTCAAAGGCCTTAGATAGATCGCAAAATATGGCAGAGGAGAGGAGGCCATTGTTTTTGTGTTGAAGGATAGTATTTGAGAAAGAGATCAGCGCTGTAGTCGTACTGTGGTGTGGTCTGAAACTGTGCTGGGTATTGGCGAGGAGGTTGTTGTTTAGGAGATATTTGGAGACCTGTGAGTTGATGCATTTTTCGAGTATCTTGGAGAGAGGGGACAGGATGGCAATGGGGCGGTAGTTTGAGAGGTCAGTGGAGGGGCCACTTTTGTGCAGGGGAATGATGGATATTTTCCATAGTGTGGGTACATAGGATTCAGATATACACAAAAAGATTATATTAGAAGCCTTTAATTGGATAGCTAGTAATAGAGAAAAACACACATTGTCTAAGACACAGTTACCTTCTTTGCTGGATCATTTATGCCCTTTTAATTTAATATATACATTAGAAACTTTGAACATTTGTGACCTTTCTGCTGGGCAAAATGCTGCCCCTTAAAATTCCTTTGTATGCTACAGCATACACTACATCCACCTCACTACATCCATACATTCTACTAACTCTTCTGTTAAGTGTGATATCTTCTTTTAAGAATGACAGAACCCTGTTTGTAGAAAAAAGGCCAAAGGCCAAATACATTATGTAATTATTTAATTGAGAACAAAATGAAATCTGAAAGGTATATGGAAATAAAATTCCACTCATTTTGTAGGCTGTTTTGTGCTAAATAAATTTTGCATTTGTAATGCTTTGCTATACTATTAGTTTTTTACATTTGTTTGTAAAAAAACAAACTACTAATGAGGACTTGCATATAAAATGCTACTCATTTTGTAAGTAATTATAGTCTGAACAACTGTCATGGTCATAGTAATTCTGCCTGTGTGATACATGGATACAAAGCCCTATCTCTGACCAAGATGACCCTAATGACTGTAGATCAATTAGTGTTCTGGACACCAGATGATCTTCCAAGTAATGGTAGGAATGAACATCTGACATTGGCTTTTCAGTGCTGGTGGAAGGGAAACAGATCAACTTCCTGCATTCCTCATACTTAGCAGAGAATGAGGACATAGCATGCAGCAGACAGGCAGGAATATCCTTAGCCACCAAGATGTACATCATATATTAGCCACATTCAGTAGAGGCATGAGAACTTATATGTGCCATGTGGGTGATACTGCAGCAGTCTGCGGATATTAAATTTCCCATGAACTAGTGCATAGACCAAGAGAAAAATAAAAATGGCATTCACCCCTCTTGACTGCCTGAATTGTAGCTTAATCACCACTCGGCTCTCACTCCAGCACCAAGGATGTTACAGGAGATTGTGTGTTAAGGTGACAGGAGGAAAGAATGAGGAAAAATGGGTGACAGGACTGAGGGCTTGCAGGCACAAGGAATAAAAAGATATAAAAAATCATGTTCATGATAATCTGCTATCTGATTTTATTATAAAGTAAAAATTGGTGGGGGGGGGTTCCTACCTTTTTTCCATTAACAAAAATGTAAAACACATAAGTGAAATGCTATTCATTTCTAAGATAGTTTTCATAAGGCATCATTTTAATGTTCTTAGTAGCTTGTTAATTTTTTTATTTACATTTGTTTGTTAAATACTTTCTGAACCTTTATTTTCTAGTGTAAAATCATATCAGCTATAGGTATGAATCAAGTAACATTCATTTTCAAAATAGGTGCTTAATAACAGGATGGTGATAATATGCATTTTTCTTTTTTCTTTTTAATATTCTTTGACTTTGAATGGCTTCTTTTTATGCGGTCAAGGTGAAATTCCTTGAGCATAAGTAACCCAAAGAAAAAGATACCGAAGAATAAAATGACAATTGCTGTTTTCCATAAGAAATTATTGACCATTGCATTTCTAAGTGTGTACCAGCAGTACTTAATGTATCTTGAGATGTTTCTCTCTTCTTCAAATCGGTGTGACTATTTAATTGGTATATATAAGTCCAGATGATGTGAAGGGGTATGCCCTCCTGCAAAAAAAATCTTACAATTGTTAACTCTTCTGTGTTTCAGGCATTAGTTTTTGGCATTTCCAATGGTCAGCATTGTGAAGATTGACAATTCATACTGGAAAAAATTTGAACATATTTCTTTGTTTTTTTTAAAGATGCTGGCATGCTTAAATTTTAGATAACCTGTTTGAGCTAATGCCAGTTTCATTACTGGCAGTGCTGGCAGAGAGGCACCATCTACCACTGAGTGGTCCATCAACCAGAAAGCACTAGCATGCGCGTGTGTGTGTGTGTGTGTGTGTGTGTGTGTGTGTGTGCGTGCGTGCGTGCGTGCGTGCGTGTGTGTGTGTGTGTGTGTGTGTGTGTGTGTGTGTGTGAATGAACAGATAAATAGCTGGTTGGAACATTTTCAGATTTCTGTATCATGGAAATGATTGAGCAGCACAATGCCTCATTGTTTCACATTTCTAACAGTTCCAGGGTTGTGGATTCAATCCTGACATTAATTCACTGTCTATGTAAAGTTTATGACTTCCTCATGCCTGTATCAGTTTTTCTTCCACCTCCAAAAACATTCTGGTTGATCAGCCACTACAAACTGTCCATATATATTGCATTTACCCTTGTCCTATTTACCCAGGCTGTGGCTGAAAAGGATAAAAGCTGGGCCTGTTTGCTTACATACCTAATGAATGAATGCATTACAATTAAATTAAAATTAAATTCCAGATTCTGAACCAGCCCAGTCAAAGACTTCTGGCGTATATATTGAATAAAGTAAAATCAAAGGCATTTCTGAACAATGTTAATTATCACTAAAACTCATATAGAGAATATTTGAAGTCCCGTTTATAGGCAGGGGATTTCAATGAGGCTGTACCCTGTGTGGAGAAAATAGGTGATAGGGGTTATATATTGCAGGATGTTTGTGTGTAGGGTGCAAACCTTTATAACTGGTAAATGTTGCTTAATGTGCTGCTTGGTGATGCTACTACTGGTATTCCTCAGCACTGCCATGGAGCTTAATAAAGTTTATATTGTGAAACATTTTAGTGCTACATGAAAAGTAATTAATGCAACTGCAACGTAAACTTCACAGAATGTAGGTATAGACTTTCTCATGTTAATGCTGCTGATTTTGTGTCATTTTCTACTGAAAGGATGAAATATCCAAACACAAACTTTATAAAAGTTCAGTAGACGTTCAGTACATTTAAATACATGTGTTGCATGGATACAGTTACTGATACTGATAGTCTGACATTGGGAAAACACAAAGCTAAAGTTATTGTGCTTCAGGCCACATACAAAGTAATTTAGGTATGGTGGCACACACACTAAGTTTGTGCTTCATATCCCTCATAAACAATATGACCTGTGGAGTGTGAGGCATAAACTTTTTGATTTGTGGCTCATAGCTCACATCACATGCAGCAACAAAAGTAATAGGAGGCACAATACATTCAGGCATCACATATAAACATGTGATAGTAAGGGTGTGTAAGACACCAGGCTGAAACAAACAGAAGCACAGATCCCAACTAGAGAATGATTGCTTACACCATCAAAAATTATGGACATTTTGGGAAACTATTTAATATACTATTCAATTCACTGCAGCAGAAGCATGCAGCTGAACTATACAGGTGTCCTCCCAGCAATGAAACCCACAGTGTCATATTTTCCTATTTCCAGCAGACAACATAAAATAAATATATAAATACAGAAAACTCACATATTAAGTACCACAGTATAATAGCACTACTTCTGATGTCATAACCCGCTCTAAGTTCTCCCAGCTTCAAGTCAATGTACTGTCATAACATTATACAAGAGAATGGAGTATGTAGCATTAATTCAATGTGTAGAAAGTTTGATATGTATGTGTGTCTAACTGAAAAGATGTATGTCTGTCTGTGTGGGGTAGAATGAGAATCAGCAATGTACAGGACTAGGAGTAAGTAGATATGGGGGTAAAGGTATTTTATTTCTAATTCTCAATATATGTGTCACATTTTTGGTGCTGTGAAATGACCCTTTATTAAGGTTGTAACTTTTTTAAACAATGAGCGTACATATATGTGTGCATGTGTGTGTGTGTGCGTGTGTGCGCGCGTGTGTGCGTGTGTGCGTGTGTGTGTGTGTGTGTGTGTGTGTGTGTGTGTGTGTGTGTGTGTGTGTGTGCGCGTGTGTGCGTGTGTGTGTGTGTGTGTGTGTGTGTGTGTGTGTGTGTGTGTGTGTGTGTGTCTGTGTATCTCATGTATGATTGTGTAAACAAAACATTACAGTGATGCCTATGCATCATCATACTCTACCCTTTCAAACATCTCTATTTCTTACATTTCGGAAGCATAAAAGAAAATAGCAGAACAACCTAACCCTCTTCCTTCATCAAAATACTTCCTTTCTACCTACCTTCTGTCAGCTTTCAGACTCCACCACCACTAAATATCATATAGTCCTATAACTTCTTTCTTCCTTCTTAATTCCTACTTCCCCACTACCTTCCATCAATAAAATACAGATCCCTTTACTTAATCATGTTACTCTTCAGTTTTTCCTCCATTCTTGTTTTCCTACTGAGCCATCTATCATCTTACCATGACTCTGTAATAGCTCTCAACATCTGTCCATCTCTGTCGCAACCACCTATCTATACTTCCTCACTAAATTCTCCTCACATCACACCAAACCTACTTTATCACAAATACAGACTGATTAAAAACTATTGCATCTCAAATAAAAAAAAAATCAATAATACCCCAGTATACTAAAATCCTCCTAGCAGGAGACATTCACCCTAATCCTGGCCTCAGTTACCAAAACCAACATCAAGACAATTCCCTTCCACAAACAACTCTAAACCCTCAATGGTTTGTCCCCCAGTCCAGTAATCTAACTTTTACCACCGTAAATATTAGAAGCATAAGAAATAAAACAACTGAACTACATGCCTGAATTACCCAACACAAGCTTGATATTCTCAGTATAACTAAAACTTGGCTTAAAGCCAGCATAAACAACTCCAAATTTACACCTCCTGGCTACAGTATCATGCATAATGACCACATAAAGAGGAAAGGTGGTGGCATTGGCCTAACATTTCCCATCAACTACCAGATTTCCCCTTACAACAAACCAGTACCAAAATTCAATTCAGCAGAGCTTCTTATTGCTTTCCTAAAAATAAATAATAACAAATATATATTACTGTCCTGGTAACAACACAGTTACACTGGAAGATATCCTTCACTGGATATCCATAACAATTCCGCATGAAAAATAAGGTTTACCATCGAAATGTTGCAGCTGCAGTGTGTGACAACAGATATTTGAAAGTAAGTCTGCACAAAAACATACAGAACGCACAACAGCGAATGGTAGTGTGCATTCACTGTTGTGAGTTCAGCTTGTTGGATGGAGATCAAGCTATAGTGAGGAACAAGAATTGTACCCTTTCCTGCACTGTAGTGCGATCTCGGAGTTTGTATATATAAGTTGCAGGGGGTGGGGGGCCCCCACATGGGGGCTGCAGGGGGGCTTGCTCCCCTGCAAAATGTGGGTTGTATGCCACAGGATGTGGTGGTATGTTCAAAAAATGTCGACAATTCAAAATTGAATTGTCGACATTTTTTTGTTCGTTCTTTTTCTCGGTCGCTATCATAACTTTTGACAATGTTTTTCAAGTATGTAAGTACTCACAACAAACATGTTTGAAATTATGATAGTTAACTGAAAAATACTACTATTAGGTTATGTCAATATCAGTTGTTTGGACATAACCTGTAACTCCCCTACATCTAGCATGAACTTATATGGTTTCACACAATTAATTAATATTCACACACACATTATAGTAAAACATCAAGTTCCTTATTAGAGTGGATCCTAGTATCAGACTCTTGCAAACTCATCACCACAGGTACAATGTCAGACTTTTTTCAGTTGCCATCTCCCAGTCTCCCAATCTATACAATCAGGCATCTCACACATCCACTCAAACGGCATGTTTATAAAACAACACACAACCTTTCCAAATTTAACTCAGAAATATTCATTACTACACTATCATATATTAACTGGAACATCCTAAAAATCCTCCCTTTAGAAGATGATATAAATGAATTCAATACAACTTTCAAAAATATCCTAAATAGCCTTGCACCTCCTAGAAGGAACAGACTAAAAACAAACAATGCAATTTGCTGTCCAAAAAGGGTATTATGTTAATGCAGGAGAGAACAATATGGAAAGAACGGAAAAAATATAAAACACCACAATATCTAAAAAACTTCAGAATGCTCTGCAACTATACTAAAAAGCAAATAAATGAAGACAAAAATATACTATAACAACTTTCAGAACAATAGTAAACACAACCCTAAAAAATTCTGTTCAGCCATTAAAGAAATCTTACATCCTGGCCAAAAATTCAACCATAGCCCCTCTCCCAATAACTCACCACTTGAAACTGCAATACAATTCAATTCTTATTTTATAGATAGCATATTGTCTGTAACCAAGGAGTCCTTGACATCTAAGCACTACCCAGTCCAACAGCCACATGTCACCACATCCACTTTCACCTTCAAACCTGTGCCACATCCTATATAAAATTGCTCTTAAACAAACTCAAACCATGCTCTGCTTCAGATGATAACATTTCAAATGAGAATCTTAAAATAGTAGCTAGTAGCATTGCCTATTATGTCTCAGTCCTTATAAATAGATCAATCTAGGAATCCCACATTCCCTGTCTTTGGAAAAAGAAAATTGCACATTATCCCTATACACAAAGGAGGATATTTAACAGGCAGCACTATAGACCTATAGTAATCTTACCCCCACTCCAAAATATTTGAAAAAGGTATCAAAAACAATTGCTAAACTACCTTTGCAGGAAGAACTCCTATCCCTGACACAACATGGCTTCCATCCCTCCCATAGTACTAACAGTGCAGTTCTAACTTTTATAGATACTCTCAAAAAAGCTAGAGATAATGGGAAACTAGTCTTCCCCTTAATTCTAGACTTGTTTAAAACCTTTAACACACGTTGTCACAGCAAACTTCTACTACAAATATCCTTACTAGGTCTATCTCAGCCCACACTTCTATGGTTCAAAAGCTATTTGTCCAATAAGTATCAGTGAGTAAAATGGTACTCCACCCTCACACCATATCTCCCAGTCACCACTGGTGTACCACAAGGTGTTTTCCTTGGCCCCATCCTCTTTTACATTCTTGCCAATAATCTCTACACAGTCACACAACAAGACCATCTAATACAATATGCAGATGACTCTGCACTCATATGCACATCAGAGAACCTGGCACAGCTCAAAAAAAAATACTCAAGAAGCTTTAACAGCCACTGAGACATGTCTTTGTAACTCACAACTTGTACTCACCCCCCAAAAAAAAACTGCTTATTTTTTTCCCCAAATCTCTCTCTCATGAAAAAAACATTTACATTCTCTCTCTTAATAATGCAACCATTAAAGTCACTTCTCATAGCAAATTATTAGGGATGATAGTGAATGATAATCTGAAATTCAACCCGTATATACAAAATTGCATAAAAAATCACCAAAAAGTAGGGATGCTTTACAGAGCCCAAAGCTTTCTTACCAATGCATCTAAAACTACACTTGCTACTACTTGCCTCCTCTCCTCACTACTTTATGGTGCTCCCATCTTTAATAACCTCTAAGCATCATAAAAAGCAAAACCTGAACTATACTATAGTAAAGTGGCTGAATTTGCAGCAAATACCTCTTTCAGAACCCACCACTGTATGCACTTGTTTGTGTCTTTTGGCTTTTCCCGGTTAGGGGTCACCACAGTGGAACTCCGGTCCGCTAATGATTGGTCGTGGATTTTTACGTACCGGGTTACCAGCCCTGATGCACAACCTTCAACAAAGGCACGCCCCATTTACGCATGCCTCCACACAGAAGATGCTCTAGCTGAGAATCGAATGGGACAACGTCTTGCTATGAGGCGACAATGCTACCACAGCACCACCACTGCAGTCCACCACTGTATGCACTAAAAAGCCTAAAATGGTTAGAACTACACAATCAACTAACATATACACAGCTTCTTACCACCTACAAAATTATCCACATCTATCTTCTTGTCCAGCATGAAGTACTATGCTACACAATTATATTCTCACTAGGTCATTAGGATCCACTGACCAAAAACTACGCTTTGCCCACAAACCTATCGAATCTGGTGAGCATGGTCTGTACTCATACAATATTGCTAAGACCTGAATCTCCTTACCAGTATCTATCAGGTCAGTACCCTCCCTCCAGTCCTTTAAACCATTCTGAAAGGCTTCCTGACAAAGATCTGCCTCTATTCTTGCTCAACCCCAGGATAAACTATATCCCTAAATATGAAAATGTACCTATTCATATCGTACACCTCCTTACTCCCCCTTCTTCATTTACTTCCTTGCTTCAATCAGTTTCTCTCCCCGGACTCTCTATCTAAATATGCCATAACCCTGTTTTTTTTCTCCCACTTCATATTGCAATTCCTGTTTGTATTATATTAACTTATCTTTAATTTCTCTAAACTGGCTAAAATTTCTCTAGATATTAAATCTTTGTCACATAAGTTCTATCTGTTCATAACCAATGGTTTCACATTATGTCTAATTTGTATACTTATTTAAACTGTAGATTTTCTATTCTTTTATTTTATTATTTTTGAAGATTGTGAACCGATTGTTCTTAAAATGTTTTTGCAAAACTTTGTAGCTTTTTTCCCTGGGCCTCCCCTAAAAATGAGCACCTACCCATTTGGACTTTAATGGTAATCAAATATCAATCAATCAATCAATAAATAAATAAATAAATAAATATATTCTAAAATATATGCTAGTTGAGTCTTAAAATATAGTTACTATGGTTATTTCTAAAACAGGCTTACTACACTCTATTTCCGATAACTGCCTAGTCCACCTAAAAAGGGAAACTACAAAAGTATGACACTAAAGACTTTCAAAACTGAATAGCTAGCTCACCTAAATGCCTGACCATCTTTTACATAAAACATAAAACATAATTTGAGGAAGAAAATATGTAGAATGATACGTCTCTTTTTAGTAACTAGTAGCTATAATTGGTTGTCATCCCCAAGATCAAATAATCCAAACATAATGCTTATTTTTGATAAAACTTAAAATACACAATTATTTCAAGCTAAGAAATATGCTTAAAAATGAAAGAATATTGATTTAAAATGGAATCAACATCCTCTCTTCAAAGTTGACATTAAAGGGTCAAAACATTATATTAAGTAAAGAAGTAACTTGAATGACTCAGCTAATCCTAGGCAAATATACAATATTTCAAAAAATGTTTTCCTAGTCTACACAAATGAAGAACTGACAGATTGACAGCTGGTGGCATTTAATAATAACTTAAATTTAGTCAATGGATTTAATACAATTTTCATAGATATAAAGGTGTATGAACACAAATGAAGGAGGGTTCTAAAGGAATATGTATGATGGTTCACATTATTTCACATTTAAGATTTTAGCTTAAATGAATATAAAATATATACCATTTTATGTCAGTTTCAGATAAGTAAAAGCATTTCTGTGGATGGTGTATTTATTTGAGTGTTTTTTATTTTTATTTATTTCAATTTGTTAACCAGGAAGTGGAATGGTCAACAGACCCTTTTCAGACATGACCAGGACAGTAAGAAAGCACAGTGACTACATTTGTTTGTTATTTACAATTACAAATGCAAGTGAAATTATAAGCTTCAGTATGGTACAGTTATGATACCTGTGTGTTGAAAGTAGTTACAAAGCAAATGACAAAAACAGTTAATAATCTCCTAGTTTATTTTTATATAGAGATCATATATCTGTTTGAAAATAGTGTAAAACAATTTGGGGATTCCACAGGTCCATTTTTTTTCTCACTGCAATTTTGGATGCAGTTTGCTTTGCTATAGCAAATCATTCACCAGAAGGATCACAGAATTTGTTTTTTTTAACACCTTTATTAAATTATCACTTGAGACACAAGGAAACAAACATACATTAACAGAAAAGACAACAAACCATTTTAACATTTTCCATGTAAATACAATATACATCTCATATATTTGTTAGCTACTATCATCAGTACAACAGTACAAAAAAATTCTGAATTCTGGCCTTCTTTAAACCTCACTCCTCCTCCTGAACATTATTATGCATGTATTGTCCCCACAATTTCCATTTACTTCTATGTAATTTGAGCTTTTCCTTTTCAAAAGATCCCTCTTTCTGTTGTTTTACCTTTTTATAACATTCAATACCTCAAATTCAGTTGGTGTTGACTTTGATTTCTATTTTCTGTGACTGCTTTTTTTGGCAGCCAACAGAATTACACTTAATAAGGCCTTACTATATGTAGGCAATTCAGATCCTGTATCCCACCTCAGAAGAATCATCTCCTTACTTACAGCCATTTGCTCACCCAATATTTCTGACAGAGACGCTATAGAAAATTTTAAAAATCTGCTAATTCATTACACTCCCAAAGCATATGTTCCCTGTTACCTGTTTCTTCTCCATCACACCTCCAACATTTGCTGTCTACCTGAGGAAAAATTCTTTGAAGTCTGTTTGGGGTATAAAATAACTATGCAAACACTTCCAAGCAAAGAACCTAAACCCTCTGGACTTGGTTGCATACTTGAGAGCCATGCATATGTCTTTCCACTGTGTGTGTGTGTGTGTGTGTGTGTGTGTGTGTGTGTGTGTGTGTGTGTGTGTGTGTGTGTGTGTGTGTATATATATATATATATATATATATATATATGTGTGTGTGTGTGTGTATATATATATATATATATATATATATATATATATATATATATATATATATATTTTTTTTTTTTGTAAATTGCTTTTCTAGTCTTTCTTCCCAATCTTTTCAATCCTCTCCTCTGATTGATTCTTATAGTTATCGTGCAATATGTTATATGCACCTTTTTAACAGCTGTTTCTGTTCTAGACTCAGCTAAAAACTCTACCAAAGCAGGTCCTTCACTCAAAATTTCTCTAGCCCTTTTTCTTTGCCTGTACTCTGAGATCAGGCCTTGGTAGTGAAGGCAGTCTCTAGCCTGCAATCTACATGTTGTCTTGGCCTCATCCCACTCTATTACCTTTCCTGCTTGAGTTATTTGCCGCCACTCTCTTGGCTACTTTGCCAGATGTCTCCAATAAATTCCAGCCCCATCTTGCCTTCCTTCTGTACTCCTACTTGCAGCATACCTCTCAACCTCTCAGTGCAAGAAATCTGGACAAAGCCCCAAAAATAGGGACATAATTTAAATATTGTGTTTATAAACTTATGAGAATAACAGGTTTTGTATTATTATTATGTAGTTTCTGAAGGATATAAAGTCTGAAACTAAAATGTTTGTCATTATTTAGTATTATTTAATGACTTCAACCTTCAATGATTTGCCAGAAAACCAGAAATGTTATGAGGAACAGACCAAAAATATGAGGCACAAATATGGACATTCTGCGAAAATCTGTACAATTGAGAGGTATGTCATCCCTATTGGCAACATCTCCTTTGTCCATTCCCATATTGGCTTAGTTCTTAGACTACTTTCTGGTGCTTTATGAATATAATATTCTGTATAGTTGTCACTATTCTTCTTAAGGATCTGCATCCAAAATCCCACTATGTCTCTCTCTTTCTTTCTTGAACTTCCCCCTTGCTTCATCATCATCATCCCTTTCTCCTTTGAATTATAATCTTCGGCTTGTATTATGTATATGAGCCTTAACTGTGAAACTTTAAAATATCCCTTCAAAGCAGATAAAACATGAACCACTTGTTCTATTGACAGTATTAACTTATCCCACTTAACTCTTGCCCTTTTTCCCTCCCAGATAAATTCCTTAAATTATTTTTTAATTATAGTCCACAACTTCTCCTCGGGTTGATAAAAGTATGCCTGACCCATGAATAAGACTAAAGGGACTAAAAACAATTTCACCGCTTGCATCTTAATATCCATATCCATAAATAAGAGTTTTCTGTTTCTCAATATTTGTATTATCTTTTGTTTAGTCTCTTCCCATATATTCTTAGCTAGTAATAGAAGCCTTTTCAATCCATACTCCTAAATACTTAATTTTATCATGTCCCCATAAGTATGGGCATTGCTGAACCAGTTTGTGTGTGGATACATAATTTATAACTATAGCCTTTGTTTTATCAACATTAATTTTATATCCCAAAAAGACATGAAACATTTTCAAAATGTTCCACAACACTGAGATGTCCTTTTTTGAATTTATCGGGTACAAAATAATATCATCTGCAAATAAAGCAAACTTTTCTCAATTACCATAGCAATTATATTCTTCTATTTCTGAGTCCCTTATTTTCTTTAACAATGTAAATATAATATAAATAACAAAGGGGAAAGAGGGCACCCCTGACTGGTTCTCCTGTTCAAACACAGACTATCTGAGAGGAACCCTCCCACTTACATTTTTGCCTCTGATCTTTCATGTATCATTTAAATTAAGCTTACTGTTGCATCAGGAAATGCAAATGTTTCAATGCCTTACTCATAAAATCCCAGTTTATTCTAGCAACTGCTTTCTCTGCATCAAAACACACCAACAACAGAGGTATTTTCAGAAAGACCAACACTGGTAGAGTTTTTTAGTAGAATCTAGAACAGAAGCTGCCATTAAAAAGGAATAATTAGTAGAGCATATAAAATATTGCTTGATAACTATAAAAATCAATCAGAGGAGGTTAGAAAGGATATAGAAGAGAGACTGGATAAGCAATTCACAAAGAAACAATGGGGAATATACAGTATGTATGTCTCCCAAATATGCAACAAAATCTAGAAGATTTAGGATTTTTGTATGGGAATGTTTACGTAGATATTTTTATTCCCCAAGTAGACTCTAGAGAATTTTTCCTCAGGTAGACAGCAAATGCTGGAGATGTGATGGGGAAGAAAGAGAATAAGGGACTTGGGAACATATTTTCTGGGAGTGTGATTGGTTGGCAGACTTTAAGGATTTTCTTCAGGATGCACTGTTGGAGATGATGGGTGGGCAGATTGCTGTGACTATGGAGATGGTTTTTCTGAGCTGTAATACAGAATCAGAATTGCCTAGATAGGGTAAGGCCTTGCTGTGTCTAATTATGGTTTCTGCCAAAAAAACAATTATTAGAAAATGGAAATCAAACTCTAAACCAACTATATTAGAAGTAGTGAATATCTTAACAGAGATAAAACAAGTAGAAATTAGATCTTTAGAAAAGAGTAGGTGCAAACTATATAAGAAAAAATGGGAATTGTGAAAATGATTTGGTAGATTATAAGTGATGTATAATGTGTGCAATTGGAAGTGTGTCAGTACGGTTTGTGATGTAAAATGCTTGCAACTAGGATTGTGTCAGTGTGGTTTGTTTTCATTTATATAAATGTATGATTGCTTATGTCATAAGTGCTGGTTTAATAAAGATGTTTCTAGTTTAAAAAAGTTGAATAATTTATGTAATGTTGCTTAGGTTATATGCTATATAGCAGTATATGTAAAGTATAATGTTTGTTATTGTTAATTTGTTAATACCGTTTGATTACTTTTGTATAAATGTTAATTTGCCTGTGTCACAAGTGATAATTCAATAAAGGTGTTAAAAAACAAGAGGTATTTTCTTACACTCCACTTCCCTCTGGATCATCATTGTTCTATTAATGTTGTCAAATGTTAACCTCACCTCCACAAAACTACACTGATCCATATCTATCAATTTTGTCAACACCTTTGCCATTCTTTTAGCTAGTATAGACATAAACACTTTACAATCATGGTTTGAAATTGAAATGGCTCTATATGAAGCTGGGTCGAAGAGTCTTTATCATCTTTAGGTAACACAGCCACCACAGCTTTCTTCCAAGATGTTGGTGCTTCCCCCCTTTTAAAATACTGATAAACAAAATCTTCCAGATCTTTATCACTTTCTTCCTTCCTAATTTCCAAAATTCCACAAGAATACTATCTGTTCTTAGTGCTCTTCCTGAAGCTTGATTACACATCAATGTTTTTATCTCATCACCTCCTATCTTAACTATTAGTTATTGAGCCTCATCTACCTCTAGCCTTGGCATACTTAAGTCTTCCATAAATGTTTCCATTTGTACTCTTTCTTAATTTCCACATTTCTTTGGTTTATATAAATTTTCATAAAATTTCTGGAATATCTCTAAAACATCTACAGGATTTCTAGTTATTCTTCTTGATATTCAATCCCTAAGTTTGGCGACAACCCTTTTACCTTTCTGTTGCATAAGTCATTATGCTAAAATGTTTTTGTGCTCTGGAGTTGTTATCAAAAATAGTTGCTTAACTACAATCTTTCTAAACTCATACATATTATTCAGATAATCCCTTATTTCTCTTTAGCACTCTGCATTTGCTCCTTCTCTTGTTCTGTGAGAGTCCCCTTATTCTGCAATACTTTAACCTTTGTAAGCTCCTCTAAGTAATTTTTATTACTTCTTAACCATATGTCTTTCTCTTTTATTTTGACCTTATTTTTAAACTCCATTTTTATTTTATCCCAGTCACTAGCTATAACTTTGGAAGATATGTCTATCTTCCCTAATAACTCTCATATAATTTCCACTACCCATTCCTTAAATTCCCCTCTTTTTAACAGGTAGGTGGGAAAGTGCCAGTGTCTTATTTTTACTTCATTACCCTGCATTTTTTATCTTAGTTTTTATTGGCTTGATTAGAAATAGTTATTAGATATGTGTCAAAGCTTTCAATTAAATGCACATGTTCCTGTGAAATATAATTTCTATCTAGTCTAGCCCAGTTATTATACCTAGGGAAAAATATATAAATTCTGTCCTAGTTCCTACTACTGAATTCATATATTCCATACCAATATTTTCATAAATCTCTTTTACCTTCTTTTTTTATATTGTTCCTTCAAGGTCTCCATGATACATTCTCACTATTGCAAATCAAATTCTAGTCCCACCTATAAATAATATTCCCTGCATAAAGCTGATTATTTCTCCCCAAATTTTCTTAAACTCTATAATAGCAGTTTTCAGTGAAATAAAACTGTATGTCATTGCAATCTTTCTTCCTTGCCAATAGCCCCTTACTATCAAAAATCTACACTTTTTGTCTTTGTTTTCCTCATCTATTACTATTGGAGGCCCCCCTGGCAATTAGCATAATTACTCCCCTTTTCCTCTGTGCCTGATATTCTACTGAATATCCATTCTGAAATCTTCTCTTTGTCAAATTCACATGCTTATTTCTTCTCAAATGTGTATACTGCAGCACTGCTATTTGCACTCTGCATGTCTTAATATAACTCAGTACTTTTTCTTTTTTATCTATACCTGTAAGGTCGTTCGTGTTCCAGGATAATATGGACAGCAAAGCCATCATGATAAAGAGCTATTGTTCACACCTATTATACATGGGTCTATATTACGTTATCGAATACTCATGTATTCGAAAATGTAATAGTCGACCCGTAAATGTCGAAAATGTCAAATGTCGAACATTTCAGTGAAGATCTCCGTACAGTGCGGAAATAGAAGTTTTCCATTGTCTGCACTGTATGGCGATCTCGGAGTTGGTATTTTTAAGTAGTGGGGGGTGTGGGGGCACAACCCCCCATGTGGGGGATGCAGGTGTGCATGTCCCCCTGCTTACAGCATTTAAAAGGTTTGCTTGGGTGTTTTTTTTCATTTTTTTGTACTTGTTCGATGTTTGACATTTTCGACATTTATGGGTCGACTATTATGTTTTTCAGTACATGAGTATTTGATAACATAATATAAACCCCTATACATGACAATTTTTGAATGTATATTTCCAGATTTTGTATTACATACATATACACATTTTTGGCAAGCTGATCTTTTGTACAGTTGTTTCTTCTAATTTCCATTTGAACCCATGTCACATTTCTCAAGACTTTTTATTTTAATGGAAACCCATAAACAAAAACTAAATACAAAGCACCCCAAATCCTTATTAACTTGGAACAAACACACAAAACTATGTAAATTTTCTAAATATGAAGTTTAACCCTCCAGAAAGGAAGAATTGCAACCAAATTGGTGGCTGTACCTACATGCATTATCTAACCTAAAATTAAGGCTACTCATATTAAAGCACATCCTACAGCCTATGCTTCCACTTATACTGAAAACCATCCATTCTTTTCTTATCTCTCTTCCCCTCCTAGATATGGAAAACAGCGTGTTTGCTTTCAGAAAACATTAATTTTTAGCCCTAAGAAAAAGTACACTGTCTGTCTTTAAATAAATCTGAATTGCACACTGTTCTGTTAACTACATTAAAGTATTAAGGCTGCTCAGGAAGTTGTTACCACTTACTCACTTCCCATAATTTTAAGCTTACTTTTTTCACTGAACTGTTTGCAACTGTACCTTTAAATTTTGCATTTCTCTCAGCAAATAATACTCAGAATTCTCAAGGTTAACTTATTGCATCTCCAGACTGCTTGTCTCCAAGGAAATGTACTCAAGAATGAATCTTTATAAATTTCACTCAGAAAAGAATTCACAGCTGCCATCAGCTGTAGACATCTTGACTTCACTGAACATTTGTCACTGGAAAACGAAGTCAATGTCTCTGCAGTTATAAGAAGCTTAGCATTTTCAATGCTTTCATTGTTTTGTCTTATTTTTTTAAAGCCTATGTGCTTACAAAAACACCTGTTTATAGCCAAAGCCAATGGTAGTAATCTAGACATTCACCTTTGTAAAATAAAAAGAGAAAATATAGTAATTCTGCATATAATATATGCAGGGCACTTTTAAACCCTATCACCACCTAAGCAGCCCAAGATCACAGCATATGAACATTAAACTTGCTTTTGTCCAGCCTTTTTTCTTTTGTTGTACTGTGAAACCTGTATTTCTTACAACTAAAAAGTACCTGTTTATTTTAGTATCTTTAATGCGTACAACAGTCAATGAAAAGACTCCCCCACATTTAAAATACCTCTGACTACACACTACACAAAACTGTTTCACTGTGTATAAGATGCAGTTTATATCATTAAATGATTTATACAAATAGTAATAAGAAAAAATAGTTTTATTTAAAGTTAGTTCCCCATTTTAGTGTCCCTATGCACATTAATGATATAAAGAGGCATATATGCTTTATAGTCCACCCACACGTTTAACAAAATCAACAAAAGTCCAGTGTTTTCAGGCACTTTTTCTTCAAAACCACATTTCACACGTGATAAGATGCTTTATATAGTCTTCATTTATTCACTAATTTCAGAGTTGCTGGTCTTCTTTCTGTTCATCTACATCTCCCAACACCAGACTGTGGTTCAAGCCCAAGGTACTGTTAACTCTTCTAGTCAACTCCTGTGATTTGTTTTCTGTCTCTCAAGTGTTTTCCTTTGGAACATTAGAAAAGTTTTCACAGACAAAGTCTCTCTCTGAACCTTAATACCAGAAGAATGAGAAGCAGAGTCCCCTTCTGCTTGCTGCCTGACTTTCTGTTGGATAAACTTTTGTTTTTCTTCCTTAGCCTGCTCTGCATCAAGAATGACTTTGATCCTACAGGAAAAAATGCTTTGAACTCAGCTGGATACAGCAGCTTGAATCTCAAACCTACCCCTCGATATTCACTGATTGCTAGGATAAATGTGTTTCTCTTCGGCCTGGTGTGCAGTGAATAAGCATTTTTTTACAAACACTCTGCTGTCTCCAATTTTTAATATTTCTCCCTTCTGCCACAATTTTGTCAGGATCAACTCCTTCTGCTGCTAATATAGGTCTTGGCTGCTTTCTCATGGTCAGGTATGGAGCATACACTTAATGTGCCCTTTCACTTACCAAATTCTGTTAAGGAACACCACTCCAGTTACTTATTTGTACTTTCATAAAATTAATACAGTCTTTTAATTCCAGTTTCTCTGGTACGGAAGAAAATCTGAGGTTTTCTCCACATGCTCTGTCTTCTAACTCTACTGTTTTTTAAACATTACTTCAAAACCTCATATTCAGCTTGCTTTTTCTTCATGTCAACCTCTGATTTTTGCAGTTTTATCATTTCATCGAAATAGCTAGTTAAAGGTTCTTCTATTTTTTTCCAGCATTTTGTTGTTTAAATTGATATATTCTTTCAATGTTTCATTTATTTTAATTACCTCTGAGTACATTTGATTTATTGTCTCCTCTAAATTACTTGATGCCATCTCTTGAATCAAAGCTGAAGCTTGAACTGTGTTTTGCTGAACATTTGCAGAATCCTTCCCAGACAATGCTTTCTTTTCACCTTTTCTGGTTGATTTTCTTTCAGGTTTCCAAATTTCTTCTTTGCTGGCATCCGGGCAGCATATTTACTAGTCAGTAAATGAATTTTATACAAAAAATTGCAATGGCACCTTTTTTTCTTAGTATCTGTTTCTACACTGGGAGAGTTGAAGTTATGCTGTTGATTGGTGTGTGTCATCTTAGAAGTCCAAAAAAAAGGCCTGGAGACCCTTATAAGCCTAGCCAAGAATTTTGCCCATGTTCCTACAAAGTCAGCACCTGTTCCCCTGTCCAGGTATTTTCTGTTTCCCCATACAGTCATCCAGGTTCCTCTTAAAGAGGGTTAGTGAGGTGCTCTGACATGGAGAGGGAGTCCATTCCACAGATGGGGGGGTCTTTGGGACACAAATGTATCCCACCAACAAGTTCTATTAATGTCATAGACTAGGTTGAGGCCTTGCGTGCAGGTTGCGTGAGTGGAATTTGACTTACGGATGTGCAGCAACTCCATTTAAGCTGGGTCTGAGATGGCATTTTATGCCAAACACAGGTCACCTCTGAGCAGTCTGTATGAGACTGAGTAGAAGGACAGAGCTTTTAGCCTGTCTGTATAGGATAGGTGTTTGAGACCTCTGCGGTCTCTCCAGCTGCTGCATGTGCTTGGCAAGGTACATGCTGAAGGGGACATTATACTTAATAATGGGTTGGATAAAGGAGGAGTACAGAGATGTTATGACCTCCTTGTTCCTGGATGAAATACCCTTACTTATGAGATGGGCTATGTAGAAAGCTTTCCATCCAATAGAGGCAACATGATGGTCAAATGGCAGGTTGCTATCAACCTGAGTGCCCAAGTCCCTCATGACTGTCTGCGTACTTAGTACATTGTTATTAATGTGATACTTAGTGGGGACACCATTTTCCCCAAAGGGGATAATGTTGCATTTCTTGGCATTCAGTTTGAGGCCATGCTTCTGGTACCAGTCATTGGTTTGGGTAAGGCCTTCTTGGGGGATATTCACATCACTAGGGGAATTTAAGACTGCTCCCAGCTTGCAGTCATCTGCAAACTTGGTCAGTCACAGACCACTGGTTTTGGCATGCACCTCAGAAAAGTATATCCCAAACAGTAAAAGCCCCAAGACCACTCCTTGGGGTACACCGCTCATTACGGGTTTACTACTAGAGGTGGCTTCCCCTATTTTGACTGATTGGGTTCTATTAATGAGCCAGCTAGCTACCCATCTGGTAACATATGGGTTGATGCCTAGCTGGGAGACTTTATCTATTATACATGTCAAAGGCTTTGGTTAGGTCAAGGTAGGCGGTGTGCACCATCTTCCTCTCATCCTTGGCTTTGGTGACTGTTTCAAAGATGTCGATCAAGTTTAATAGGCATGATGCCCTTTTGACAAAATCAAACTGTGTGGAGTCAAACGTTTGAAGGTTGCCAATGTCCTTGTTTATAAGGTCCATGATAATGCATTCCATGGCCTTGCTGATCAGGCTAGTTAGGCTGATGGGACTATAATTGCCTGGGTCAGTGGATGCTCCACCTTTGTGTAGAGAGATGACAGTGGCTGTCCTCCATTTGGCAGGGACAAAGCCAGTGCTCAGGCTTTGGTTGAATAGGGTGCCTAATGGAGCTGAGAGCTCATACCTGACTTCATGTAGGAAGCAGCCAGGGATGTTGTCAGGTCCCATGGAGACTGTATTTTTTCCTTTGAGAGGACATTAAAGACCTGCTCTCTGGTGATGAGGGGAGGGGGCAGGTTCTGGAGATGTCCTGGTTTACTGATGGGGGGATGGGGGGGTGAAGCTTTCATTGAACCTGTCTGCCAGCAGGTTGGCTATATCTACAGCATTTGCATGTGTAGTGTTCTTGACCACCAGTTCTGAGCAGATTTGGGTGTAACTTTTGAGATTGCAGACATATGTGAAAAATGCCTTGTGATTGTACTTCATAGGTTCATAGGTTGATAGGTTGGTACTAGTCTATTTGCCCTAGGGCGTACACAAGCCTAGCCATAACAATTCCCTGGTTATTTCTTCCCACAGTATTTACTTACATACTTAGTGGATGTGACCAATTTGGATTCGAAGTTAGCCTTAAGAGGATTTCACCAATGATCTTATTTGTTTGTTCAGACAAAGGAGAGATTACTTCCAACTTGGCACTTGCACCTTCTTGGTCCTGGACAGTAATTTTTTCCCTTTTATTATAGAGTTTGTTTATTGCTGCTGTCCACCGGACATGTTTACTTTTCCTTGAGGAAGATGATTTGGTCCTGTCAGGTATTGCATAGTCCATACAGCTATGTAGGTGTCCATATAGTTTCTTGCTGTAGGCTTGGAGATTAGTGCTAGTTCCTATTGAAGGGATGGTGGCTGTGAAGCAGTCTATACCTGCTGTCAGGAGATTGTAGTTAGCTTTGGAAAAGTTTTTTGTTTGACCCTGAGAAAGGGAGGGGGTCAGGGGAGATGGTGACTTTGAAAGTGATCACTTTATGGTCGGATCTTACCAAGGAGGATGACACTGTAGGGGTGCTACAGTGGCTACTCATGTCGGTTAGTACCAGGTCCAGGATATTTTCACCTCTTGTGGGGATGTCAATCAGCTGATCCAATGCACTGGCACTGACTAAGTCGAGGAATCTCTGGGCATTCATGTTTGGGCTAGAAAAGGTCTTCCACTCCATGGCTGGGTAGTTAAAGTCACCCAGGATCAGAGTAGAGGGTTGAATCTTGATGGATTTAAGTAAGTCCAGATAGGTGGAGTCCTGGTTGGGGGTCTGTAGCTAGCTATGATTTGAATAGATGTTTTATCAACAGTTAACTGCACTTGGAGTGTCTCCTGTGCATCATACTGTTTGACCAGCCTGGAAGTGTGTAGGTCTTTGATAAATATTGAAACTCCACCTCCTTTGGCTTTGTAGCCCTCCATTTGGGGTCTGAAAGTATGGTAGGATGAGTAACCTGGTAAGGCTAGTCTGCTGTCCGGAGCTTTGAACCAGGTTTCATTGACTGCACAAATGTCAGCATTCTCCAGGGTGAGGAATGCTTGCAATAAGTACAATTTCATGATAAGACTCCTAGCGTTTAGCAGCATGACCTTTAAATTTTGTTTAAAAGAATTTTTCACGTTGGTAATTTTGTGCACATGACTTTGCCTAAAAAAGGGACTATGGGTGAGGGAAGATCCATTGCCAGAAGCCTGAAGCCCAAGGGAGACAGATGAAGGGCATTTCTGGCAAATCATCGTGGTCTGTCAATCATGTCCTCCCAGGCTGTCAGGTACTGGATCCCCTTGGAATTACACCAGAAACTAAGCCAACTGTTAAAGTCAGTAATTTTCTGTTTGTATTGAGGCATCATTCTGGATGATGGTAGGATGCTGGTTAAGGCTAGGGATATACCTCCCTGGAACATGTATTCAGCGAGCTCAATCATGTCTCTCTTCATATAGTCCAGAGAGGTATGTCTCAAGTCATTCACACCAACATGGACTATGACAGAGTCATAACTGTACCTGTTGTTAAGAGACCTGAGTGAGTGCATGATATGGCAGATTCTAGCACCTGACAAGCAACTTACCTTGACTTTCTCCTTGTCTAGCCTGGTGAGGGGCTCATCTGTGTATCTCACGATAGAGTCTCCTATGACTAGTATGTTGGGTTTGTGGCTGGGCCTTAGAAGCTGTGAGACACAGATGTGTGCACTATGTGTGGTGCTTAGTGCTATGGGTTGTGATGTATGTGTGTGTTTTTGTTTAGGTATGTTTTTGTTGAGAACCTCCGCATGTAGGAGTGTGTTGTGCAGTTGTGGGTGGTGTTAGAGGTGTGGTGTTTGCGCAGACTACCTTCTCTGCGCCAGATGTGCTGTAAAAATGGTACAGGGAATAGCGTAGGTGGTAGCTATTGAGAATCATGTGAAGGATGCACACAGGCTAATGTAGAGATATAAGGAGTCCCTACAGTGATATTGGTGACCACATCACTACCCAGTGGAAATGGCTAGGGCCTTACATACAAAAATAACTTTTTGCCAGAATGCCAGTGAGAGCATCAGACTCCCTGATGTTTGCCTAGATGATGGCCCCCTCCAGATGGCTCTGACCCTAGAGGTCATAATTATGATCGGGTCTCCAGTTGTAACCCTACATTATGTGTTCTTGGCATGGATGCCAAGATTCACTTCTCAGACTTCACTTTCAAGGTGAATTCCTTGCCATCCATGGCTAGAACACATAATAAAGTGGTTATAATTGGAGAACCGATCATAATCCTCTATGTTACATCTCCTCTACAGATCGCCAATTCACATCCCAGAACATCAAGTTCCTGAATCACAAGACATCTTGGATCAAAATGCATACGATTGTTGGTCAATGGAAATAACTGCTGGTGAAGTTTCTATGTATGCACTAGCAGTGACTCCTCTGTCTTGGTAGATACCTTCTTTGCTTTAAGTTTGCAGTATGTGAGGAACTTAACCCCCACAATGGTGGGTATTAGGGAGGATTGCCTCCTTGCAAAACAATGCTTACAGTTTGAACTTTCAACCTTGTGTGCTTCAGGCATTTTTGTTCTGTGATGTGGTTAGTCAGGTTTGTCTCATTTGAGATTTCATACCGGAACCAGGTTTTACTTTTATCATTTCTGTTTAGATTTATATCTTCAAGATGATGACACTTTCATTTCTGTAAAACAAAATGACCAATGGAATAACACACTAGCTGAAGATAAAAACTTATTTTATTACCAAACAAATAAAATAAGAGCTTTCACTTTTGCTTCATCAGACCATATACACAGAGAGAAGAGCAACCTATACTTATAGGCAATCCAATTACTAAGCAACAAATCACATGCCAAGGCTCACAGTTAAAGGAGAAAGACATAATAAAACCACAGCTTATGTAAAATTGTATACATATCAGCAGAAACTGCATACAGAAAAAATGCATGCAACGAGAAATTCAACATGCAGAAAACCATCAATGTGATAAAACAAACACATAGAGACAAAAATATAAAAACAAAAATAAGCAAAAACTATAAAAAAAGTATTTTTAACTCCTAAGACTACGTCCCTTCAGAATGGGTCTAAGTGGGACTTTCTTGTTAAGTCCACTACCCTGATCAGCTCTCAAGTCTTATTATCCATCTAACTCCCTGGTTTCGGTTAGATTATTGATGTCACTACCTCTAATGCTGGAATAAATTCTATCAATAACCATGAACCTGAAGGTGTGTCTGTTGCTAGTATTGATCATATGTTTAGAGAGGGCATTGGTGGTAGACGCACAGTGTATGCTATATAAGTGTTCTCTAATTCTATTCCTCAAGGTTCTATCAGTTTTCCCAACATAAAATACTTTACAGAGCATGCAATAAGAAAGATAGATGACATGCGCAGTCATACAGGTTCCCACTATCCTAAAATGGATGCATACTGTGTCTGTGGAGCAAAGAGTTCCTAAAACATGGATTTCTATAAATTCCTGTGCACAATGACCCATCTGCTTGTCTGTTTACAAGAATATCTAGGAATTCAATCCATGTCTCTGAATATATCAAAGAAAACTTCAAAAAGTTGGTGGTCAGATTTAGGCCATGATGGAACTCAGTCAGGTCCTCAACCCCACCTGTCCAAATAAAAAACAAATCATCTACAAATCTACGGTAAAATGGAATATACCACTGAAGGACAGAGGTGGGGAAAAGACATTCCTCCTCCCAGCATGCCATAACCATGTTGACGTAGCTGTTGGCACTGGACGTGCCCATCACAAAGCCATCCTTTTGTTGGCAGTAGATTCCATCAAACACAAAAACGTTATTCTCAAGGACTAAACTCATACTGAGTTGTAATAACTCAAGTAGGGCTTGTTCATAAGTGCTGTACTTATTAAGATACCTTTCAACATATGTCAGCCCAGTGCAGTTAGGAATCATTGTAAAGAGGGACTATATATCCATCATCACTAGAAAATATCTCCTACTAAGGGGCTGTGTCTTAATGAAGTCAAACAGGTTTCAAAGGAGTTGCTTGTAATCTTTGAGCACTATTTGATTCATATCCAGAATGGGACGCAAGTGTTTCTCTACAAAAATGGAGAAGGGTTCGGTAACCCAACCCCGACCAGCCACAATTGGCCTCATTGGTGGTTTAAGAGTATCCTTGTGGACTTTAGGCAAACCCTGTACAACAGGGATCAGGGGCTCATTGACCAAAAATAATTCTACAGTTCACAATTGATTTTCTTATCATTCAAGCACTACATTAATATATTGTCTATTCTCAGTTTAAGAAAATGTATGTTGGGTGACAGTGAACATTATAATGTTGTTACTAAAAGTGATATACATTTTCTTAAACCTGTCTGACTTCATAAAGACACAGCCCCTTAGTAGGAGGTAGTTTTCAAGTGATTATGGATGTACAGCCGTGTTATAGGAACTCTTTTCTCTACAGATGCAGTATGCACCCTCTTTATGTGTTTAGAAACATAGTGAAGGGACAGGGGCTTCAATCCTCTAGATTAAATGGGGCAGAAAAAGGTTGCAATTGGGAACTTACTCAGCTAAGGGGTAGGCTAAGAGATAGAGGTTATAAGGAAGGAGAGGCTGATGCGGTACTAACCACCATTCCCCCCCTTAGGGCCAATATAGTGAAATTGTATTTTTCTGAACAGGATGGGGACAAAGCACGTCCATTACCTGTTGTAACTGCCAGCATTTCTGTTCCAACTAGCTATACCACAAATTCCAGAATGACTATGAACATCATTAGGAAACACCGGGGCTTGTTAACCACTGACCCCAGTATCAAAAGAATGGTGACACACCTAGATTCCTTTACAATATCAAGAAGAACTTGAAGAGGTTGTTGTGCTATCCGGACAGTTACAAGCATGATGTGAATGGGATTGAAGGGACTATGACACCCTGTGGTAATTGCAACATTTGCAGTTTCATAGACAGAAGTGGATGCTTTGAGCACCCTGACACTGGTCATAGGTTTAGTTTTAGGATAGGGGCTACCTGTATGACTACACATGTCATCTATCTTGCTTATTGCATATTGATTAATTGCCAATTTTCTGCAACTGCTGGAAAGTTCCAGGGCACATTCATCAGCTTTAACCTTGAGAACTAACAAGCTATACAAGCTGAGTATACCTAATGCTCTACCCTTTTATCTGTTTCCTGACTAAATGTGTAAACGGATTATCTTAAAGTGCAGTTGATAAGTCAGGAATTACTTATGCATATTGCAGGACCAAGTAACATCATTGCTGTTGTTTCATCAACAGTTAATCTCATTTAGTGAAACTACTGTAAAGTGAACTGTTAGTATACTGCAGTATCCAGTCAGAGACATGGGGGTACCCTGCTTGGTATGGGTCTATGTTTAAACATCAAATGAAGCTTTCATCGAATGGCTAAACATCAAACCCTATTCATCAAATGTTCATTCATCGAACGTTCATTTCAGTGAATGTGTGAGATAGGGGAAGTAACTACTTGGCCAGCACTTCCCCATCTTACACACCTCAGTACTGCAAACCCATCCAGGTGGGGGAGGGATGCCCCCCCCAACTACATGTACCAACTCTGAGACTGCACTACAGTGGAGGAAAGGGCTTTGAAATACCGTGGTGTGTGAGATGGGGAAGTGTTGGCCAAGTAATTACTTTCTCCATCTCACACCTTAACTGACATGAATGCTCGATGAATAGGGTTCGATGTATAGCCGATCAATGAAGGTTTCATTTGACGGTTAAACATAGACCCGCTTTGGTATTATCAGTTAAACACTGACACTCTCACTTGTACCAGTCTGTGAAATTGAGTGAAGTACCTTGCTAATTAGCTATACTTACCTGCAGCTAGAAATATTTCAAAATTCCCATTTTAGGTAATTTAAATGTTTACTGAAAATCTGTAAAGGAAAGAAGAGGACTGCTACTACTAAACTAATTTTTAAGAAAACTCTGGATACCTTTTGCACCGTTGTCTTTCAGGTGGGATATTTTCCATCAACAGCATAATGAGAGTGTCTTTATTTATTTATTTGCTATAAATAAAGCATGTCAAGTTTATGTGCCATTTAAAGGGTATACTAAATGTCGGATAATTCCTTGAGATATACTGTCATTACAGGGATCCCCAACAATAAACTGAGTACCTTGAACCACCCAAAACCATCAAACAAAGGAGACCACCCTTTCAAGCATATGAGGGCTACCAGTCTACAAAAAACAATTGCTGGTGGCAAACTTTGTTGACTCTAACTAGATCTGCAGCTGTCTCTAGCTGTCTTCTATATTCACATATAATTTTGTTATCTTAATTCTAGGACTTGCTACCCTAGTTTTGTGTATTACTTTGTTCTTTTTTTCCCAGCAATGAGCTTAATAGGTTGATGGGTACATGTATCAGCACACATTTCAGTTCTGAGAGCAAAATGTAGCTTAATCATGAGCAGCGATATGTACAGTCTTCACCTTTAAGCTGTCTTTAGTAGGAAGGAGTAACTCTTCCATAAGTTTAAGGGAATCATCTTGCTATAGCTGAATTAAGGAAGATAAATAAATATTTTGCAGTCTCTTTTTCATTGCTGGAAAGGGTACAGAAGATGTAAGTAGTTTGTAGTGACTTCATTTATGAAGAATACCTCTGATGTGGTGAGCTTGATGTTTAGGCCAAAGGGGGTAAAAAGGCTAAAATGTCTTCTAAGATATATATTCCAGACTCGAAGTTAGTCAAAATAACCAAGCAGTCCTCAGCAAACATTTTCCTTTTGACATTCACTCTTCCCAACATGATTTAATGCATCTGGCTTTTGTTGTGATGCATGATGAGCCAGTGATTCAAACACCAATGAAGCAACATAAATAATAAGGAAAACATTTACCTTGTATATCTGTTAAGTGGCAAAAGGACAAGTCAGGCTACTGTTAGCCAAGGTCCTGTCTGTTGGGCACTGTACAGAAAAGTAATTTCTTTAGGAAAAAAATGGAGAATCCCATACCCATCAAGGTTGCCCATGAATGTAGTTAGTCCATAGAATCAAAGGTCTAATCAAAACCAGCAAAGACCAGCAGTGACAGGAGCTCATAGGTGGCCACACCAGCTAAATTATTGCAAACTCAGTGCATCAAAACTGAATTCTTGAAGACTAAGCTTGTAAAGAAATGCAAAATGAAGTTTTTGTTATGGGAGCTTTGCTCCCTAATCCCCCAATATATAAAGCATCTTTCCCACTCCATTACTTACAATAAACTGCCTCTAAGATTGCACTTATTTTAGGGAAAAATGCTCAGTTTTGACAAACTGATTCCTGATGAGATGAGCTTACAACAATTCAAATGTTTTCTGTCACAGATACAACTATCTTTAAAAAAACTTACCTGGCCAAAGAAGCCTAATGAAGGCATTGCAACCATTTGGCATGAATCTTCTTCTTTCGGCTTTTTCCCGGTTAGGGGTCGCCACAGCGGATCACCTGTCTGCTCATGATTGGCAGTGGAGTTTTACAGTGCCGAGTTGCCAGCCCGGTGCCCAACATTCCACAGAAGGCACACACACACACTCATACCTAGGGCCAACTTAGTGTGTCCAGTCTACCTACAGCATGTCTTTGGGATGTGGGAGGAAACCGGAGCACTCGGAGGAAACCCACGCGACCACAGGGAGGACATGCAGACTCCACACAGAAGGCACCCCAGCCAGGGATCGAACCGGAGAACCTCTTGCTGTGAGGCAGCAATGCTAACCTTGTGTACTGACAGTGTAATGCAAATGTTTTTTCTCAGGTGAGGTGTAGGGTTGGGGATAGGGTCAGGTGTAGGGATCGAGTGCGAGTTAGCACATTTTATTAAGGTGCTTGGGAAGGGGCAAACTGTAACCCTAACCCACAAACTCCTACCCCTAAAGCTGGGCACGTGCGTGTGCGCGCACACACACACACACACACACACACACACTTTCCTAAACCTGAAGCACATCCCTTCAAAATTTACAAATCCAGTAATGCCCCATATGCAAGAAAATGAATGTTCGACATAAAACACAACAATTTAGTCTGTTGCTGTAAACCACACTGCTCCCATATATAATTTTTTTGAGGAGTGATTTTTTTTTTTTATTATGACTCTGCCTTTGAGAAAGTTCCTTAGGCTTTTTTTTATACACCTTGTATCATAATATATTATTTTTATTGTAACACTGAAACATAGCCATTAATTACAGAAGTATAATCAATATCACATTACCAATCAACATTTTTAAATTAAAAATGGCTTCTAATTTTTGTATAATAAATAGAGCATATGCCATGTGCTTCATGGAATGAACATCCCTAGTGATAAATAAAAAGGTAACAAGATCCTTAGGAACCATACAAACAACAATATCATCACTTGGAGCAAAACTATAATAAACCTTTCTTATGCATTTGTAAAATCGGCACACCACATAAAGATGCACAAAACAGTCTCTAATAACAATATAATAAAGCCATTATCAAAACAGAGATATCACAATTTTTACCATGGCATCAACTTTTGTGTTATCAGTGGCATACATGCCCCCCCCCTTACCTTTACTTCTATTCTTTTATATCAAACATTTCCTTTGAAAACACCTCAGACTTTCATCTCGATAGATAGAGCTCCATTGACTTTTCTTTATGTAAAAAAGATAATTTGCACTATCACTTCCTCATAAACACTCAACACAAAATGTTGAATAATGTGTTGATTTAATTTCTACCAGCTCCTTTGTCCGCTACACTTTCCTTATAATCTTCTTTATGTATGGAATGTAATCTTGTTAACTTTGCATTTCTCTAAATATGCGTTCAGGTGCTAAAAACATATTCCTTTTACATTTTGATTATTCTACTAGTTAATGGACTATTTTAAATTCTTTCTGCCAGCCAAGTTTTCTTTTCGTCCTGTATGTTCCAGAATACATTGTATGAATAACACCTCATTATACCTCAGACTAGTATCATTTGGTTAAAACTGTTCACTGTGAAATTTGATTTATGAAAATCTTCGGTACCTTATACTTGTGAAGTATAATATAATGTTGTTATCACTTTGTATTACATGTCTAATAATGTACCCATTTGCCCTACAATTGTTTGTTATATTATATGGAGGAGGAGTTTCCAATGGGGTCCTCTCTGAAATAGGCTAGCTCCCAGCAGGATTAACAATACACAAATAAATAAAGTCTGTTCAAAGGCTTCCACTTTTACTGCTACCTCAGATTTTGCTATTTCACCATGATAATCTTACACAAAGCAAAGCTGAAAATGAAGATGGCATAAAATAATCAGGTCTCTGAAATACTTCATGGAGCCAACAAATGCTTTACATTTAAAAAAATTCTTTATAGTAATCAGTGCTGTTTGCACCCCAAACTCAGTAATCTTCAGAGTAATGGGCTTCCTTGGCCTTCTTTAGAATCTGCTGCTTTGCTCAAAACTGAAGCAGCCTTGACAGCAAAATGTTATTGTAGCTGCTAAGCCACACATATAGTAACCTGACAAACTCTTTCCACCACTATCAGTGTCAGGTTAGAGGTTTTCCCAAGACAAAGAATACACTCTACAATTTGTAGACAAACAGTCAGTTCTTGTTGAACAAAACAATTTCCTCTGTTCCTTCTGCCTGGTCAGGCACTTTATTGACTCAGGGGTGATTCTCTAAATAAATTTATATTTATCAGGAGTCAGTACATGCTGACTATTATAATGTGCAGCATGCAGTGAAGGTCCATGTTTAACAAATGGTATATATTTACAAAAAAATCATGTATTGATAGCTGAATTGTACGGTTTTCACCACACAGTGGATATTTATGTAATGTGCATTAGAAAAAAGAGAAAGAATGCATGATCTTTGAATAACAGTACTAAGAAGCAAGTGAATTGTGATATAAAGTAATACTGACATTACAAAAGAGTCAAGTTAATGTCTGAATGCTGAAGTGAAGATAGAGGGTAAACTCTATTGAACAAACAAATAGCATGAAACAAAAATAAAACAATTTTCATGCATTACTGTATATGCCCTTGTGAAGTTAAGTGAATTTATTTTTTCTCAAAAGATTTTTATTTCAGGAAATTATATATAATTTCATAACATTTTATAAGTGACATTCTAAATAACTATATATAATATATACATCAGCCTGACATCAATAATAGTTACATGTGAAAACAAATACTACATAAATATAACAGTCTGCTTCTCACGGGATGACCGTTCATTGGTGTAAAGTATTGATCAATGACAGAATCTTTTTCCATGGATTGTTAACCAATGGTCTTGCAAAAGTCCTTAGTTCCTTAATTTTCATCTCCATCAAAATTGAGCTCTTCAATAAGGTATAAAAATCTTCCAAAGTTGGTGTTATGTTTTTGAGTTCCATCTTCTAGTTATACATTTTCTTGAGATTACAAGTATTGCCCATAAGAGATACATATTTGTTTTATTCAGATGTGGACCTTCATTCACATTCAAAAGGATCAGTGTTTTAGTTAAAATGAAGGAATCATTAAACAAAGCCTGCAAGAATTTATTAATTCCATCCCAATATGTTTTGATTTGAATACAATCATAGAAAATATGATTCCAATCTGCTCTATGTGTCTGTTCACATCTCCAACATATTCCATTTGTGGAGGAACTGAACTTGGTAATTTTATCTGGGGTTAAAAAAGCTCTGTGTATATATTTCCTGTTAAAGATTTTCCAATATTGTGTATGGGAAGTGTATTTAACTGATAACAAAATATTTACTTTAATTTCTTTATTCAGTTGTATTGAATGACCTTTTAAATATATATTTCCATTAAGAAGCTTTAGGTGTAGTTTTATAGTATATTAGCTCTTTATATAGGAAGGATATACTATTTTCTTTATTATGGTCATTATATATAATTTCATATAAGTGATTTATGAATTTCAGCATAGCTTTACAAGAGGAGCTATTAATAATTCTACATAAATCTTGGGAATACATTAAAATGCTTTGTAGAGTCAACCAATCCTGAGATTGGATTTTATAAGTTGTTTTTATCTCTTGAATATTTAAAACTTTTAACTCTTTTATGCATTGTGTCCAACAGAAAAGTTTTTGTTCCCAAGAAGTGATTATTTCTCTATACATTTTGTGAGGATAATCCCTTGTTATGGTGAAAGGTATTAGGAGATCAATCCAAAGTTTCAGGTCCATATTAGCTTTTATAAAATTCCTGGATGAATTAATGTAGCACTCAATCATATATGTTTTAGTAGGTTTTGTTATATTATATTGCATGGATGTACTTATTAGATACCAAGGTTTATTAGCTTTATGTAATACTGGAAACCTATTTAAAAAAGTAAACTCATTTATTGATATGACCGTTAGTAGTTCTTTCCAAATGGCCAAATGATTGGGATTTATTCAGTCTATAATAGTTTTGGATATGGATGCCTTTATATATGTTTCTATATCTGGAAAGTTTAATTTCCATGGTCTAATATGGTGTGCTAAGGCTATTCTATTTCTCTTAGGAACCATAAAAATTTTAAAAAAGCTGAAATAATTTCTTTGAAAACCCATATATCGGGAAACAATTGAATAGCTGAGGCCAAATACAGAATCTTGGGTAGTAAAACCATTTTTATTAATTGAAGTCTGTCTTCAAAAATTAATAATATTTTATTCCATCTATCAATACAAATTTTCATTGTGTTTATGATATTGTTATAGTGTACTGATGTTATCTCATTTGGATCTTTACATAAGACTTTTCCTAAGTACTTTAGTGTGGATTCTTATTTTCCTATAATATGGTTTTCTGTAACCTGTACTTCTTTCTTTTTGTTCAAGAATAAAAATTTAGATTTTGACTTATTGAAGTGAAGACCTGAGATCAAGTAAAATTTCTCAATTATAGGTTTATAGGTTCATAGGTAGGTACTAGGCTATCGGCCCAAGGGCATACATAAGCCTAGCCAACAAGGTTCCCTGGCTTACGCCACCCAAGAAAGTTATTTTCCTATGCCACTGTCGAGCAGAGACACAGAAGTGATCCCCAGAGTGTATTTCCCATTTCCCATCCACTCATCAAGATTTTTCTTGAAGAGTGCTAATGAAGAACTTTGCTTGACATAGATGGGTAGCCTGTTCCAGAGTATGGGAAGTCTCTGGGACAGGAATCTATCCCTTTAGCATGTCCTGTTTATTGTGGTAACAAGGTTTAGGTCCCTAGAGTGTGTAGCTCGGAGGGACTGGGATTTCTTTAGGTGTAGTATTGTCCAAAAGCTCTGGGTTTGACATAGCTTTATATGTTAGGCAGAGATCACCTTGGAGTAGGCAATGTGCTACAGAGTAAAGCTGGAGTTTTTTGAGGCGGTCAGTGTAGGGCATTTGTTTGAGGCCAGTAATCCTCTTTGTGAGGTACTTCTGTGGCCTTTCCAGCTGCTGCAGATGTCTTGTGAAGTACATTCCAAAAGGGGCGTTGTACTCTATAATGGGTCTAATGAGTGTCGAGTAGAGGGGAACAATGACCTCTTTTTTCCTGGATGAGAACCCTTTTATGATGAGGTGTGCCATGAAGAAGGACTTCCTGACTACTGTGGCGATGTGACTATCAAAGGAGAGACTACTGTCCACCTAGGTCCCAAGGTCTCTTATCTCACATTTGGTGTTAAGTAGATTGCTGCCTATGTGGTAGTTCATGGGTACAGAGTTTTTACCAAAGGGGATGACACTGCACTTTTTGGCATTGAGCTTGAGGCCATGGCTCTGACACCAGGCATCTGTCTCAGCGAGGCCCTTCTGTAGGATGTCCACATCATTTGGGGACTTGACTATGACTCCTAGTTTGCAGTCATCTGCGAACCACTACTTTTAACTCCTCCAGGGACTCTTTAGAATTAATTAAAGTTAATAATATATCGTCGGCAAAAAGCATTATTTTAGAATTATATTGATTGTAAAAACCCACCCCTTTTATTTTTAAGTTATTGCATATTGTTTCTGCAAATACTTCAATGGCTAGAGCAAAAAGAATGGGCGACAGAGGGCAGCCTTGTTTAGTGCCCTTTTTATGAATAGATTCTGATGTGAGTGGGCCTAATTTAACAAAGGCTAAATTGTTTATATATATGTTTTCTAGTAAGTGAATAAAACAAGGGGGAAGTCAAATAGTGATAGTATTCTAAATAGATAATCCCAATTTAAAGAGTCAAACGCTTTCTCTATGTCTAAACCTACTATAAGTATCTCTTTATTTTCTTTATTTACATAATCTATAAGAGTAAGTATCCTCTTGATATTATTGTGCACGTGTCTATTGAATATAAATCCTGTTTAGTCATTGTTGATTGTTTTAGATAAGGGTATTTTAATTGTATTAGCTACAATTGACACAAATATCTTGTAATCATTATTCAGTAGTGATATGGGTCTATATGAGGTGCATAGATTTGATGTTTTATCCTCTTTTAGAATCAGAGTAATTAAAGAGTATTTCCAAGAGGGTGGAATTATTGAATTTGTTTGAACTTCTATTAAAGTTTTATGGCATAGGGAGATTATTGTTGGGGGAAATATTTATATAATTCCATAGTGATACCGTCTATTCCTGGTGCTTTGTTAGTCTTGCCTTCTTTAATTTTATCAATAACTTCCCTATAGGATATAGGCTTTTGTAAGTCTTTTTTTTAATTCTTCTGGCATCTTTTTAATATTAGTAAAATTAATAACTGTGTTTAGTTAGTCAATATGGAAATTCTCTTTTTTAAAGTGCTCCATGTAGTGATATTTGAATGCATCAAGAGCATCTCCTATATCCAATACCTTTTTTCCTTTCATGTCATGATAAATGTTGTTAATATTATTGGATTTGACTTGTATTTTGATTCTTTTAGATAAGTTATGTAGATATTTGGGAGAGGTGGCTAAGGAGTTTACTTTTAATTTTTCTAATGCTAAACTAGTTTTATGTGTTAATATTTCATTATATTTATTATTTAATTCCTCTATTTTCTTTCTGATTTGTGGGAAGTCTTGATTTTTTTTTCATTTTTAATTGGCACAAGTTTGGATTGTGCATCTAATAATTCTTTATCCCATTCTTTTAGTTTATGTTTGTGCCAAGTAAGAGTTTTATCAAACATATAGGTTTTTAATGAGTCCCATATCATTATTTATTGATTTCTGTTGTATAATTAGTATATATCTGTTGTATAATTAGTATCTAAGAAAAACTGTAATTCTGATAACAGCCAAGGTTTAAAATCTTTAATTTTTGTTATATATGATGGAATTCTAGATGATAAGATTAAAGGTTTGAAGTCAGTTTGGATTTTTAAAATCAAAGAATCATGGTCTGAAAAGGGGCATGGAGTAATTGAGAATTTAGTGATTTTTAAAGGCAGGTCTTGGACAATTAATATTTTGTCTATTCTAGTTTGAGTGCCATATCTGTGGTCTTGATGGGAAAACAATAGAGATTTATCATCTTTCAAATTAAATGTGTCTAATAAATTAAATGAATCAATCCATTTTTTAAAGATTTGGAGAGGGGGTTCTTATTAGTGGTTTCAGATGAATCTAGAATGCAGTTTAAATCTCCTCCTAGTATTAGGTTACCCTTATGATTATTAGAGATGAAATCTAAGTGTTTTTTGATTGTTCCTACTCCAATACCAGGGAACCAGTATAGGTTTACCAATGTCCATATTCTGTTTTTAAATTTGACTACTACCATAGCCATAAGGCCTTCTTTGTCTTCATATTTAAAGATGTTTTCTGGCTTTATAATATTCTTTTTCCATAAGATTGTTACACCTTTAGTCTTTGTCTTGTGGGTAGACTGAGCTAAGATTAAATAATCTTTAGGATTCCATGAATAACTATCATTTGTTTTGAAATGCGTCTCTTAAAGAAAAACTATTTGTGCTTTGTTTATTTTTAAGTAGTTCAACAAATTAGATATTTTAGTTGGGTTATTTAAACCATTGGTATTCAAGGATAATAAGGTTAAATCCATATCAGTTTGTCAAAAGGATGAGTCTTTTTTTTTACTATTCAACATATTCCTCTGATAACAGCAACACATTATTTTTTATGTATAAGTATTTAAGAGAATTTGTCAGATTTTTCTCTATCATAAATATCAATAAAATACTGTTTTGGTCAGGCTTAAAAGAAAAGGAGATTTTTTTTTTAGAAAATGTCAAGATAAACATAACAACAAATGATGTAACTGAATTCCACTCTAAACATGGAATGAAAATCTTTCCTAACCTAATAGATAAAAATAAGTCTATTAGATTATCACTAATACTTTTAACAGACATAAAGGCTCTTTGAGCTCCATAGGCTAAACTAATATATGGAGAATAGTTTATAAAGAGAATCTAAGAACTGAAAATATATATTTCTTTCCTTTTTTTAATTAAAAAAACTGACATAGCTTAATAACACTATAATGTCCTACTGTTCATGAATATGATAGTAGCATTAGTTGTAACTGTAACTACTTAACAATTAAAACATATATGATGTAAACAAGCAATGTTTACCATATTTCTTAAAATAATCTCCTTAATAGAAATGATTGTGTTACTTGTGATACAGCATTAATGGTATTAGTCATGTGAAAAAGTGTGTTTAATCTAAAATATTGTCATATAGAACAACATTGTTCAGATAGGCTGCTAGAATAAATCAATCTACACAAATACCTTGAGTTATTATATACTCTACCAATTACATTAGAGTAACAACACAAACATGTTTCTTCAGCAACTTTGTTGTTAAACTTGCCCTTAAATACTATAGATAGCCATGAGCTAAAAGTTGTTTGCAACCACACCTGCTGATAAAAATACACCATGTACAAAAAGCATGTGCACCCTCCTATACACATTCCTTTTAAATACACAAAAATAGATCTCTTGTAAAAACTAAGCTCATATTATCTTCCAGATGAAAAGGATAGCAAACTTGTTTTTGTGACATTTTGGCAATATGATCTATGATGTACTGTTCCACATTAGTCTTGACCATCCACAGTTAAATATATATTACCTTAGGTTACTAACTTCCTACTGCCACTCAAATCCCACTGTTGATTAGCATTTTATTGTTCAAAGTTCAACAGTGTATGATCTTTTAATATTTTGCCCACACAGTCAGAAGGAATGACTCATATCAGGATGAAGAAAGACTGTAACTTACAGAAAAACTGAGACAAAGAAAGAACAGAAGATCACAAATGGAATTCTATAGTTTCCCCTTGTGATCTGTAAACAAAAGCTATCACCCCATTAAGACAAAATGTGTCTAAATAACAATAGTGTTGAGGAAAGAGTTTTTGTAAAATAAGATATAGGACTAGGTTTATGGTCTGAGGAATAATAAAGGTTAGAGTTAACACACATTAGTAAAGTGTGAAGAGGGATACTGTAATTTTGCTATGAAGGCAGGCGGATATTGCAGTTACAGTCAGAACTTGATGTAAATTAAAAAATAGTTAAAGAGAAATAAATCTGGCATGGGAGGTTATATGAATGTATAAGAGCTGCCTAATTCATTAGTCCATTAATCAGTCTAGTAATGGAACATAACTAGATTGTCTGCTAAATCATTTACTAGGTCCAGTCAAAACAACTGCTCACATTCAATTAATTATGTCAGCATGTTGGGTATTATACTGCAATTCTATTATGTGAGACAAGAAGTTATTAACTATACAGGCAGATCTTGGTATACAATTCAATAAAAAAAAAAGTTCATACAGCTAATCCAATGTTTGCAAGAGTGTACCAAAGCATGACAGAGCCGTTTGGGGATGATGTCAGTATTTCCTGTTGTCATCGTAACCTAGCTGAAGTGAAAAAACATCTCGGGATATGAGCGAAGCAGAGTTAAGCACTCGTCAGTTTTAATTATTGTAAAGCTTCACTTCTCCCTCCCAGCTGTGTGAACTTTCCCTCCTTTTTTTCCCCATTCAAATAAATAGGCAGTTAAACAAGGGGAAGTAGTCTGAAATCCGGACAACCGTAAATCAGAAGGAAAACACTAACAGTCATCTTAGACCACAACTAGCAAATGCATAAACATAACAGCAAAGCCCTCAGTCACCTAAAAACCACAGCACCGATCCTCACCTCACACTGTCTCAAACAAAGCATAAAGTATTATAGAGACCATCTAAGCAGGCAAATCTCATTACTGTTTTTATGCATTACCGTCTGTTCCCTCTTCCAGCACTCTCAGCATCTAGTTGCAAAATCAGTAACCAAGACACATCTATGATCACAGTCAATACACAGGGTATTCAGATGAATCACCTGACACCCAAACATGGTAAAGATTGGTGCTGGATCGCATCTCTAAGCCACAACAAACTTATGCCTACCAGGAAGCTACTGAAACATAACCTGGGGTAAAGCAGTAATGGCAAAGCGATGTATTGCCAATTTAACTATACAAGCCAGCTGGAATAAGCAAAACAAGCCAGTCGGAACAAACAAAATTCAATATAATAAGGAATATGATAACTATGGCCAAATAAAATGAAGAAAATGTTTCTTTTTATCGGACCAGATTATTTAAGTGAATTTAATAAGTAGAAACAAAACGCAATCTAGAGGTAAAGATAAACACATATCATAGTAAAAATATTTTTTTTTTATAATTGTGTTCTATAAAGTTTATGGTAAGTAGAACATAAGAATTTATTCAGTAGTAAAGCGAATTAGGTTATGCTGAGCATACCTGTACCTTTTTAGTAACCATTAGAATCCTCAATTATTCAAAGTTTAAATATCAAAGCTTCTAGTTTGATTACTTAACTTTTTGTTTTAAATATAAATGAAAGATTACATTTTCATTTTGTTTAGTTCCGATAACAGTTCAAGTCATAGTTAAAAGTTTTTTTGTTTTTTTTTTGGAAGTTAAAGTAAACAAGCAATTATTTTTTTTACAGCAGATGTTTTGGGCTCAGTCTTTTTTTTTTTTTTTTCCTGACATCAGTCCAAGCACTTGTTTATTTTATTCTTTTGAGAGATGGGGATATCCATTCCATATCTTCTGGTATAGAAATCACATTATTATTTTTGATTTATGATGAAGCTTCTTCTAGATCATTAAAAGTTCTCATCTCATTGGCATATAGAATTTTTATCTTAGCTGGAAAGGCAAGATGAGCTTTGATATTGTTTTGCTTTAGTAGTTTTATCATTGACCATACTTTTTTTGTTTGTTCAATTACTCTGGTGGAGTAATCATTATCAAATATTATCAAGTTCTGGTTATGGTTTAAAGGTGCTTTCCTCCAGACAGATCTTAGAATTAATTATTTGTCCAATATGAGAGAAATTTTATAACAATTTATCTGGGAGAGGTATTTGCTGATGAGGAAGCAGGTTTCCCCAGAGCTCTGTGGGCTCTCTCAATACCAAAGGAAAAACCTTCTTTTAAATCTAGGAAATCCGGAAGCCAAGTAGTTAAAAATGAAATGATATCCTCACCTTCTGTGTTTTCTGGTAACCCAAAAATTGTAATATTGTTTCTCCTCTCTCTATTTTCTAAGTCATATATTTTGTTTAGCAGCCAAGTATTTTGTTTCAGAAGATATTCTTTTTGTGTTTCTTCTTCTTTGAGTCTCAGTTCAATGTCATTTAGAGAGGTTTCAATATTTACTATTTTTGATTGATGCTGTTGTAACAATTCCTTAAAAGTATCAGTCTGTTTCTGGCAGTTTGTTTTAAGATTCTCTAAGTTTTATGTAAAGTCATCCATCTTTAAGGATAGCTCCTGCAGGGTGGTTGTCATCATTTGGATTTCCTTTCTTAAGGCTGCACCAGGATGTGAGTTCCTTGAGTTGCTCATTTTCAAAGACTAAGATTTTCTCCAAATTCTTCTGACAGGAAAATTTTGATGAAAGTTCACCAAAAGTACTATTTATGTAGTTTAACTGTTTATCTATAAGTTTTTTTTATTATTTCTCCAAAAAAAAAACAAATTTTCCTTTTTAATTTAACTAATGCATGGAGCTCTAAAGTTCTGCTGCTTTCAGTGTGCCATTCAGGCACCGTCCCCTTAAGTGAATTTATTGACGTTTAAACAGAGACAAAGACAGCTGACATTTCTGAGTGAAAACATACTTTGTTAGTTGCATAAAATCAAAACTAAGCAGATTTTGAACACTACAAAATGCATACTTATGTAAAAGTGTTTACAGTTACACATGTCTTTTGAAATGAATTTCAGCCTTGAAAGTATATGTGTGCTGGTGGAAAACATGCAATTATTTTGAAAATAAAAATGTGTACCTGATTTGAATATATGTGGTGACTGTGGACAGATGTAAAGAAACAATATTTCAAGCAGAGAATATTATTTGGAAGGCTGCATGTATTAAAACACAAAATATTTTTTTTTTATATTTGTGCTGTGTACCATACCTCCCAAGTGTATCTCATTATGAAGAATGTTTTTCATTTTGAGTCATAAAAAGTACATGTTCTTATATCTACATGTGGGAGGGAACAGAACGGACAGGTTAGGTTTTTATTGTATCCGAATTTCAGTAAGATTGCTGGGGTATAGTAGGAATTGTTGTTTATCATAAGCTGGGTGTAAATTAGGTTTTTGAAGGGGGTTAGATTCAGGGTATTATTGATTGCTTCACACTTAGACTCCGTAGAAATTTCTTCTTGTATACCGTCCTAATATTTGGAAAATAGTAGTGAATGATCATACTAAATGCTTGACACAAGTTTATAGGTATTCAAAATAATTTTGTTCCGTAGGGAAAGTGATTTAATGATAGATTGTGATACTGTAATGTCTTGCTCCTTCACTCTATAGTTAGAGAATTTTTGTTTTATAAGTGAGCTAATTTGTCTTAAGATAGGATCATATTTGTTAGGAGCACCAAATAAAGTTTTGACCTCGGCAACATTTTTAGAGTTATAAAAGTGCCAAACTATGGCTTTCTTAACAATAGGGAAGTTTGTTAGATCGATCATTTTATTATTGATTTTTAAGTTAGGGTTTAGGTGAATAGGTTGGAGAAAGGGAATAATATTGTGCAATTTTAAGGAGGTCATCAGTGTTTGAAAGATGCGAATTATGTTCTTTAGTGTAGGCAAGATCTTGAACTTGTAGTCACCATCAGGTGCTAAAAAAGGGACAGCATATGGATTGAGTTTTAATGAATATATATAGTTGCACCAGATTTTAATCCAGGTTGGGTACCAAGATTCAGCAGAGGGATCATAACAGGCTATTTGAATTAGACGGCTAGCATTAATGATGTGGTAATATAAATTAAAGTCCGGGAGACTTAAACCGCCTTTGTTCTTTGGGTAATTAGATTCCTGTATGATATTCTGGTTGATTTAGGGAACCATAAAAACTTTGAGATTGTGGTTTCGATTTTTCTGAAAAAAATTTTTGGAACGTTTAAGAAGATGGAGTTAAGATGAAAAAAGATTCTAGGCAAAATATTCATTTTAATGATAGCAGATTTTGATAGCAAAGAAAGATTGATGTTATTCCATCTAGTTAGATCATTATTTATCTGATCCCAGACTCTATATAGGTTTGCTTTTATTAATTCTTGGTGAGGGTGTGTGAAATTTATTCCTAGGTATTTAAGTGTATATTTGAGAGGAAAGTCAGACAGGGGGAAGTAATATTCTAAGTGGTTTGCAGGGTTTAATGGAAATATAGATGATTTTGTATGGTTTAATTTATAATTAGCAGCCTCAGCAAAAAAGATTAATAGAATTTAGAATTTTATGAAGATCGGTGTTGGGAAGCTCAAAATAGATGTTTAGGTCATCTGCAAATGCAGAATAATTTATATCAATGTTGAATATACTTCACATCTTTTGGAGCTGTAAGAATATTTACAAACTTTGGTGTTCTCTCAGAACTCAGTTGGAAAAAATGGGATATGAAAAAAACACATTCTCTTGGCAAACCATGATTTTAAATATAATTCCTAAATCTCTTAAGGGTATCCATCGCCACATCTGTCTTACAGCCTGCGCCCTTCTCAAATATTTTATAGCCAAGAATTGAGTCAATCGCTCAGCAATTACTTGGGAAAACTTTACATTAATGGCAATCAAATATATATCTGCACATAAGTTATGCAATAATAACAAAAAGAAAAAAGAATATTTTCAGAATTACTGGTGTAGACTCTTTGACCTAATCCAAAGTAAGTAATCTTCCAAAATGTGGGTCACTAACACTACATTCCAGGAAATCCTCCATCAGTATCATATCTGGCCCTATAACCATTAGACATTGTTATCATCACACGGTAACTTTTGATTTTACAAAATATTTAGTTATATTATTTTGTTATCCTCTGGCATCCATGGTGTAAATATGTTGTAAATATGGTATAAAAAGAAGTACATGATGTAAATAGTTGTTTTTTATGGTTATACCCTCCTTACCGCTTTTCTTTCTTCTTAAGACAGTCATATATTCTTCCTTCCAAGCCACTTTCCATTTGTATCTCTAGACTTTGACTGTAATAGGTTATTGGGGGTCTTTACTGCTTATATTGATCTCTAAGATGTAAGTTTCCCTGTAAGATAACTGCTGTTTTATAAATGCATAGTTTTTGTACTAACTGTTACATATATACCTATACTTTACTGCTTCCTGTAATGACTTACAGTTTTTCCTTTGCATGTTTGAAAAGTTTGAAAAATTCAATAAAAATATATTTGACAAAAAAAAAAAAAAAAAAAAAAAAGTACATGTTCTTCAAAGTTCCACATCGAAAGCCTCTGCCACACATTGTGTTAAGACTTTTTTTAACTGATACCCATGGTAAATAATCAATCATATTAATTCATCAAAATAAAGTTTAATAAGTATAAAGTAACATGATTCCATCCTGAGAGCTTTTTGGATGAATTTGTTAGGAAAAACATTAGTAGGTGTTCCCCATTTTGGAGACTGCAGGTTGAGAGCCATAATACTTATGGAGATGTGTGTGAATACAGCTCTGGGTGTTGTGGGAAGCTTAGGGAGCAAAACAGTTGAATGTTGAATTTAGTTTTAAAACAGCTGAGCAGAATGGACATATGAATACATTTAATGCCACCAAGGAAGAGAAATCAACTTGCACTGAAAGAACAGAACTTTATTTTGTAGCAAAGTTTAGCAACATCATTATTTTTGTGATACTTGCATTGGTAACAAGTTGAGCAGAATATCCTAGACTTCTCTACACCTACACAGTGTTTAGTTCATCCTGTGGGATTCCCAGGTGTGTGTTGAGAAATAAAATCACTCAGAGCGTTCTGGGTCTGCCTCTGGCCAACTCTTAGTGGGCACTGCTTAGAACATCTCCTGTGGCACCTAACAGGCATTCTCAAAAGTCATCTGGCTCCATTTAACATGGAAGTGCTGCAGCTATAATCTAAAATTATCCTGTGTTTTGTAAAGAGAAATTACATGAGGCAAGTACATATTTTGGAGTATATGGCAGAGCTGCAGACTTACAAAAAATATAACTTTAAAGAGGGTGTAACACACATTTTTATCCATCTCATGGACTGTCTTCTTTAGAATGACTGCTTCAAACAGCGTGATCACCAGCAGGAGGAACTTTAAATATTCCCCAATACCTTAGCTAGTAGTTGCAAAGAGTAAATTCCTTATTATATGTGATGTTTGAGAGCCCTCTAGTGGAGTATCTGTCATATTCATGCTTAGAAATCTAAAAGGTTGAAGCTGGATTAGACCAGAATACAGAAAGGGCTTTAAAAAAATATTCAGAGAAGAGGATATTTTAAATATAATGTACTTGTAAATCTGTTAAGTGTGTATATGATTAACATTTGAATACATCATTGAAGAGCCCACTTCCAAAGATAGAACATTTCAGAATTTACCATAGTGCCAATACATCATAGACGTATGCAACAAATCCTCACACACACCATAGGTGCCTGTATTTCACAAGCTGTAGCAACAAATCTCAACACATCTACTCACCCATTTTATTATTCTGGAATAATGCATTAATATGTCTATAATGGATTTTGTCAAATGCAGTAATGCATCTTATTAACTTGGGTCAGGCAATATAGAACAGGGATTGTAAAAAGTGTGTGAAATACTGATCAGCTTCATCTATTCTGTGGAAGTAACATTCATTTTGCTGTATTTTATTTATAGACCAGACTACAAAACAAATCATTCTGGGCCATTTTCAGGCTCAGACAAGGGATACAAGAAACAACAAAAACAGTTCATAATAAAATGTAATAAAACCATTATCAAAAGAGAGAGATCACACTTTTTACTCTGGCATTAACATTGAACTGAAACGTTCATAGCCCATGACCTGCTTCCTCAGCTGAGGTCACATGTCAAATGTAGCTAAAGATGAAGGCCTGAATGTTTATTCCATTTAAGGTCAATACTCTCTTGAAAACAGTTTTCTAGATGCAAGTTTTTATATTCACTTTAGTGGATCAATAAAGTTTACTTTTAGTTCATTTGAACTATTTTTTTTATTTTTTATTTTTATTCATTCAGTGATATAGCCACCTGAGAGCAACTGCACAGTGGTAGAGCTATTGGCCATTTTTCTATTTTCTTCAAAGGAGAGACAAGGTCATCTAGACAGGAATGGAGGATGCTTTTCTTTCCTTCATAAAAGTGCAGCACCTTCCAAGTTGATTATATTAAGTAGCAAAGATTTCAAATATGTGTCCCATTAGTAGGGTTGGGGAGGGGGCGTCTCCCCAAAAGAAACAGATTTTTCATCTCCAAATCAGGTATTTGGCCAGTTTTTCATCTAATTGTCCTTTCAAGAGATTTGCTTTCATTTGATTAATAGTGGGAACACTGTATCAGCATATGTTAAAAATATGAACAATTTAAAGTACTTTCATAGAGCTGAGAATACCTGGAAGTCTCTGATTATTGTTTCTTGCCTTTTCATTCTTCTGCACAAATTCTGACAGCAAAAAAAAAAGTAATCCACCCAAGTCTGAAAATGCAGTCATTCTTCTCCATTGAGAATCCCAGCAAAGCAATGAGTTTTTTTCTTTTTTTTCTTTTCCACAGTATAAAATAAGAAAGCAATCTTCAGGATTATGAGTTTATGCTCAATTGTTACTCCATTAAGAAATCTTTCCTGAGCTGGAGGGACTTCTGGAATGGCTGGAGCCACGACTCTAGGGTCCATGGAAGCAAAATAAATAATAAAATGGGCAGATCCTGACTCCATACACTAATCCAGAAAACAAAGCAAGTCCTAACTGATGAGGAAAAGACCTGGCAGAGGAAAAAAGTCAGATAGTGCTAAAACAGAAAGAAATGAAAAATGGTGGGAAACGACCCCAGTGCCGACAAAAAGATTAGATCCTAAACAAGCAGTAAGAAGAAAATCTGGCAAGGCAAGAGAGAAAAAAAATAGAAGAAACTCAACAGGGCTCAATGAACAACCAGTAATTATTAAAAACATAATAGATGAGAACACAGACCTCCAAGCACAGGCAGAATCCACAGAAGTGAGACTAAATTCCACTGAAGTAGACCAGAAGGATCAGACAAGATGCAAAAAAACTGACATTTATGGGGACACCAGAAAAATGAGAAGGAAACAACTGCAAACAAAAATGATACAAACATGTGCAAGCTGGATTGGCATAGAATTAGATAGTATTAAGACAGAAAGATAGGACACAGATATTAACAGATTTCCCAGGGCAATCATCGTGCACTTTCATTCTTAAGAAATGAAATAATTAGGTCTATAGAAAGTGTGACATCAAGGGCAAAATGGATGGTAGGAGACGGAAGAATTTTTGTAGACCATGACTATTCTTTTAAGACTCAGACGAAGAGAGCTGCATTTACCAATGTAATCAAGCAAATCATGCAAAGAGAAGGGCAGTAAATGAAGATTGATTTATACAGCTATTTTACAAGATGTTCCCACAAAGTAGAATAAAGACAGTGATTGACCCAAAGGAAGCTCTACAATATCTGCAAATAACAGCAAACCAGAGGAGGGGGCAGAAGAAGGCCAAGCAGCAGCAGGTAGGGGGGAGCACAATGATAACAGCAAAGTGACAGAGAAGAAGAAGAAAAGACTGAAAGGGAAGGAGTTCAATGGCTGAAATGAAAGAGGAGAACATGTAAACACAGATAAATGTTATTTAGGGAGAAAATATGGGGGAGTAAAGTGGGAGAGCTTACTTCCAATAGTAAAGCCCTGTAAATCACATTTTACAGAATATGGCGATGTGATAGAAGTACTTAATTTAATATTACATAAATGATCAGATAACACATTGAGAGTTCAGGTTAGTGACACATTAGGGGTAAAGGAGAGACCAAAGAAAAGTAGTAAGGGTTGGTAGATGATCAACAAAGATGGAAGAAGATACGAGAGAAGGCAGGCCATTAGGGGAAACTAAAAGTAAAATAGTTTGGGAGACGAAACTTGATTAAGTTAAATAGAGGGGAAATAGATAATGACAAGTGTTAAACTTAGAGTGAGGTAAAGAGGAGGAAGTAAGGAAACAAAGTGAATAAAAAATGCATGAAACAAAATGGGAAGGCTTATCTCCAGTCATTCTCTGAAATTTGCATAACACAGAAAGGGTAAGGGAGACAAGAGCAATTAACAGGCACTGCATACATGTATAATAGAGACACTTGACAGGAAAGAGAACAGACTAGCAACAAAAATAATGTAACAAAAGAAGTTAGAGATATACTGGTGAGAGGTCTGGATAGAGACTAGAGAAAGGGGAAGAGGATAAGAAAGAAGGAAAAGGGGTAACCATAAGAAACGGACATTCATGTAGCAGAAGTGAGTGTGCTGTCATAGTGATGATAGAGAGTAGAGTGAGGAGGCAAGCCAAAGACATGCCAAAAAATCTAAAAAGGGACATTTAACTAAGTATCTATATCTATCTATTTATCTGTATATATATATATATATATATATATATATATATATAGTTAATTGGGGTTGAAGAAAGCTTGTACAAAGAGAAAGGGTAAAGGGAAATACAGGGGAAAGACTACAGTGTGAACTTAATAGTGCATAAGGAAAACAAATAATTAAAAGAAAAAAGAAAAGATGGGAGAGACTAGAATCAAAAATAACATATTGGAATGTACATGGGCTAGGTAATAAGGTTAAAAAAGAAAAGATACTGAACTATATTAGATGGTCAAAACCACAAGTGATAGCAATTCAGGAAAGATGTGAGCAGATAATCAATGAAAAATTAAAAGGAAGTGGCTATAAAGCAAGTGCTACACTGGAAGGGGAAATACAAAGAAGAATGGCTTTATTGGTTAGTACTGGCTTACCAGTAAAGATACAGGTGAGGTTGAAAGATAAGAAGTGTAGATTTGTAGGGGTGAAAGGATACTTATTGAGAGAAAATAAAAATAGTAACAGTATATATATATATATATATATATATATATATATATATATATATATATACACACCTCCTCAGATCAAGGTTGGGGGAGTTACTAACATTTCAAAAAGGTCTGGGAATTATGACTGGAGACTGGGACATGGTCATATGGAGAGGAGGTATAATAGATGACCCCAGGAAAAGGAGACTAATGAGGAAGGAAAATTCCTGAAAGATTACAGGATGGGTAGACACATGGAGGCAAGGAAAAACCTGGACAGAAGGGGAGAGTATACTTTTTTTTTCAAATAAGCATAAAATCTGATCAAGGCTAGACAGTGGATATTTAACATGGGACATTATCACATGGCACTTAAAATGAGGATAGAATTGATAACACTGGCAGATTACTGAACAGAAGAAGTAGAAAAGGCGGAAAAGGAATATGGGGGTGAAAGCACTGAAGAATACCCACATACCTGCTGGAGAGAGAAAAGGAGAGGACATGGCTATGGAGAAAATTGGGGGACATATTAGAAGAGGAAAGGCCAAAGACAGGTGACATATGGGACTGGATAAAAGGAAAGATAAAAGTACTGGTACTAGAGAGAGAATCAAAGATGTGCAGAAGGCAACATGACTCAAAAAAGGGAAGCTGGTAGAGGAAGTAAAGGAGATGCGGTAGACAAAAAGAATATGAAACACAGAGAATAAAGACAAAAACCGAGCAGGAGGGATTAAAAGCCTGTTATGAGGATGGGAAGATAAAAGATAAGATAAGAAAGTTGCAGAAGAACAGATTTTCTTCAGTGAAAATTCAAAAATGGCCAAAATGTTAGCAGTAAGATTAAGGCAGCAGGAAATGGCAAGTGGAATATAATGTATTAAAAAGGAGGCAGGAGATGAGGAGATTGGAACATTAAGAAAAATACTACAAAGATTTAAACTATACAATGAGAAGATTATAAGAAAGAAAAAAATACAGAAGAGAAGGAGAGGACAGAGGATGCAGACTGGCAATATCCAAGAATAGAAAAACTGATTGAAGAGGAAAGATAGCAGAGATGAGGTACAAACAAGAGAGGGAGAAAATGGCAAAAGGGTAATTTCCCCAAAGCAATGGATTACCTGTTGAATTTTGGGGTTAGGAAAAGAGAGGGTGATAGACTGCTGGAGGAAAATATTTTTAGGAGATCCTCCACCAAACACATGGTGGAAGCAATGTGGTTATCCTTAAATAGGGGAATACCCTGAATGAACTTTCCCTTTCCTCATACAGACTGATCGCTATACTTAATCACAGCTATAAATACTTTATACAAATATTAGCAAAGAGATTAGATAAAATCCTACCTAGAATTATCCACAGAGCTAAAACAGGGTTTGTGGGAGGTAGACGGATGTCAGATAACTTAATGTGAACTCTATTAGTAATACAAGATGAGGAATAGAAAAAAAGACTCGGTGATAATTTCATTAGAGGCAGAAAACGTTTTTGACCATGTGGACTGGGAGCACTTATGGGAAACAAAAGAGAAGTGGGGATTTCTTAAGGAGTGGATATAAATGACCAAATAACTGTTATAATGGGGTGACAGCAAAAGTGAAGATTAGAGTATGACTTTGAAATACAACCAAGATAATCAGAGTCACCAGGCAAGGTTATCTGCTCTCACTGCTACTACTAGTACAAACAAAAAGGGAGGCTGACATAAAATGATATGAATGGGAAGGAAGATAAATGGCTTTATCATAATATGCAGATGACATATTGTTGACACTTACTTGACAGGAGAGAGAGATAATAAAATTATGGTAAATAAGAGGGTAATCTGGTTCAATAGCAGGGTATAAAATAAAGAAAAAAGCATAGCCCTTAAAGATAAAGGGTCAAGAGTGGGTAGAGAGTCAGAGGAACAGAAGTGTGATGTGGAAAGAAAGAAGTTAGGAAGGAAGGAATAAAATAGTTATGGATTTGGCTGAATTGAATGACAAAGTGAATAACAAAGACAGCATCTCATAGAGTACATAGAAAAATGACAGAGCAAATTCAAAACTGGAAAGTTTTAAAACCAGAACTAGATCAGAAAGTGCAAGCAATACAAGTGAGTATAATTTTGCAGTACATGTACCCAAGACAAGTGTTCTGGAGATTACCAAGGAAAGAAATGTAGAAAAGACAGCAACTAAAATAATTCATATAGGAAGATGAAAAAGCAAGAGTGAACTATGAAGCAATTGTTAGACCAAGATAAAGAGAAAGGGTGTGGGTGGTAGCTTTAAAGGATACCTTGTACGGTGACTAATGTAATAAGACTACTGGACAGAGATTATAAAGCAATATGGAAAGAAATGATATGGGGAAGGGAAAGTAAATGGAATGAAAAGAAAGACATAATAGAAACATTAATGGTAACAACTTGTAGTGAGTTACAACAACGTTGGACTAGGGAAACACAGAGAATATACCTAGCATAATGGCAGGGCATAGAGAGGCAGAAGTGGAAGAACATAATTTCATCTAGATATGGGGAAAAAAGGAAAGAACAGAAAGCAAACAATCATGTGGAGATGGAGAAACAGACAGGAGAAAGTACAATTTTGATCTTACAAAATTTCATAGGAAATAGAGTAAAAACATGGGCCAAGATAAGAGAGGAATATCAATTAGAGCCAAACCTGGAATGGGTATATCAGTGGATGAGGAACATATGGTATAGGACACAAGGGAAAAATCTGATAGGGGAAAATGTACCAGAATATATACAGGATATAAAGGCAAGAAGGAGACCCACTAGACAACTAATGGGAGAAATGAAAAGATGGCTAGGAGTAAAAGCAGACAAGTGGGGTGAAGAGCAAAGGATGAAGTGAGAAAGAGAAATTTTGGAGAACATTCATCCAGAGGAATGGAGAAAATGATATGGATACCAAAACTGATATGAAAACCTCATAAGTTTAAAATATATACGTGGAAGTGGTTACATAAATATTTTTACATACCAGCTAGGATAGGTATAATATCCCCAGACACAACAGGCAACTGTTGGAGATGTGAAGAGGGAAGTAGCACATCTTCTTGACTTGTAGGGAACTGGTCAGGTATAAGAGCAAACTGCAAAGAATTATAGATTAACTAATACTGGGGTCAGGAGAAAGAGATGAGAAATTAGCCATACTATGATGACCTAACATAAGAAGATGAAGAAATGGTGGGGACACTAATGATAATCTCTAAAAAAAAAAAACAAAAAAAAAAAAAAACAAGGCGGTTGAAACAACACTCAATCCCAATAATAGAGAAATTAGTAAAAAGTTAAAATACATGAGAAAAAATGTGACAAATGGACAGAATAATTTAAATAGAAAGTATACAGTAAGGAGGGGGAAGAGAGAAAATGGGACAACCATAAAGGAACAGAATAACCCGCCACAAAAGGTAAAAAGAACAGACATGAAAAGGCCAGATAAAGAATTGTACATATGAGGAGAAATAATGAATAAACAAAGTACATGGTTCAGAATGGTGGGGGGGCGGCGGCATTGTAAACACACACACAAACGTGCGAGCGCACACACATAAAAGTCATAACAATGAAACTCATAAGGTCGAACCCATTTCATTGAAAACTCATAACACTGAAAACTCATTTAATTAAAAAGTGTAGAACCATATAGAATTGTGTAGAAAGTATGCAGTGGTGTGTCATTTGTTATCATAGGAGTTCTTAGAGAAATGAGTCTAGCACAGTATATGTGAATTGTGATGTTTAGCATGATGTTGTACCCCCAGATCTGTAGATGTATGTGTTTGCTCTTGAGCAGTGATTCATTTTGTGTGGTATGTTTTCTTTTCTCCACGGTTGTGTCATCATGGGGTTAGTATATAAAAGCAAAGGGATGTTATGAGGGTGGAGGGGGGGCTTGCCACCCTGCAAAAGCATGTTTTATGGTATATTTGTTATGAAGGAAGTTTTCAATGAAATTAGTTTAGATGAAATAAGTTTTCGAGTTTATGGACTTGATGAAATGAATTTAGATTAAATGGGCTTTTGATGTTATGATATGGACATATATACACATATATATATATATATATATATATATATATATATATATATATATATATATAGTAAAAGCACCAAGCACAAAGAACAGTTCAAAAAATGTTTAAAACATGTAAAACGAAATCCCCAGGAGCCGTGAAGCAACTAAAGAGCGGTCAATGTTCTCGTTCACTTACTAGAGTAGAGAATAAAGACTCATGCAGGCAACTGTGTTGCTGATAAATTCAACGATCTGATGAAGCGGCGTTATATCGCCGTGAAAGCGCTCATTCAAATAAATCTCTTTTTATCATTTTATCACTGTTGTCCACCATCGCCTGGATTTATTTGTTATCTGTTGAAACTACATTGGAATCTTTGAGGAATGGTCAAGGGACTCTAGCCTTCTTACTTGGATGAAGTGTTTAGTTTGCCACTAGACATGTTTGAATTTATCAGCAACACAGTTGCCTGCACGAGTCTTTATTCTCTACTCTAGTAAGTGAACGAGAACATTGACCGCTCTTTAGTTGCTTCACGGCTCCTGGGGATTTCGTTTTACATATATATATATATATAGAGAGAGAGAGAGAGAGTATATATATATATATATATATATATATATATATATATATATATATATATATATATTACTATAGAAGAGAAAGCAAATTAACAGAATAAGGGAGCAATTAAGAGAAAAATGAAGGTACACAGGACATGTAATCATTCAAATCAGAAAACGAATAGGAATAAAGTTAACATATAGGGAAACACAATGACAAGAGAGAGGTTGAAAGTGGAGAAATGTAGTTTACCATTATAAGATGACACATAAATGGAACTGGTGACTCAGGGCTAGGACTCCTGTTTAAATAATGGCTGAAATACAGAATGTGAACTGTTATTAGTTAGTATTAACTTGGAATTAAGGACTACCTGTCAGCAAAGGCACTAAGGGCTCCATGCATGAGGACTGCTCAGAATGTGAAACGGGATAATGTACAGAAATAAAACTTAGATATTAAGAAAAAAAAGCTTTCCTAAGCTGCAGCCTGATGAGATGCAGTCATAGAAGCACTACAGTCTGAAAAGAGTGGAGTTTTTGTGGGCATACATTTGGTCTGTAAGTTGTCAGGTACATATCAATGTCTGTAAATGAAAAGAATGCTAGGACTTATCAACCTCCTGAAGAGCATAATAAATGTTATCCTGTATTTCAGATGAAAGTTCTCTCTGGCAACATTCCTGGATTAAATACATCTGGGAGGGCATCTTCCTAAAAGCAGGATAACAGTGTACAATAGATTGGTTTGGTGCCACTAGGAAGGTTAAGCTGCTGGAATGATGACAGCTGGTAGACACTGATTTTGAAATGAAGAAACAGCAATGAAGATGTCAGCTCCGTGTTCCTGAAGGTTCAGAAGTGATGTTTTCTGACTACCTTTTGGATCATACAATGCGAGAATTCTGTGGAGCACGGAGGTGCATTATTTGATACAAGGCAGGTATATTATGCTGGCACTGTATATTTTTCTTGTTGGTAACTGAGCATGTTCACAACAAGTGCTACTCAGAAGAGAAATGTCACTCTGGAGGTGGACAATGAATCATAATTCCCTCAGGATGACCATATGTAGCCCGATAAAGTACTGAATTCCCATTCTTACTTATCAGTCACACCATACTATTTAAGGAGGTTTGACCCAGCTCTCACAGTCTTTAATGGGGTTATGATAACCTGTCCAATTCACCCAGAATGACTGCAATGTGATTTTTATTTGTCTCTTCTGTTAGTCAGTAATGTCTATGTGCATTCATTTTTGTATCTGAATGTGCCTGAGGAAAGAGGTGCATGGGTGCTCACACACACGCACACACGCGCACACACACACACACACACACACACACACACACACACACACACACACACACACACACACACACACACACACACACACACACTTGCTTTCGCACAAATATTGCATAGCAGTCTAGTTTGTGAAATATATGCCAGATTTTCAGAAATAATGTTCATAGTACCTGACCTGCTTCCTCAGTTGAGGTCAGATGTTAAATGCAGCCAAGAAGGAAGGCCTGCCTCTTTTTTTTCCATTTAAAGGTCAATATCCTATTCAGTACCTTTGAGTGAAATGCTTTTGTGTAGGTATATTAACTTTGCACATGATTTTTCCTATGCAGTTAAACTACTACCTTTCATGTTGTAACAGTTTTTAACTGTATACTTGGTTACATTATATAGTATATACATATATGTGTGTGCCAACAGGAGGAAAGTGCTAGTCTCTTTAGTCTTCCTGATGCAGCAGGCTTCTAGCAGCTACACCTCTCCTTACTTCTGCTCCATTTTCACATAGTATCCTAAATGCCATTTCATCGGTTTAGGCGCCACTATCTAGTCCAGTAAGTTTGTTTCATTTGTCATCAACTCTTTTGATAAAAAGTAATGCAACAAGTCAGGACTGAACAAAATCTCCCTTAGCTGCATGTCATATCCCTTCTAGTTTGCCTTGTCTTTCACATCTAGTGTAGTCCCTGTTGTACTGCTTACTGACAAGTTTGTATATTCCACATTTTGCCTCCTCTTTACCTCCTAGTTTCTGTTGAGTACACTTTGAAATTGCTGAGTTGATCCTCACATGTTCCCACCTCAAACCCCCCTTCACCCTCTTTATTGACTGTTTTGAACTTTTTCTATCATATTAACAACCCCTGTATCTGAAGACTTTCTAGATCTGGATACAGTACTTTAGCTGACATGTTAAGTACCTGACATTGCAGCATGATTACCTTTGTTTCTCTTGACATTATTTCTCTTAGCTTTAGCTATCATCTTTTCATATTGTTGTTGGAGGTCTTACAGGATCATTGCAACGTATCATGCACTTCCAAGATGTACATGTTCTTGCAAATATGTGCTAACATTAGTAATGAAGGTGAACAAGAAGCCATGGGAATGGAGCTCCTACAACTGTTTTACTATTTGCATTTCTTATATAACAGGAGCAGACTATCTGTTGGTGTTTGAAAAAAAGATATTTAATCAGCAGCTTAGTGACAGGTTGTAAAACTACACCTTTAACTGAAATACTTTCTCTACAACCTATAATGTTATATTTTCATGTACTGAAACTGAAAACAAAAACACATGAAAATCACAACTGAATGGAATTTATTGTAGTTTACCATTTTCATCCAAAAGTACTCACGGAATTCATCAGAACTAAAATTGCAAACAACATCACTTCATTTGGTATAAATCGTGTGACTCATTATATAAATAAAATATATACAAATGATGTTACAAAACCACTCATATTCCTTATAAATACCTTAACATCTCTACACAATATGAGTATCTTGGCTCAGTAATTCTTTCAAATGAGGGTTTTCATTAGGGATTTTTCACATTTGCTCATGTGAGAGTTCTTGTATACCCATTAAATAGTTATTGTTATAAATCACCAGCAAATAAGACTTTTTCCTTGATTTCATTATGTTTCTGGTAAGTCGGATTTAAATAGTAAGTATTCCTTCAAAAACATCAAATAGTTATTAGCTTAATTCTCCAACAAAGTTATTTTTTTCTCAATTTTTATTATGTTCCAGGTTAGTGCAATGTACAGTATAAGTATTCCTTTAATTTCATTTCTGATTTTTAAGCAATAAAGTGTGATGTTTCACCCAAGACTTGTGATATTTGTGGGTCTGTCAAGATCTTTAGTTTATACAGTTATGCCCCTCCTATTACATTTTCAAGAAATACATTGATATCAGTAGCATCTGAAAGACATGTACCAGGTAGGTAACAAGCAAAGTTTGTATTCCTTCAGCAGTTTCTAATGTTACTGATGAGTTATATATCAGTGAATATCAGAACACCTGTCTTTTATTTTTAAACGTCTTTATTAAATTACAGTTACAAAAGTGACATAGGTATACTCACATTCAAAGAAAAGAAAAGAAAACATAGTAATATTTCTACTTTGCAGCAGTATACATTTTTAATAATCATTCACTCTAACATCACATGAATTGCTCAGTTCCTGCCATCCCTTACACTTCACTCCTGTTAAACATTATTTTGCAGACATTGTTCCTACAAATTCCATTTACTTTTATATAATTTGCTCCTTCCCTTTTCTAATGACCCCACCTCAAGTTCTTTTATCTCCTTTACACTATTCAGTACTTCTGTTACATTTGGTTTAGATTTTGATTTCCATTTTCTAGTAACTGCTTTTTTGGCATCCAGTAGCATTAAATTTACTAAGGCCTTACTATGTCTAGGCAATCCAGATACTGTAACCCAGCTCAAAATAATTTCCTTAGTTACAACCACCTGTTTACCCAACATTTCTGATAAAGTACCCTGTAATGAGTTTTTACAATCTGCTAACTCGTTAAACTCTCCAGAACATGGAATACTTATCTTTTAAACACATCAGACGTGGTCACTGTTGGAAGCAAGAAATGAACAGCATAGATGGTATACTATTTTCTTAGTAATCTTTTTTTTTTGTTAAACACAAACTTTATTAGATACATCTGCTAATATAATACCCATTGTGCAATCCTCATGCATGCTATGCACTAGTTGTTGTGTACATACGTATTTCCTTAGTTTAACATTACATGTAAATACTTACTTATCCACTAACAAGTGTTTGCAATCTTATATTGGATCTTTTTCCATATATCTTTGTTTTAAGTCATTCTTGAATTAAAATAATAAAATACTTCAAATAATGTATATTTTCTTTGGAAATTTGTCTGTGTATTAAAATCCGTATATATATATATATATATATATATATATATATATATATATATATGGGTTCACTTTATAATTTCAAAATACTGAAAAACTGAATTTCAGTATTTCGAAATCATAAAGTCTAACACCCATAATCCCGACAGCACACAATCGCGAAGCACACAATCACAAACACATACAAACCATACACCACACAACACATACATCGTCCAACCCATAATACAACAAACAAAACACACACAAACACAAAAACACAAACAAACCTACACTACATGTAAGCAGGGGGGCAAGCCTCCCTGCACCCCCCACTTATATATACTAACTCAGAGATCGCACAGACACAAAAAGGAAACACACACCCACACATTTCACAGTCCCTCGCACACACACAAACATCACACATATACATACATCCACACATTCAGACACACTCAAACTCCCACACATAACCCTTACAAAACACTCACTTACCTTCAATTGCACCTACATCCATACATGATACACTCCCAACACTGCATGTCACGTACTGTAAGCCATAACCGTGAATTCAAGATATTTGAATTTGCGATTATACACAGTCGCGATTTTCAGTTTTCGACTTTATGATTTTGAAATACTGAAATTCGGTATTTCAGTATTTTGAAATTATAAAGTGAACCCATATATATATATATATATATATATATATATATATATATATATATATATATATATATATATATATATACAGGTCTACTTCAGTAAACCGACAGCCCACAAGACAGACAATGAGATCACTGACACCAGAAGACCGACGAAGCAAATACCCGACAAGTTGAAATCCCAACACAGAAAACACCGACATGGGAAACGTGTGCTTGCATTTGAGCACGACTGTGTAAGTGTGCGATAGTGACAGACTTTAGGGTTAGGGTGTGGGTAAGGTAAGTGTGCGATAGTGATGGATTTTAGGGTTAGGGTGTGGGTAAGGTAAGTGTGTGATAGTGATGGACTTTAGGGTTAGGGTACGGGTAAGGTAAGTGTGCGATAGTGACAGACCTTAGGGTTAGGGTTAAGGTTAGTGCATAGATAGTTGTGTATGTAAGGTTTAGTGTAGGTTTATAAGGTTTTTGTTGTGCTTGTGCTGTGTGTGTGTGTTGTTCGGAACAGCGAATGTTTTTGTTTTGTTAACTGTCGGGATTGTGCTTTGTCGGGCATGTGAACTTTCATGTTTTTGCACTTTCATTCTTGTGGTGTCGGTGATCTTGTTGTCGGTCTTGTAAGCTGTCGGTTTACTGTAGTAGACCCACACATACACATACATACATATACATATCAATCTCAACTGCATACTTTTGTATTATTCCTCTAGATCTGATATTCCTAACCCTTCCCATTCTGTTGGCAAGACCATTTTACTCGTTCTCTTTTTTTTTCTACCATGTAAATTCTTTCATTTTTTTTTTTTTGATCCAGGTTTTCTCTGAATGGAGAAAACAATATGTTTGACTTACATAAGGATTCAACGGTGCCACAAAAAGTTTTGTTGCTTGTATTTTGCTATACATATGAAATAATCAACTATTTCTATTGTCTCATCTTCTCTGTCATTTTCTGTTTTGTTTCTTTCCTCATCTCTAATGCCACTTTTTATATGTTAGTTTTTAAATATATTCCTAAATATCTCATCTTCTCATGTCCCCAGAGAAATGGGAGCTGTTGCACCAGATCATATATAGGTACACAGTTTAATACTGTCTTCACCTTTGTTTCAGTCTCATTTATTTTGTATTCTGCTAACTGATTATATTTTTTTAATATTTAAAGTAAGATTTTTAACTCCTGCTCTGGGACTGTAGCATATAGTATTATATCACCTGCAGACAGGATTATTTTGTCTGCTGTGCCCCCCAGTTCATATCCTTTGGGCAGCGCAGTGGTGCAGTTATTAATGTTGTCACCTCACAGCAAGAGGTTCTCTGATTCGATTCTCAGCTGAGGTGCCGTCTGTGTGGAATCCTCATGTCCTCCTTATGTTTGCGTGGGTTTCTTCCAGATACTCTGGTTTCCTCCCACATACCAAAGACATGCGACAGGAGGGCTTCTCCCGGGCCTCCACTGAAAATAGGTTCTGTCCTAGTCAGATTTTCCCAATCAACAAATGTTAAATAAATAAATAAATACATTTAATTTTTCTTATTTCACTTTCCAGTGGGTCCAGATATAGAGGAAACAGAAGTGGGCAGAATGGGCATTCCTGTCTTCTCCCCCATATTATGTTTTTTTATAGTCTTTTACTTAATTTCAGACATGTTTCTTCCCTTTGATGCATCCTGAAAACACTTGTGGGAAAACAAAGAATTGCATAGTTGTCTTTAAAAACTCCACAACTTACTCTGTCAAATGCCTTCTCTCACTCAATCACACCTTCATGAATGTTTTTTGTTTACTTCTGCATCTTTTTGTAGAATTAATGTTTTTGTAATTTTGCCAAATGTTTGTCTACCTCCTACAAATCCACACTGATCAAGATTTTAAATTTGGATAGCACTCTTTCATCTAATATTGTTGTAAATATTTTGTAATTATGGTTCAAAATTACAATGGTGCTGTACAATTTGGGATCTGTCACATCTTTTCCTAACTCGGAGATTATCACCATTATTTCTGTGTTCAAAGATGCAGGAATGTTTCCCCTCTCCATAATGTTGTTAAATAACCTCACCCAAATTTTAATTATATCCTTTTCTAACAATTTCCAAACCTCAGTCAATATGCCATCTAACTCCAGTGTCTTTCCTGTATTTTGGTTCTTAATGGCTTCCTCAGTTTCCTCTTCATTTATTCTATTTGTTAGGCTTTTTTGCTCTTCCTCTGTCAGTTTGAGCAGATTTATTGCCCTTAACAATTCTATGCGTTCTCCATTACTGGTCTTTATCTCCAGTTCATATGTATATAACTTTGTGTAAAAATTGTTGCATTATGAAATTATTTTGTCAGAATTTGCCTCGATCTTTTTTGTTTTTGAATCTCTGATCTGTGCTTTTCTTTTTAACTTCTGTTTACTTAGCCTTTGTGCCAACAGCTTAATCATTCTGTGATTATTGAAAAAGAGACATTTTTACTACCCTAGTTCTGTATTCATTTACTTTGTCCAAATAATTCAATATATACATTTATGATGTCACCATTTGCTCCTGATGTTGCACTCCTCCCCTTCCTTTTTTCTTAACTCTTTCATTTTCCTAATGGGTTGTAGATTCCATACTTCACTTGCTTTTGTTATAGTTCTATATTTTGTCTGTTTTACAGCTATGCTATCTTCTGTTTAATTCCTTCAATTTTGCATTTATTTTAATAGCTTCTGACATGTCATCTTGCAGCTAGTCTATAAACCTTCCTTTCTTTAATAAATTAGTAGGAAATAGAGTTTTTCCAAGTGCTCCCTCTTTTGCATTTTATTACTATTTGGATTGGAGCATGGCCTAACAATGAAGTAAGGTGAATTTCAAAATCTCCTAACAGATAAGAATGTTCCTTCAAAATATAACATCTAGCCAATTTGGCTCATATATTGAATCTTCCTGAGTAGTGTATAAATTCCTTCTTATTCCCCTTGTGTCTCTATCACATATTTTAAGTCAAACATTTGCATGCATTTCCCAAATATTGTCCATCTTTTTGTATAGTTATTTTTCTTGAGCTCCTAGATACATCCATGCTATTGGTTATTAAGTTCCAATCCAACCTTTTATTAAAGCCCTTTTATGGAAAACTATAAGCTCCCTCATTATTTCTTTTATTTTCTGCAAATTAACTTCTGGGTAGCTATAACAATGCTAAAGTGATAACCAGTCCTTGCTAGTTTCCTTTTACAGCAATGTATCTACCTTTTTTGCCTACTTTCTCCTCATCCAGTCTGAATTGTAATCCTTTCCTAATCAACATTAGGACATCTCCTTTTCTTTCTATTTCTACTCCTGCCTAATAACCTATTTTGCCACATTCTTTTATTATTTCTTCATGTTCCTTTTTTGTGGAAGTACAATATATATTCTACTTCTCTGAATATATGCTAACACTTGCTTCCTTTTCTGTGCTTCCAACAGTCCATTCACATTCCAAGATAATAGTTTTATTTCCATACCTGATTAGGCACTATTAATCTCTTTACTCTTTTTATTATCAGTGGCTTTGTTTTAGTATTGACTGTGTTTATCCCCTTCTTCTTCCTCTTTATTCTCTCCACAGAAACCCAAGCATCCTCTTGTCATTTGCATTTAACTTCCCAGTGGGTTTCTGTGTCTTTTAACATTAGCATTTTGTTTTCAACCTTCTTCCCTAACCCATTCAAGTAACAGTAAAACATAAAGACTAATAAAGTGCTGTGCTTCATGAACCCAGTCAGTTGATGCAGAATGTTTCCAAATGCCCTAATAGTGCTCTGCTATATTCTTGGTTTACAACTATTTCAGGAATTGTGCAGTAATCTTATCTGACTCTTCCCACAAGTATCTTCATATTTTTATTTAATTTAATCTACTTATTTTCCCTTTTCTATTCTCTGAGGGAATTTTGTTTTATGTTGAGTCCTTCTATTTATTCCATATTGACTTAGCACTTCATTTCTTAAGCTTATTTTTCTTCCATTTCCTTCCCCAACCAATCTTTTCCCTTGTTTCTTCGAATTTCCTTGGCAGCAAACAGTTGGCATCTGCCATCAGAAAATACCCTCCCCCTTAGCTAGCCAGTATTTCTTCTGTTATCAGTTGTCTATCATCTGATGTTTATCATACTGATCACCACAGTAGCCTCAAGTATATGGGTTATATATAGCTACCAAATCTTCAGGGAACTTGCCATGCATCCAAAATGACAGTTAGCTCAAGGTGAGCTGACTAAAAAACAAGTTTGGGCATGAAGCCCTTCAGAGATTTACAGCTGCCGAAGAGTACACTCCACTAAGGTTTTGAAGGATTAATGGTTGGCTTGTGCTTTGTTTTGTTACTTTTCTCTTCAAGACAGTTATTTTAAAACTGTGTGCATTTTAATGAACTATCCGAGGTTGTAACAGACTTTTAAATGGACTGCTTGCTTTTCTGTCAGTTTAAAATTGGTGTAAAGTAACTAAAAACACTTTTTTCTGTGGAGAAATTGTGTTTATTTTACTTTTCTGGGGCTGACATAGTGTTTTAAAATGCTTTTTACTGTGTTTTTCTGTCAAAAAAGTAACATTTGTGGACTGGTGGTGTTTACCGGCAATTGTTGCTCATCCATTCTGGGAAACAGGCACAATTTTCAGCTTGACCATAGAACAGACTACAGGTCCCATGATTTGTCCTTCTTCCAGCCACAAAAAAAGAGAAAAAAAAATAAGCCAACAGGCTTTGCTACCACAGCAGGCTAGGAAGTTGCCTCAGCCGCAGGTGGGTGACTTTGCTGTGGCAATTTGTTGTACCTCAGGCAACTCATCTTTTAGCCTGGATTTTCCTGGTGTAGCACCTACAGCCACTATGGATTGAGGGTTAGCTACTTCCTCTGTGGCTGTTGGGATCCTGTCTGTGGTTAAAGAAGAGCCATTCCTGTCAGTCCTGGGAGAGGGAACAGGAAATGTTTTCCTGTTGTGTCAGAATGCTGTGCCCATTCCTGGGGAAGATACTGCCATTAGGAACATGTCTGGCCCTATTTTGCCAGTCAGAAAGAAAGAGAAAACCAAACATATATCTTACTCCTTCTCAATTTTCTTTCAATAGAAGTAATTTTCTGGGCCTGGATCAAGGTTTAGTTCAGGCTATTGATCTTTCTAGTAAAATATTTTCGGATTAAAGAAAGAGAGATTGCTATTTTCCTGAAGATATTCAAGATTCTAAATCTGAACAAGAAGATGTAGGGATGAATACAGGGTGTTCCCCTCAATTTCTGATTCAAACTCAGAGGATAGCTCAGTTTCTGATTCTCCCTGTGGGGGGTTTCTCTTTCTCTGAGACTATTGCTAGACTATGCTTGTGTTTTCAGTGGGAAAACACTGAAGTTTCTCAGTCCCTCAGAAAACATTATGAGTTGTCACAGAATGATTTTCCAGAACCTACACCCATTCCTCCTATACTGTCTGCTTTAGAGTGTGTGTGTGTTACTACCTGCAATTTTCTGGATAGTCAGCCAGCTGTCACTAAAAAGGCAAATAGGATGCATTAAGTTCTTCATTCTTTTACATTTTATACATTATTTCCAAACCTGACTCAGCAGTTATAGCTGTAGTTGATCCAATTGCTGCTAAGCACTTAGTTAAGTCTAATCCTGCTCTTTCTGATAAGGATGGGAAAATTATTGATAGTTATGGGAAAAAAGTGCATATTTCAGCAACTTTGATTTTCAGAATTTTGAATTGTCAGGATCATAAGTTAAAGTTTGCTTTGACAAATTATGAAAGGATGAAGAATGTTTTATTGGCAGTTCCTTCTTGTGAGGAAAAATCTGTTTTAAATAACTTAATTTCTTTTATTGCACAAGTCATTACTCATTACTTACAGTGTATGTATGACTCTGTTATTCCTTCCAGGGATATGGTTACTGGTACTGTTTTGAGGAGGTTTGCATGGATGCATTCTCAGAACATTGCAAATTATGTTAAATATGGGATTTTAAATTCTCCCTTAGGTAGAGATTTGGTGTTTAGGCCTTCTGCTGCACAGGTGTACAAAAGGTGTGATGAAAAGGGAAAGCTGGTCCAGGGAATCTCTAAGATTTTTCAGCCCTCCTTTTCCAAAATTTCGAAAGTGATTTTCTACCTTGTCACCCACTTGTGGCAAAAGACAGAATAAAGAGTCTCAACACAATACATGGGAACAGACATTCAAGAAGAAGTAGCAAGGGAGTTCCAAAAAGAAGTTGCACACCTCCCAAAACCAATGACAATTCAACAAGTCTGAATGACTATTCAAAAGACCTTGTTATCCCCTTCTACCCTGGCCCCTTTTTCTTCCAGAAAATCTGAATCTGTATTTTATCTTTGGCAACAGATTTTTCATGCAAATGGGTTCTGAAAATCATTGATCAAGGTTACAGATAGCAGTGGGAGTAAATTTTTCCTTTCCATTTGGTGATTTTTCATCCTCGAGACTCTTTTTTTTTTCCACTGTGTCTTCATCAAATGCTGTCTTGAGGAGTAATAAAATCAGTTCATCCATCCCAGGTGGGGAAGGGTTTTTATTCAAAGATGTTCCTAGGGCCAAAGAAAGGAAATGTTTGGAGATCATTTCTTTTCTTTCCTAAACCTGTTTGTGATAGTGCCCAAATTCAAAATTATTTCACATCACAACCTGTTACCTCGTCCTGCTCTTTCAAGTTTCCTGGAAACACTAGGCTTAAAAGATGCTTGTTGTCACATCCCTATTTATCTAGACTTCAGATGTTTCTTTAGGTTTTGTGTGATCCAGACATACATAACCTTCAGATGTTTCTGAAGGTTCTATGTGTCAGGATCACATTATCAATTCTCTGCCATACCCTTTGCACTATCCATTGCACCAAGAGTGTTCACAAAGTGTCTAGCTCTAGTTATAACTCATTGCAGGCTACAGGATATCCACATTTTTCCATATTTAGATGTCTTGCTTATCTTTGCACATTCTTTTTCAAAGTGTCAGAAATCTGTCTCTTGGATGAGAGATCTCTTACACAAGCTGGGATTCCAAGGAACATTCAAAAGTCTTTCTTGACTCCTTTACACAGGATTGCTTTCTTGGGATATCAACTAGACATCACAGTTCAAAGAGAGTTTCTTCCTCAGAAAAAGTGGATCTTTATTTAAATCTATTTCTAAGGATTTTGACTCAGACTTTAATCACTGCAAGGAAATACCTCTAGATGTTTTGTCTCATGGCATCTATGATTCTTGTGATACCCCTGGCAAACCTCCACATGAGAAAGATACAGTGTTATCTGAAATGTCTTTGGTTCTAGCATCCACACCCTTTATAATTTCAAATCCCAGTGCTGGGGTTTGTCAGAAGAGAAATCTTTTGGTGGAGACTTCAGATATACTTAAATCCAGATCTCCCCACTCCTTTCCTGCTCCAATGCAGTCAGTCACCACCAATGCTTCGGATTTTGCTTGGGGAGCAGTTTCAGGAGGGTTAAAAGTGCAGGGGGGTGTGGCACACAAAGGAGAAACACAAGCACAAAAATATCAAGGAGATGCTTGCCCTGATCAAGCCACTCAACTCTCTGAACCATCATTGGTCCCCAGGACCTCTTCAACTGGTTACAGACAATACCACAGTCATGTGGTACATCAACATGCAAGGAGGAAATGGGTCATACCCCTTAGGCATGTTAGTTTGGGATACAGCTTCACAGCACAATCTCACTCTACAGGAATCTTATATTCTGTCAGAGGAAAACTGTGTGGTAGAAGAACTGAGCAGGACAAGGGCAGACCCTCATTAATGGAAACTAGATCAAGGGGTCTTCCAAGATTTGATCCATCTGTGGGGGAGTTCCTTAGGCTCATAGGTTTATAGATAAGTACTAGGCTAACTGCTCTTGTGGGCCATTTTAAGCCTAGACAATTACCCCCCTGTGAGTATCAAACCCTGTACTTTGTGTCTGTAAGGCAGACACCTTAACCATTATGCCAACCTCCTACCCAGGTAGACCTCTTTGCCTTCTCTCTAAATAATCAACTGGAAAAAGTCTATTCCAGGACTTCATGCAAGAAGACCTGGAAAACAGATGCCTTTTTTTTCTTTTCCTTGACAGAAATGTTCCTGTTTGCTTTTCAATCCTTTTCATTAAATATCCAGGGTACTTCTAAAAATTCAGAACCAATCCCCCTAGATCATTGTGGTGACTCCCTTCTGGCCTAGGTAACTGTGGTTCTCCCTTCTTTTGAAAATAGCTAGGGGAAATTCACACAAGCTTCCTCATAGACTGGATCTACTCAGAGAAAAACAGAGGTGTTTGATATACAGTGGATATAAAAAGTGTACGCACCTCTGTTAAAATGCCAGGCTTTTGAGAAATAAAAAAAAATGAGACCACAATAAATAATTTCAAAACTCTTCCCACCTTTAATGTGACTATAACCTGTACAAATCAACTGAAAAACAAACAAATCTGTTAGGGGAAAAATATAAAAAATAAAAAATGCACAATATACTGGTTGCATAAGTGTGCACACCCTTAAACTAATATTTTGTTGTGTGTGCACACCCTTAAACTAATACTTTGTTGAATCACCTATTGATTTAATTACAGCATTCAGTCTTCTTGGGTACACACCTGCCATCAATTAAAGAGACTCTGATTAACCCCAAATAAAGTTCAGCTGTCCTAGTCGGATTTTCCTGACATTTAATCAGTTGCTTGCTACAGCAAAAGCCATAGTTCGTAGAGAGCTTACAAAGCATCAAAGGGATCTCATTGTTGAAAGGTATCAGTTAGGAGAAGGGTACAAAAAAATTTGCACAGCATTGGATATACCATGGAACACAGTGAAGACAGTCATCAAAAAGTGGAGAAAATATGGGACAACAGTTACATTGCAAAGAACTGGATGTCCCTCCAAAATTGATGAAAAGACAAGATGAAAACTGGTCAGGGAGGGTGCCAAGAGACCTATAGCAATGCTGAAGGAGCTGCAGGCATTTCTGGCAAGTACTGGTTGTGTACGACATGTGACAACAATCTCCCATATTCTCCATATGTCTGGACTATGAGGTAGGGTTGCAAGACGGAAGCCTTTTCTTACACAGAAAAACATCCAGGCCCATCTAAAATTTGCAAAACAATACATCAAGTCTCCCAAAAGCATGTGGGAAAATGTGCTGTGGTCTGATTAGACCAAGGTTGAACTTTTTTGCCACAATTCCAAAAGGTACATTTGGTACAAAAACAACACTTCACATCACCAAAAGAACACCATCCCCATGATGAAGCATGGTGGCGGCAGTATCATGCTTTGGAGTGGCTTTTCTTCAGCTGGAACTGGGGTTTTAGTCAAGGTGGAATGAATTAGAAACAGTTCTGAATACCAGTCACTTTTGGCCAAAAACCTTCAGGCGTCTGTTAGAAAGCTGAAGATGAAGAGGAATTTCACCTTTCAACATGGCAATAACCCAAAGCATACATCCAAATCAATGAAAGAATGACTTCACCAGAAGAAAATTAAAGTTTTGGAATGGCCCAGCCAGAACCCAGACCTAAATCTAAAAGAAAATCTGTGGGGTGACCTGAAAAGGGCTGTGCAAAAGAGATGCCCTTGTAATCTGTTAGATTTGGAGCACTTTTGCAAGGAAGAGTGGGCAAATATTGCTAAGTCAAGATGTGCCATGCTGATAGACTCCTACCCAAGAAGACTAAATTCTATAATTAAATCAAAAGGTGCTTCAACAAAGTATTAGTTTACAGGTGTGCACAATTATGCGACCAGCGTATTGTACGTTTGTTATTTTTTTATATTTTTTCCCCTAACAGATTTGTTTGTTTTTCAATTGAATTGTGCAGGTTATAGGTCACATTAAAGGTGGGAAAAGTTTTGAAATGATTTATTGTGGTCTCATTTTTTTATATCACAAAAACCTGGAATTTTAACAGGGGTGTGTACACTTTTTTATATCCACTGTACTCTAACATAAATCAACTTCAGTTGATAACCTGGATGACTGGGTTTTAATTCCTTTTAGTTACCTGTTTATTGAGGATGCACAGCAGGTACTAATAGAGACAGGAAAGCCTGCTACCAGAAAATCATGTATTAGCAAATGGAAAAGTTTTTCTAGTGGATGCCAACAACATAACCAGCAGCCATTCTTGGATAGTTTTTCCCTGGTTATACAATATTTGTGTGAGTTACTATCCTAAGGCCTTTTTCTTTCTTTATCACGGTTTATTTCAAGGCTATTTTAATATGACTGCCCATGGATCTTTCAATGCAGTTTCATGTCAAAATGTTCTTCAAAGGGGTTTTGCATAAGAGGTCTCTAAGAAAACCTATAGCTCCTCCCTGGCATCTTAATTTTGTGTTAGAGAAGTTAACACTTGCTTCATTTGAACCAGCTAATCTGTTTGACTTGGGTTTTTTAACATGGAAAACAGTTTTACTGGTTGTTCTGACCTCTGCAAGAAGGGTATCTGAGATGCAAGGTCTTATGGTGAGTCAACCCTATCTCATTTTCCATAGGGACAGGGTTTCTTTGAGAGCTAATACTTCTTTTATGCCTAAAGTGGTATGCAAGTTTACTTTAAACCAAACTGTCTGTCTCACAGTTTTATTTAGTTTTATTTCCTGAACCTAAAAATGAGGTAGAAAGAATACTCCATACCTTGGATGTCCACAGGCAGCTCAGGCACTATCTTGACAAAATGAAATCTTTCAGATCTTTGGATTAATTGTTCATTTCTAGTGAGGGTAAGAAGAAGGGACAACCTGCGTCAAAACAGACTATTTTCAAATGGATGTCTAAGGCTATTACATGTTGCTATACTCACCATACAAAAACTATTCCAGGCAGGGTCAAGGCCTACTCTGCTAGGGCCTTGGCTTCATCTATTGCTTTTTGGAAAGGGTTGGATTCTAGAAGTATTCCAGAAGCTGTTGCTTGGTCCTCTGTGCATACGTTTACAAAGCAGTGTATGCTGGATTCCTTCTCTAGGTCCAGATCAGGCTTTGCTAGGGCAATTCTCTATGGCTCCTGGACTCTTCTTCCATCTCTCACTCATATAGCTAAAGCTACTGCAGCAGTGATCAATATGATGAACATAGTACATCTGTGTAAGTTAAACTTACCAAAACAGTAAATGTTCAAATGATTACAGCTGCAGTAGCCACTTTCTCCCTCCACCCCCCTTGTATTTTGGTGCTTTTTTTATATGAGGGTGTGGATATTTATTTTTTGTTGCTCCTAAGATTGTTCTTTCAGGGTTCAGCTTCCCTCTCTCTCTGGTGTCATGAAAGCTGTGAAAGGCTTTTCGCCCAGACTTGTCTTTTAGTCAGCTCAGCTCAGCTCCAGCTGCCTCACAATCTGGGCATGTGGAAGGTTCCCTGAAATTTTTGAAACTGAGTGGCTGTCATATCCTTTGCAGGTTATAACCCATATAACTAAAGCTACTGCAGCAGTGATCATTCAAACATCTACTGTTATGGCAAGCTTAACTTACACAACTGTAATTTATCACTTGTGACCTTCCTTGTGAAACAGAGAGAGAGAGTTCATACCCTTCAGAACCAGAAGCCAGTAGTTACTCCATATCCTGACTTTCTTCTTCTTTTTTTTTTTTGCTTGGCTAATTTTCACCACTTCTCTCTCTTTATTACTAAAGCTTTATTGTATGATTGTCTCATTCTCATAATCCACATTATGGCCACATTTTTGATTCTCTTAGTTTGCTCTGCTCTTCCTTTGATGATTCCTATTTGTTTTCTCCCATGTCTGAATCTTATTCACTACACCCCAGCTTAAATGTTTTACATACATATCATATTTCTTTGGTGGTTCTTGCACTATTTCTTATTTTCTCCTACTTCTACCTTTTATTGAAATTCTCATTCATGTGATTGCTTTTAAGCAACTGTTTTTTGACAATAACACTAGAGTACAAAAACATTTAGCACAATGACTCAGGGAAAAGAAAATAGAAAAGGCTTTTGCCAAGCTTAGGGAGCCTTAAACAAGGAAGGTAACAAAAGATTCTGTAGAGGTATTAGAAATATTTTGGAAATTCTATGAAAGTCTGTATAAAGCAGAGAAATATGGAAATCAAGAAAAGATACAAATTTAAATGTTAATGGAAGAATTAAATATGCCAAGGTTAGAGGCAGATGCAGCTAAATTACTAATGGCTAAGTTAGGAGGAGATGAGATAAAAATTGTGATGTACAACCAATCTACAGGAAAGTCCCCAGGGATAGATGGTATTCTTGTGGAAGTTTGGAAACTAGGATGGAGAAAATGATAAAGATCTGGAAGGTTTTGTTTAACAGCATTTTAAGAGGAGGAGAAGTACCAACATCCTGGAAGAAAGCAGTGGTAGTTGTAATACCTAAAGGGTAAAGATCCATAGGACCCAGCTTCATACTGGCCCATTTCAATACTAAACCATGATTATAGCATTTATGTCTGTAATAACTAAAAGAATGACAAAGGTAATGCCAAAATGGATAGATATTGATAAATATGGTTTTGTGGAGGGGAGGAAAACATTTGACAATATCAACAGAACATTGATGATCCAGAGCGAAGCAGAATGTAAGAAAATACCATTGTTGTTGGTGGGTCTTGATGCAGAGAAAGCATTTGACAGAGTAAGCCAGGATTTTATTAGAAGGGCAATGGAAGCATTTGCATTTCCTGAAAAAAATGATAAAGTTGATTAGGAGGATATATGAGAGATCGGAGGTGAAATTTAAAGTGGGTGGGATCCTTTTTGATAATTTCTGCTTGAGCAGAGGAACCAGGCAGGGGTGTCCTCTCTCCCCACTTTATTTTCATTACATTTAGAACCACTGGCAAAGAAAATAAGGGAATCAGAAATTCAAGGCTATAATTGATATGGTAGTCAAGAAAGGCTGGCTCTATTTGCAGGTGATATTATTTTATACCTGACAAAACCAGAAAGAGACATTACAGTACGGGAGAGCATTTTGAGACAGTTTCAATTTTTTTCAGGATACAAAATTAATGAAGCTAAAACAAAGGCAATAGCAATAAATTATGTACCCACACATGAGTTGGTTCAACAATATCCTTATTTATGGGGGAGATAATAAAATGAAGTATTTAGGAGCATGGATTAAAAATGATTCTGGTGCGGCAGCTAAGGATATGCGAGAAGAGACTAAACAAAAGATAATACAAAAACTGAAAAAATGGAAACTGTTATATGGATATGGATAGTAAGATACAAGTAGTCAAAATGTTTTTAGTTTTATACACAGGTCAGGCATATTTTTATCAACCAGAGAAGACGTTGTGGATAACAATTAATAAAGAGCTCAAGGACTTTATCTGGGAGGGGAAGATAGCAAGAGTCAAGTGGGATACGCTGATTCATCCAGTAGATCAGGGTGGATTGGGATTACCCAATTTGAAGGGGTATTTCAGAGCTACACAGTTAAGGCTCCTATACATAGCACAAGCAGAAAACTATAATTCAAAGTGTAAAGGGATGATGTTGAAACAGGGGAGAAGCTCAAGAAACAAGGGAAGACTAGGATTTTGGATGCAGGCTTTTAAGGAGAATAACAATAATCATACAGACTAGTATATCCACAAAGTAACAGAAAGTATTTTAAGAACTAAGCCAACATGGGAATGGAGAAAGGAGATTATGCTGATAGAGATGACTGCAATTAGGGATATAGGCAAAAGTCAAAAGGGGCTGGAATTTATTGGAGAGAACTGGCAAAGGAAACAAGGTAATGGCAGCAAATAACTAGAGAGGGAAAGGAAATAGAATAGGAAGAGGCCAATAATTCATTTGAAGGTTAGAGATTGTCTTTCCTATGAAGGATTGATATCAGAGTATAGGCAAAGAGAAAGAAATAGGGGGGTCCTAAACGAAAGACCAGCACTGGTAGAGTTTTTAGAAGAATCTAGAACAGAAGCTGTCACTAAAAAATGAATAATTAGTAGAGTATATAAAATATTGCATGATAACTATAATAATCAATCAGAGGAGGTTAGAAAGGATTGGGAAGAGAGATTAGATGAGCAATTCACAAAGAAACAATGGGAGGATATATGTATGTCTCCCAAATGTGCAACAAAATCTAGAAGAGATTTAGGATTTTTGCATGGAAATGCTTGCACAGATATTTTCCTCAGGTAGATAGGAAATGTTGCAGGTGTGCCAGGGAAGAAAGAGTTTATTGGGAACATATTTTCTGGGATTGCAGTAAGTTGGTGGACTTTAAGGATTCTCTGCAGGATGCACTGTCAGAGATGCTGGGTGGGCAGATTGGTGTGACGAGGGAGATGATTTTTCTGAGCTATGACACAGAATCGGAATTGCCTAGACATTTTAAGGCATTGCTGCATCTAATTAAGCTGGCTGCCAAAAAAGCAATTACTAGAAAATGGAAATCAAAATCTAAACCAACTATATTAGAATTAGTGAATATAGTAACAGAGATAAAACAACTGAAACTGAGATCTTTAGAAATAGGTAGGAGCAAACTACATAGGAAAAAAAATGGAATTGTGGGAACAATAGATACTAGGGAGGAATGAGGTTTAAAAGAAGGCAGGACTTAAATGAGCTGTTTAATGTTTGACCGAAAATGATTGGGTAGATTATAAGCGATGTATAATGTCTGCAACTGGGAGTGTGTTAGCATGGTTTGTGATGTAAAATGCTTGTAACTAGAATTGTGTCAGTGTGGTTTGTTTTAATTTATATAAATGTACGATTGTTTATGTTGTTAGTGATGGTTTAATAAAGATATTTCTTGTTTACAAAAAGGGGCAGGAATTGAATAATTTATGTAATGTCACTTATGTTTTTTGATATAGAATAATGTATATGAAGCATAGTGTTTGTTAATGTTAACTTGTTAATACAGTTCAATTATTTTTATATAAATGTAAATATGTCTATGTCACAAGTTATAATTCAATAAAGGTGTTAAAAAAAAGAAAAAGAAATCCCCATTCATATAAGGTCTATTGTACTCCTCCCCTACCTGTCATTTCCTGTAACTGAATGTTCCCTTCCTTATCTCCAGCAATTGTATGTACTAGTGCTTTTACATTTTTAACTGTATTGAATAACACTTAGGAAATAATTGTCACTTCCTTTCTAACTTACACCAGTTCTTAATGCCAGTTATTTCATAGTATCTCTTTTTACTTTGTTTCAAACTGTCACCTTCTTAAAGTTCTGTCACAGTGTCTGAAATGTCAGATTTTGCCATGTTCCTTATTTTTTGGAAAATTCCAGAATTTCCCTGGATCTGTCTTACATTTTTCTGAAATACTGGGAATGGTTTAAAGGGGGGAACTTCTTTCTAGGTGTGAGTACAGTTTAGTCCCTTTTGTTATCTTTAGCTTTCACATTATCTTCTCCCACATTCATTCTTTCTTATGCTTCCCCTCTTTTGTTAAGCTCCTTCATGAGTCAAAGTGGATAGAATACCTTAAGATAGACAGGATATAGGAGTTTAATCCTGAGATTCATTTTCCTTCATTTTTTAAACAGGGAATTAATGTGTTCCTTCTTGCACACGTCAAACTGGAGTAATCATTGTTCACAATGATTCTATTTTCACCCATTCAGTAGTGTTCTCTTCCTGTATAGACATGATAGAATATCTTTCCTTAACTGGAAGAATAATATGTTTACTACTTTAGATTGTGGTTATTTGTAGATTATGGTTATTTGGTGATGTTTTCCTCAGGTAGAGTACTGCTGGGGTGTTTACTCTGTGCTCTTTTTCTGTTTTTATCTCCTATAACAGAATGCTGGAACATTGATGGATACATTCTCTCATGAATTTCTTACAATCCATTCTCTCCACGTTTTCTAGAATTGCAGTAAATCTCAAATTATTTTGTCTAGATCTATCTTCTACTTCAGTTACTTCAGTCAGTACCTCACAAAGAGGATCCTAGGCCTCAAGCACTTGTCCTATATGGACGGACTCAAAAAAATCCAACTACTTTCTGTGTCATATCGCCTACTTAGAGGCGATCTCTGCTTGACATATACAGCCATGTCTGATCCAGCTCTGTTAGAAATGCTACATCTAAAGAAATCCCAGTCCCTCTGCACCACACACTCCAGTGACCTCAACCTCATTACCACAATCAACAGAACGTGCTGGTGGGACATGTTCATAACCCAGAGACTGCCCTTGCTATGGAATAGACTTCCAATACAAGTCAAACAGAGAACATCACTGGCCCTCTTCAAGAGAAACCTTGATGAGTTAATGGGAAATAGAAAATTCACACCAGGGATCACTCCAGTGGCTCTACTCAACAGAGGCACTGGGAACTAAGGTCGGGTGGCATGATGTCAGGGTAATCCTGTGGGCTAGGTTTGTAAAGGCTCCACGGCCATTAGCCTAGTGCACACCTATGTACCTATGAACCTATATTGTGTTTTTTGCTTCAATAATGATGCCTGGATTCAGGAAAGTGATTTATCATGCTTTGTTAAGACATCTTCTATTTTATTTATTCTCTTATTAGTTGCTATGACATAATCAGCCAGTGTTCCACTTATTTTAATGATTTATTCTTGCATTTGGTCAATTTTCTGTTCTGTAGTTGTTAAGGTATCATTTGCTGCTTCTGCCATAGCCAAGGCTTTTCCCAACATTTATTCCTCTTTCTCTCATTTGGGTCTTCACCTTTCTTTTTATTTGGCACTGATTCTGACTTTTTAATTACTTTCTTCTTTCTGTTCAATTTTCTGGTAGACCTATGCTTAATTACACCAACTCAGAGGAATATATTGGCTTATACATTGGCTTTTAACATTTTAATGATCCCTTAGTTCAGAATTCCATTATCATAGCTGCTTACTATGCTGCCAGAAGTCCCCAGTTTTTTATTAATCTTGTTCATGGTCAGTCACCATAGCTTGGACATGTTTAGAATAAGGAGGTAGCCCGGAAGCCATTTTTGGTAAGTAAATGTGCATATACTTAACTATAACTGCAAGTTTCACTTAAAACTGAAATTTTATTTCAGAAAATGACTCCCTCACATTTGTGCTTTTATCACTGCTTTGTCACATAATGTTGATAATCAATGCTTCTCTAAGCAGTTTCAAATTGCTATTTGAAGGGTATTTTCATACTTTTTTTTCCATTTTAACTTGTATATTATACTAGATGTACGTAATGTGTCTCTTCTGTGATATACATCTTTCTTTTCTGCCTTTAATACTAAATATAGTATTAAACATCAGGATTTTTTTAAAAATATTAACTATCTTTACTGTTCTAAACTTACAGCTGGATTTCCTGGACATTGTACTCTGTTTAGTTTGTAACATTACTCGGTACTTTGATTTAATAGCCCTTCTTAGGTGTAACATAAGTTAAGCAGAATAAGTACACAGTTTTTCAGCATTAAGGAATTGGGAACACTCTCATAATATGCACGAACACTATTTAGTTATACAGATAATCCAGTAAGCTTAACCAAAAAAAAATAAGTAAATAAATAAAAATAACTATTCTATACTTGAAACAGCAGATAAATAAATAAATAAATAAATACAATTTCCTAGTATTTGAATGACAACCTTAAAAGGCATTCAATAAAATGTAAATAGTTTAACCTTATGAAGGAAGAAGCATTTCACTAGATGGGCAACTAGAACCATTACACCGCTATACTTGATGGCAGTTAACAAGTCATAGGCTATCCATTGCATGTTAGTTTTCTTTATTCCAAAAAAGCCAACAACTCGTTGGAATACACACGGCAAAACAACACTTTAATACAAAATAGTAAAAATATAAAACATGTGAGCGCTTTCACAGAGTCCTCTCTGCTTCCTCAGACATACTACAGTAACTGCTGCTCTTGTTTAAATAATGACACATCTGTGTCAAATCCAATCAGTTGACAGTATCTTGATTGAATAAATAAAAGTTAAAGGCATACACTATACAAACACTATATAAACAATCAATCATATAAATAGTGAACTAAAAATATATGTAAAAAACTGTAAAAACATGCTCTATAAAATTAGATAGTGGTAAAACTGTAAAATATATGTACAAATATTAGAAGATATGACCAAACATAATAATCAATGTTTCAAAGCCCTGTTCCTAAGAAAAGGTTTCAGTGAAACCTTACTATTTAGTCCAGGTGGTCTGTCAGCCTGAAGCCTAATTATCCATTCTTGTTCTGAGGCTTCGGCCTTGTTGTTCATGTTCCCACCTCTTTTTTGAGGTCTTAGAGTGTTAACAATGCCCAGTTATGGACATGCATACCCTGCCCTTCTCAAATGTTGGCAAAGTCTTAACTTATAATGTAGTGCTAAGTATATGCAGCTTCTTATAGATTACTTCAAACTAGAAGTAGATGAGCTGCGTAAAGAAATTAATATACTGCACAATGACATTTTTGACACATTTTCTAGTGAAATAATAGCTGACAAGATTGATCAGCTACATGAACATATTAGCCAATATGAGAAACGTCACTCTAGCGCTAAAACAAAAAAAAAAATACATCGAGATTTACATGATTTTGAACTGGGCAATGTGTTCTCCTGGAACAGAGAGAGGAGTACACAGGAAACACCTAGACAACAACCAGGAAGTAGGCGTGACTACACCAGCAGTGAGCAGAGAGGGACAGCAGTTACAAGCACACTGCATATGGATGCTGAAAACTCAATTTTCAGTGACCTACAGCCCAGTAAATCATCTTCAGATGCTGCAACTAGTGTTGGTGCCAGCACTTCTAAGGCTACAGCAAAAACAACAACTAGAAGTGATGAAATACCAGTTGTTAAACCAAAGAATACAGCACTGGCCTGTGTTAGTTACATAAAGGATGCTAGAGATTCCAGCATTCATGAATGCTCTTCCAAGAATACAAATGGGACTTTTTTGTTAGAAAAGCCTTTCCCAATACGAGGGAGGTCGCGCAATCAACCCCAGTATGGCAAGACACGGAAACCCCACATTGTGGACGACCAGAACAAGTTCCTGAAAAGAAGAAAACAGGTTTGATTTTTAATATTTCCTCCATTTCCTTGACTGAAGCACAAAAAACTTTATTGAACAGAGGTTTGAGTTTTGTTCCTGCCCAGAGAGTAGACTTGGTGAATGTGCTAAAAGAACCAAAGCTATTTGGCAGGACACTGACTTTAAAAACTATTCTTCAAGGTGGATCCAATGAATATAATGTTTTTAAAAAAACTAGTACTTTTGTTCCTCTCAGTAATTCTGTGATTGATTTATTCATTGATGTGTGTGAAAAACAAATAAGAAGTGTGCTTAGTAATGAAGCTACCAATGTTTTTTATAATTTATCTAAATGTGAACAGCAAGCATTAAATACTTAAAATGCTTTAAAAGTGTTGAAATATGCCCAGCAGATAAAGGTGGAGGAATTGTTATTTTAGATAGAGACAAATATATTGCAAGTATGTTAATACATTTAAGTAACACTGATACTTATTGTGAGATTTCTGCAACTCATGTTAAAGCCATTACAGATAGACTGCAAGTTTTTTTGTTTGATATGTTAATAACAGGCATGATTTCTGAGCCACTTTTTGAATATTTCAATATAGAGTACCCAGTGACTCCAATTATGTATGGTCTACCAAAAGTCCATAAAAACTTAGAAAGCCCACCCATGCGACCTATAATATCTAGTCGGGGGTGGGCGACAGAACCACTGACAATATATGTTGAGAAAAACCTGCATCCTATACTTAAGGAATGTACTACTGTCTTATTGGACACTAAAATTTTTTTGAGAGACTTTAGTGCACAGTTGGAGGGTATAGATGACCAATGTTGGCTTGTTACTCTTGATGTAGAGTCCCTTTTAACAGTTATTCCCCATGCTTGGGGCATAGATAATGTAAGGGAGCTACTTAATAAAAAAGGGATAGAAAATACCAAAATTCGACTTATTTGTACCTTACTTGAGATCATCCTAGAAAATAATATCTTTGTGTTTGGCGACAAGTTTTATATACAGAAGGTTGGCGTGGCTATGGGCACTGCTTGTGCCAATAGCTACGCCAACCTAGTACTTGTACAATGGGAAACTGAGAATATTTTGACAGGTAATGTTTTTGCTAAGTCTATTATATGGTACAAACGTTTTGTTGACAATATTTTTCTGTTGTGGCATGATAACAAAGATAATTTGCAACAATTTCTAGATTTCATTAATACCATTACCCCCTTTTTGAATTTCACATACAAATATTCAAATAGAAAAATAGTGTTTCTAGATGTAAAAATTACAAGAGATACACTCAATTATGTTCATACCTCCATGTACAGGAAACCCATTATAAAGAATAATGTTCTACATAGTAGTAGCATACATCCTAACTACACTAAAACCAATGTGATCAAAGGACAGGTAGTTAAATGCATGAGGCTATATAATGATGATGATAGTTTGTCCCAGGCACTTACCCTGTTAAAACATGAATTTATTGAAAGGGGATATAAAGCCAGAGATATAGACAAACAAATAAAAGTGGCTTGGAATGACAGAAGAGAGAGGTACAAGCCCTATTATGATAGGACGAGAACCAACCAGGACAACCGAAGTAACTATGCCACCAGTACCACAGTAACCAGGAATCCAGAGAATGATGCATTACGTTTTCCATTAACATTTGCAAGTAATATCAGTACAGTCTGTGATATAATTAAAAATAATTGGGGCATATTGTTAAATGTGGATGAACTAGAAGGTGTTATAGTGGCTACACCATCGTTTACCTTCAAAAACAACATGTCATTAAAAAGACAGTTGTACTGTAAGAAGTTAGATGGAGACCACTATGCAAGGTCTGATAGGCTAGGTACCTTTCCATGTAGAAGGTGTACAGCCTGCCCCTTCACATTTGGAGGGGGGCAGTATACACACCCGACTAGAAAGTTCAGCATTAATACACGCTTTTATACAGACTGTTATAGTTAGAATGTTATATACTTTGGTTTCTGTACAAAATGCCCAGCCTACTATGTAGGCAAAACTAATTGGCTACTCAAAGATAGAGTCCTAGAACATGTAAGGGACATTAAAAATAAATAAAAAAGAGACAAGTGCATTAGCGATGCATGTTATAAAGGAGGGAGCCACACACACCTTCAAGTTTCTAGTGTTACATATCATACAAGAAAAAAAAAAATAGGTGGGAACATGAACAACAAGGCCGAAGCCTCAGAACAAGAATGGATAATTAGGCTTCAGGCTGACAGACCACCTGGACTAAATAGTAAGGTTTCACTGAAACCTTTTCTTAGGAACAGGGCTTTGAAACATTGATTATTATGTTTGGTCACATCTTCTAATATTTGTACATATATTTTACAGTTTTACCACTATCTAATTTTATAGAGCATGTTTTTACAGTTTTTTACATATATTTTTAGTTCACTATGTATATGATTGATTGTTTATATAGTGTTTGCATAGTGTATGCCTTTAACTTTTATTTATTCAATCAAGATGCTGTTAACTGATTGGATATGACCTAGATGTATCATTATTTAAACAAGAGCAGCAGTTACTGTAGTAAGTCAAAGGAAGCAGAGAGGACTCTGGGAAAGCGTTCACATGTTTTACATTTTTACTATTTTGTATTAAAGTGTTGTTTTGCCATGTGTATTCCAACAAGTTGTTGACTTTTTGGAATATTATACTTTTATCGTTGGTTACTTTATCCAGATTCAGGGGGGTCTGTGTTTGATAGTTTAGTTTTCTTTATTACCATGGAACCAAAAGTGGAAATGAATGAACCAAGGAAGAGCATTAGGGTAGTAAACAACAGAGTCAAAACAATGTTATTTGTTAAAGCAATGGTGTCTATTCTTGTTAAGTATATTTTATATAAGTCATGATACATTTTAAAGTGCACGACTTCTTAAGCTGCAAATGAAATATTGTTCTATAGACACAAGGTTATGAAGAGAAATGCTTTATATCTTCTACTAGTTTATGTCTGGAAGTTAAGCATGGACTGTTATGGCTATGAGCTTTTAATAAGCTTTATCCTGTACTCCTGAATTTGATTTTCTTACAACATCTCTGGGTAGTCTGTTATTTTCCCTGTAATGACCACCCAGTTGGGTATTGCAGCTTGCATATCTTACACATTTCCCTTTTGTGTTTGAACCTGTGAAAAGAGAATAAAATGCAAATTAGCAGTTGGTTATTACTAAATATATTTAAGATTATCTTCTTAAATACACATAGCTTTTAGATGGTTTGATATTACTGCTTCTGAACCAATGCTCTTTAACATCAGACATCATAATCATATACTGTTATACAATTCCTTTGTTAGAAATCTCATACAGTCAGCCTATATTTTAAGAGAATTGATGCTGCTTGTGTTCTATATGTCATATATTTGAACATTTGTTCTATTGTTCTGGTGGTATCTTTGCACATTTGATGTATTTGAAGAGAAAATACAATTTCCCCTCCCACCATGTGCTTAGGATTTTTAAAACAGAGCAGTACTTAATTGTGGTTCCATTCATTTTCCCATTTATGCCATGTTTACCTTTTTCAAATTTTAATGTATCCACTTTATCAGTGTTTAGATACAATGTTAAATTTTCTGATCATATTACTACTTAATGTCATTGTTTTGAAAAGCTAACTGGTCTTCCCATTTGGAAGCAAAGTACTCTTATTTGATGCCAGTTGTGTACTTTGTTACATACATTCTCTAGGGAGCACCATGTCCTACATGTATGCTGAGAAACGTTGGGCATCCAAGGCTGATATTTGGTGCAAACTATGACTTCTTGTGCAATATATGACTGCCTGTCTGGGGTAATATGGCGGTGCAACTGTTAATGTTGCTGCATCATAGGTCTTGTTTTTATTAGGTTCCCAGCTGGAGTGCCTTCTGTCTGAAGTCTGCATGTTCTTATTACTACATAGGTTTAGCCAGGCCCTCCAGTTATCTTCCATATACCCAAAAATATAGAATAAGTGATCCTCTAATTTGCTTCTAGGTGTGTCTGATGTGTGTGTGTGTGTGTGTGTGTGTGTGTGTGTGTGTGTGTGTGTGTGTGTGTGTGTGTGTGTGTGTATGTATATGTGGTGTGTGTGTGTATCTATTTCTATGCACACACTTATAAAAAATTAATTGAAATGTTTGTGCGGAGAATTTTAACATTCAGTTATGTGGTGTTGTTGTGACCACTCCAGGCTATCCTATAATAGAATGTTGTTCTATCCATGATCAGTTTCGGTGTCTTGCATCTACTGAGTGGTGAATAAGCTCAATCTTTCTTGTGAACCTGAATTGGATGCAGTGGCTGTCAGACAATAAGTGAATGAATGCACTCTTGCCTAATTTTTCAGGTTTGATTTTTTTCAGCCAGTAACAGATCCATTAGAATGTAACAAGGTCTGTTTTTTTTCCATAAGTGTGTTTGGCATTCTTATGTAGAACTGACAAAAACAAACAAAAAATATATATACATATACACACAACACACACACACGTGTGTGTGTGTGTGTGTGTGTGTGTGTGTGTGTGTGTGTGTGTGTGTGTGTGTGTATATATATATATATATATATATATATATATATATATACATATACACATACAGTATGTGATCCCTTCACATTTGTGTGACTGTATAGTTATAAGTCTGGAGGTTGTAAATGGCATGCCACCTGCAAAAAAACACAGCCTGAGTATTTGCCCTTGGTGTGCTTTGGATATTTGTGCTCAGCAATTTGCTTGCCCAGCATCTTCTGATTCAAAGTTTTGTAGTAGAACCCTGAAATTGTACAGTGTGCAAACTGAGGTAAAATCCCTGGGTTTTGCTGATTTTCCTTCACAGCTTACTCTGTTGCCTGATTTCATTAAAACCATTTTGACTGTTCCCATGTTTGATACATTAAGATGTTCCAAAGTTTGTCCTTATGATGTTTCTTGTCAAGGCTCTAGTGACTGTTTCGAAAAAGTCAACCAGGTTTAAAAGGCAGGATCTGCCCTTCACAAAGCCGAACTGGGTGGGGTCAAGTGTCTGTAGGTCCCCTATGTCTCTTTTTATGAGTTCCATAATGATTCTTTCCATAGCCTGGTCTGCAAAGCTATGGAAAGAATCATTATGGAACTCATAAACAGAGACATAGGGGACCTACAGACACTTGACCCCACCCAGTTCGGCTTTGTGAAGGGCAGATCCTGCCTTTTAAACCTGGTTGACTTTTTCGAAACAGTCACTAGAGCCATTGATGAGGGCAAAGCAGTCCATACAGCATACCTGGACTTGGCTAAGGCCTTCGACACAATACCCCACTCAGGCATCATAGATAAGCTAAACAGCTTAAAAGTAAACCCCTATGTCACTAGATGGGTTGCAAACTGGCTAAAGGACAGAACCCATAAAGTTAAAATCGCTGGAGCAATGTCAGACTCAAAGCCAGTCACAAGTGGTGTCCCACATGGTTCTGTCCTGGGACCCCTCTTGTTCGGCATTTATTTCTCAGATGTTAAAGCAAACATGGGAGGGCTGTGGCTGACAAAGTTCACAGATGACTGCAAACTAGGCGCCATAGTCGATACACCAGCTGATACACACATCTTACAAAAAGGCCTCACTGAAACGGACAACTGGTGCCGTAGTCACGGCCTTAAACTAAATGCCAAAAAATGTATAGTCATCCCTTTTGGAAAAAACAAAGTACCCACAAATTATCACATAGACAGCAACCCACTGAGTATGGAAAAAGTAATCAGAGACCTAGGGACCCAAGTAGACAGCAACCTCTCATTTGACACCCACGTTGCCAAAGTGGTTAGAAAATCATTCTACCTTGCACACCTCATCATGAAGGGATTCACATCCAGATCCAAGGATGTCATTGTACCCCTATATTCCTCCCGCATCAGACCCATGATTGAGTACAATGCCCCATTTGGTATGTACCTCACCCAGCACTTTCCACAGCTGGAGAGACCACAGAAGTACCTCACCAAAAGGATCAAGGGTCTCCAACATATGTCTTATTCTGCCAGACTAAAGAAACTTCAGCTCTATTCAGTGGCATACCGCCTGTTCAGGGGTGATCTCTGCCTGACGTACAAGGCCATGTCCAATCAGGATTTGATGGACATGCTCCACCTCAAAAAATCCAAATCCATCAGGACCACGAGAGCTAAAGACTTAAACCTCAGCACAAGTATGAATAGGACATGCTGGAGGGATAGATTCATAACCCAAAGGCTTCCCATGCTTTGGAACAGAATCCCAGTTCGTATTAGGCAGAGCCCCTCACTGACTCTCTTCAAGAGAAATCTTGATGAGTGGATGGGAGATTGAAAATTTACCCCAGGGGTCACATCTGGGTCACTGCTAGACAGGAGCACAGTAAACTAATTCTATTATATAAGGGGACCTTCATTGTGTCACTACTAGACAGAGGCACAGTATTCTAGATTTATTCTGTACATTTTTGTACCATTTCATGGGGTGGCAAAAGCCACATCACTATGGCTAGGCTTACAAATGCCCCAGGGCAGATAGCCTAGTACTATACTATGAAACTATGAAACTAAGAAGCTTACAGTGTATTTTTTTTCAGTTAATTTGCTATTCAACTTAATAGACACATTGGTTTGTAGTATATAAAGTCCCTTTCTAATTTAGGATGAGTTCTGCAATTCCATCCCCTCAGGGATCATTTCAGTTTCTGAACTCTTGCTCAGCATAGATAGAGTATTTCAGTTACAATTTGATTATGTTACTGTTTGGTATTTTGTTATACTAATGATGCCATTGTTTGTTATTTTGTCATACTTGGGCTATTTCCTTATCTAAGCTGTCTTATAACATCATTCATATCGTCTTTTATTTGTAGAGGACTGCTGCTGATGTCATTTTGGACTCTGTATTTGAAAATCAAAGCTATGTGACACAGAAGTAAAGTTGGCTGGTTATCAGGGTGCTGATATTTTATTTAAAGGGGAAATGCACACCCTCATGCATCAATGTACTGAAGGGCTTGCAGGCAATATTGGGTTTAACTGCTTATGAGAGACAGGGAATCCTAGTTGCTGAAAGCCAGGCTAACTATGAATACAATGACCTTTTTGAAAGAATACAGATAGCTCTTATACAAGTTGGTTGTTTATGTGGGAAGCACACCAGCAGGATTGTTAAATATATACCACCTGTGATTCATATGTGCCGAAAAGTCTCACTTGCTGTCTGGGAACCCTGAAAGAAGAGCTTGACAATACGAGAGTAACTGAAAAAACGATGACCCAACATAATGAGTGAATTTTCTGTTGATTATAGAGCAGGAAAAAATGGAACACTTGGAATTCATTTGGATCCAACAACTAATAGTGAAGGATATATCATCCAGAACTAAGGACGTCATCATTCCCTAAAAACAATAGAGATCAATGTCCCATATGGGATAAGTACTGAAACCACAGGGGCTCCTAACTAAAATATTTCAGGCTTAAAGACCATGAGCTACCAAGAAAGGCTAGAAACTCTGATTCTTTACTCAGTATCTTATAGACTCTTCAGGGGTGATCTTTGTGTAAGATTCGGTTTCACATAAATATAGTTTTTTCATGATAAATCCTACAGAAATACAGTAGTCTGTTTGCATTGGCCTAGAAATGCAGCCATACTAAAACAGGTCTATATCTTCATTTTGTATTCCACATTTTACATGCAGTTTCAATAGAAAGGAATGTTTCAGTGAATGACCTCAGGTAGTAGCACTGATAAGGATGAGATCTGCTAACAAAATGTGTGGAACATTTTGTTGTGTGTGTGTGTGTGTGTGTGTGTGTGTGTGTGTGTGTGTGTGTGTGTGTGTGTGTGTGTGTGTGTGTGTAAAAGGCCTTGCAGAAGATACAAAACCAGATATATTTCAGACAGGTGCCTGCAAAAATATCCTATTTAGATGGTACAAGGTTTGGGAACCAAGATTAAGGAGTATAAAGCTGAGAAGAAAATTTAGAAGATTTTAGTATTATTAAGGAAAAAAAAGATTTTAGTATTATTAAGTGAGCTACTTTTAGGGCAGAAGTCAGTTCAATCCAGTAAAGGATACAAATTAGTTCAGAATTTAGACCTATAAAACAACAGCTAACGTCAGTCTTCAGAGCTAAAGAAATCTAAGTTTTGGCTTGCAATATTTAGCCACAGCTGAGTTCAGTTCATTACTGTCATTTCAGACAGTTTCATTAATATAAGACTTGCTCAGATCTTGTTGAATTACATAACAGTTCCAGTTATATGACTATGACTTTATCTACCCCCACTGTATGCTGATACTACATATTATACAATGACTGGCCAGTAACATTCCAAAACAAGCATGCTGATTGGTCAGCCCAACCAGTGTGCCTGTAGTAAATCGAGCATATACCAAAGGAAAAAAGTCCGGTCACCTGGACCTTCTTCTATTAATATGTGCTATGAAAAAACTACTTTTTATTTAATTAAAAAAAAATTTCAAAAACTGGAGACTTCAAAAGAACAAGACTGACGGCGCATAGAAAAATACAAGGATAATCAGATTTGTTATTCAAAACTAGAGAAACATACCTGATTATCCTTATATTTTCTCTTTCCCATCTATCCCATACATTAAAAGTCTCCCAATTTTATTTTTTGTAATTAAAAACAAAAAAGCAACAGAGATCTTCCTTTCTCCATTGCTTCCTTTACACAGCACTGATGCACTGCACAAGCATGGGAACAGAAGTCCCATATGCATGTGCAGTACGTCAAGAACGCCCCAGGATATTAGAGTAAAAAATGGAAGAGCAGCATGGCGCCATTATACAAGGACATTGTTTAAGAAAAGTAAGTAACATTTTTTCTTAAATAATGTGATTGTATCATAGCAATAACCCACAGCTGGGTGTGGGTAATTCTGATTTACCCATGGTTGACTTTGTTTCGTCACTAATGTTTCGCCTTCATGACCAAACCACACCAATCATGGGTAAATCCAGAATTACACAAACCTAGCCATGGGTTATTGCTACAATAAACCACATTTATTATACCTTCAGTAAGTAAAGAGTTTTACACTGACATTTACAAGAAGATTTAGCACTTATTCAGTACAACTCCTGACATTACAGTTACAGACATATAAATCATATTTTAACAATAGTATCCAATGTGACTGGGGGGTAATACTGACATATAACTTGAATCCCAAAACCCTGTAGCACCCCTGCAAATCTACAGCTTTTCATACGCATACAGACTAACTGTAATTTAAAAAGCAGAAACGTTTCTTACGGACATTATACCGTTTTTAGAAAACTTCAGAATCTCCAAGGAGGAAGACAGTCCTGTAGAGTACCATTGTGATGTCAAAGAGATAAAAGAATCCTTACAATAGGGAATTTGAAAAAGTTGTGAGGTGACTGGCCAACAGCTCAATCCCCCTTCAACTTTCCTTATGTGAGCATTCATTTTTATTACAGTACATTTTCTAACTAAATCAGTCAGTAAATCTCAAAAAAATTTTAAAGACTTTTATGATAAAAGCATCAGTAAATGTAAATTTTATAGCTATGTTTGACAGTACAAGTATAAAATGGATAAAGACTTCAGCAGTAAAGGCACCAGCAAATGTGTGGCTTAAAGTTAAAATCTGGGTAAGGCATACAAATATGTTTCGGAAATATTTATTTACATTTAAATGTTATGGATCATTTCAGGAATTTCAAATAGTTACAGACATAAAAAGGTCAAAAAGCAGAAGAAAGCTGTAATAAGTAAGGTTACAGAAAGGCTTCTTTATGATCTACAGTATGAATCAGTGTTTATAGAAGTGACAGTATTTTTGGCTTCTGATATTAGTAGGGTTTCAGATTTAAATAACAAGCAAATTGTAACAAATTCTAGTTTACAGTCTTTATATATCAGTGCACATGCTACAGCACATATAATTCAAAATGTAGAGTTAAGTTGCAGTATTGCAAATGTGTATCAGCTTGACGTAGGATCATACGATCATAGAAAGTTACTAGGCTATTGGCCCTGAGGCCCTTATAAGTCTAGCCAAGAGTTTAGCCCATGTTTAGACAAGTCAGCATCTGATGCCCCTGTCCAGCAGGGACATAGGTGGAATCCCAGGGATGTATTTTCTGTTTCCTATCCAGTTATCCAGGTTGCGCTTAAAAAGGGATAAAGAGGTACTTTGCTTGACATGGAGAGGGAGTCTATTCCACAGAAGGGGGAGTCTTTGGGACACAAATCTGCCCAGCCAACAGGTTCCATTGATGTCACAGACCAGGTTGAGGCCGCCCGTGCGGGTTACTCGAGTGGAGCTTGACTTGCTGATATGCAACAGTCCCATCAAGGCGGGCTCCAAGATCACCTTGTATGCCAGACAGAGGTCACCTCTGAGGAATCTGTATGAAACTGAGTAGAGGGATAGGGCTTTTAGCTTAGCTGTGTATGGTAGATTTTTGAGGCCCTAGATTCTCCTGGTGAGGAACCTCTGTGGTCTCTCCAGCTGCATGTGCTTTGCGAGGTACATGCTGAACAGGCTGTTGTTCTCAATAATGGGCCTTATAAGGGAAGAATGCAGGGATGTTATTACTTCCTTGTCCCTGGATGAGATGCCCTTACTTATGAGGTGGGCTATGTAGAAAGCTTTCCGTACAGTGGAAGCAACATGGTGGTCAAAAGTCAGTTTGCTATCAACCTGGCTGCCCAAATCCCTCATGAATGATTGTGTGCTTAGGACATTATTAATGTGATAATTTGTGGGGACATCCCTCTCCCCAAAGGTGGGGATGATGATGCATTTTTTGGTATTCAGCTTGAAGCCATTTTTCTGGCACCAGTCATTTGTTTGGGTGAGACCCTCTTGGAGGATGTCCACATCACTAGGGGAATTGATGACAGCACCCACCTTGCAGTAATCTGCAAACATGGTCAGCCATAGCCCACTGGTTTTGGCCTGCACCTCAGAAAAGTATATCTCAAATAACAGAAGCCCTGAGATGAACCCTGGGGTATACCACTCATTAAATGTCTACTGCTTGAGGTGGCTTCCCTTATTTTAACTGTGTGGGTTCTATCAGTGCACTATTTAGCTACCCATCTGGTAACATATGGATTGATGCCTAGTTGAGAGAGTTTATCTATTATGCCCGAGTGGGGAATAGTGTCAAAGGCTTAGGCCAGGTCAAGGTAGGCAGTGTGTACTGTCTTCCCCTCACCCATGGCTTTGGTGACTGTCTCAAAGCAGTCAATCAAATTTAACAGATATGATCTCCCCTTGATGAAGCCAAATTGTGTGGGATTGAGTGTTTGGAGGTTGCCAATGTCCTTGTTAATGAGGTCCATGATAATCTGTTCCATGGCCTTGAAAATCAGGCTAGCTAGGCTGATGGATCTATAATTTCCTGGATTGATGGACGATCCACCTTTGTGCAAAAGGATGACAGTGCTGTCCTCCACTCAGCTGTGACAAAGATGGTACTCAGGCTTTGGTTGAATAGGGCACCTAATGGTGCTGCAAGTTGCTGCCTGAGTTCATGTAGGATGCAGCCTGGCATGTTACTGGGTCCCACGGAGGCTGTATTTTTTGCCTTTAAGAGAGCAGTGATGACCTGTTCCCTAGATATAAGGGGAAGAGGGCAGGTACTGGGACTGTCCTGATTTACTCATGGGGACAGCGGGATGAATTTTTTGATGAATCTGTCAGCCAGCAAGTTTGCTATAACTATGGCATTTGTATATGTGGTGTCCTTGGCCACCATTTCTGAACAGATCTGGGTGCTTCCTTTGAGATTTCAGACATATGTGAAGAAGGCCTTATGATTGTTTCCAGTAGATGTGGAGAATTTGGACTCAAAGTTTGTTTTTGAGGATTTCACTAGTGCTCTTATTTGCTTGTTCAGGTTAAGGAGAGAGTGCTTCAAATTGGGCACCTGCTTTTTCTTGGTCCTAGACAGCAATTTTTTCATTTTGTTACAGAGTTTATTTATTGCAGCTGTCCACCAGACAGGTTTACTGTTCCTTGCGGAGGATGAATGAATCCTGTCTGGTATTCCTGATTCCATGCATCTATATAAATGCTCGTATAGTGCTTTGGTATAGTTTTGGATACTGGTGCCAGTTTCTAGAGAGGGGGAGGGGGCTGTGAAGCTGTTTATACCATCCCTCAGGAGGCTGTAATCAGCTTTGGAGAACTTTTTTTGCTTGACCCTAGCTGGGGGGGGGGGGGGGTCAGTGACATGGTGACTTTGAAAGTGACCACTTTATGGTTGGATCTTATCAGGGCAGATGATACTGCAGGGATGCTGCACAGGTTACTCATGTTGGTTAAAACCAAGTCCAAGATATTATCACCTCTTGTGGGAGTATCGCCTAGCTGTTCCAAAGCATTTGCATTGACAAAATCGAGGAATCTCTGAGCATTAGTGTTCTGGCATGAGTAGTTCTTCCAGTCTAAGTTTAGATAGTTAAAGTTACCCAGGATCAGGGTAAAGGGTTGAATCTTGATAGATTCGAAGAGGTCCAGATATGCGGATTGGGCATCTTGAGTCAGATTTAGGGGCTGGTAGATAGCTATGATTTGTATTGGTGTCTTGTCAATTGTTAACTGCACCTGGAGTGTCTCTTTTATGTCATACTGTTTGACCAGCCTGATGGTGTGTGGTATATTGAAACCCCACCTCCTGTTGCGTTACTGCCCACAGTTTGGGGTCTGACTGTATGATAAGATGAGTAACCAGGTAAGGCTGTGGTGCTCTCTATGGCTATGAACCAGGTTTCTGTGACTGCATAGATGTCAGCATTTTCCAGGGTTCAGAATGCTTGCAATGAGTGCAGTTTCATGTTTAGACTCCTAGAGTTTGGCAGCATGACCTTTAATTTGAGTATTGTTGAAATGTTTATGTTGGTAGTTTTAACCTCATCACTTTTCCTAAAAAAGGCACTATGAGGGAGGCAAGAAACTTTGCCAGAAGCCCAGGTGAGACAGATGCAGATCATCTCTGGCAAAGCATCATGGTCTGTCGATCATATCTTCCCAGGCTGTCAGGTACTGGATCCCTCTAGAATGACACCAGAAACTAAGCCAATTGTTAAAGTCTGTTTGTGTTGAGGCAGTAGAATGCTGCTTAAGGCTAGGGACATACCCGCTTGGGACACATATTCAGTGAGTTCAATCATGTCTCTCTTCATCTAGTCCAGGGAGGTATGTCTCAAGTCATCCACACTAACATAGACTATGACAGAGTCATAACAGTACCCGTTGTTGAGAGACTTGAGTGTGTATGTAATATGGCAGATTCTGGCCCCTGACAGACAACTAACTGTGATTTTCTCCTTATCCAGCCTGGTGAGAGGCACATATGGGTGTCTTACAATGGAATCTCCTATGACCAATGTGTTGGGTTTATGGATAAGCCTTAGTGGCTGTGAGGCAAAAATGTGTGAACTACGAATGATATGTGGTATGGAAGGCTAAGGAGATTGTGTGTATTTTTGCCTTGGAGGTCTCCTTTATTTGGGTATGTTTTTGTTGAGGACCTCCACACATGTGGGTGTGTGTTGTGTACAGGATTTAAAAATTCAGTTACTACAGAAATACACAGATTCATGGTCTAAAGACAAGAAAGATTCCGCCGGTTCAGTTGCCACATCCAAAGTGCAAGCAGATCACAATAAAGCACATTTTCAGAAACAGTGTCTCATTCTCATAGAAGCAATACAAGATACTCATAAATGTATTACAGACTGGAAAGGAAAGGTTATTACAGTACAATAATCAAATCCATTCAATTTACCTTTATGGCCAGTAAGGAAAAAGATGACAGTTACAGGCTAGTACTAGATTTGAGATTAGTAAATAAGTACACCATTCTGGAAGCACATTTTGCACAAGGTACACCAGAAATGATAGTCAAGTTAAATCAGCAGAATAAATGGTTTGTAGTTACAGATGTGGCAGATTAATTTTTTGCTATTGTTTTGTTTCATCAAACATTGCTATGACTGTTCAGACCATTCAATTATAATAGCAAAGTATTGCAAAGTACAAATAAAACCTTGATACAGATGAAAACGAACATTTACAAATACTAAATGATGTTGTACTAGTTTTAAAAACTAGAATTTAAAGTCAATGTTACATTTTTAAAAGTGACAATACAGTCAAAGTTTCAGATAACATGAAAGAAAAGAGTGCAGTATAAATATTATTTGTCATTGCAGTCAGAGGTTCAGATCTCATGTAGGGAAAGACTTCAATGTAATTTACTGTATGAGGAAACTTCTCAGACTTGTAAAGGGAAGGCAAGTAAAGCTCCAAAATGTGGTCATTTCAGTTCTAGCAGTAAATGTGTATATGTAATATGTTAATAGTTCAAGATTTTATACATTTCATGCAAGATTTGCAGCTTAACAGAGCACATTAGAGATACAGATTTACTTTATTAAGTTATCTGATTACAAGTCAGCTCAGCAAGCTGAATTAAAGACAATAAGATTTGGGCTACAAAAAAATTGCAGACAATGATGATGAACCCTAGACCATGCAGACATATTTAAAGAGTTAAATGATACCAGCTGAAAGAACAGGAACATTTAAGGTAGTGGGTGGAAACAGCTGCACAATGAGTGAAGAAATTCTTTTGAATAAATTATGGTCTGAAGGTCACAAAGTAAAAGTAGTTTAAGATGCATTAAAAATTCAGTAGTTAAGATTAATTTTATAAAGGTGCAGAAATGCAAGAAATGCTGAAGAATTAGGACAGTGTAAAATGACAATGGAGTTTAAAATAAGGTCAAAATAAAAAAGAAATATGATTAAGAATTAATAGAAATTACTTAGAGAGGCTGACAAAGGTTAAAGTATAGTAAAATAAGGGGAATCTCACAGAAAAAGAGAAGGAGCAAATGCAGAGTGCTAAAGAGAAAATAAGAAATCATCTGGATACTATACATGAGTTTAGAAATATTGCAGATAAGCAAAAATTTTTTGATAAGAACTCCAGAGCACAAAACCTTTTAGCATGACTTAGGCAACCAAATATTGAAATGGTTGTTACCAAACTTAGGGAACCTGTCACAAGAAAAATAACCAGAGAACCTGTAGAAGTTTTAGCGCTATTCTGGAAATGTTATGAAAATTTATATAAAACAGTGAAATGTGGAAATCAAGAAAGAGTACAAATTGAAATATTTATGGAAGACTTAATTATACTGTAGTAAGAATCTTTGTGTTCAACATCTTTGTATCATGTATAGTAAGGGTTAAAATGTGAAACTGCATTGCGTGCAAAGAAATAAGCTAAAATAAGTTGTTTTTCTTGTAAAGAATTTGCTGACCAAAGAGGAATGCACAGATGATACCTTAATCCAGGCACAAGCTTATCTTGTGCCTGACCTCTGACCATCTAAGGCTCCAGGATGTGAATTATAGCCTTGAGTGAAATTCCTTGTCTAGTAACCAGCCACTGTGTACGTGCAGGGAAGGGTATAAAAACCCATGTGAAGTGTACAGAATTTAGACTGCTGACATACCATGTTCTTTGTAGCATGTCTCCATGCATGTAAAATAAACCTTTTTGCTTATTTTTATCTGCGTGATTCTTCCAGTATATGTTAAGAGTATTAAAATCTTTTGACATTGCTGGCGCCCAAGACCGTGGGGCCACCTCTTCACGGTACGAATCGCATAAGAGGGACTGAAAAACCTGTACAGGGAAGGGAGAACGAATCTCGGGCTCCCTTGAACGGAAAGACCTCCGACAAAGAAGTCGTAAGTAGAGGCCAGTCACTCTTAGATTCGATCCGTGGGACGGTGATGAACGGGGCGAAAGAACTGCAGAAAGGTAAGCGTAACATTTTTTTTCTTTCTTTTTGTATTGTTCTCTTTTTAAAAAGAACAAAGGGACTAGTCATAAAGGAATTTCTTTTGTTTAAATTTTACAAAAGACCGGTAGAGATCTCAGGAAAAGGAAACAGTTTTTCTTTTAAATAAGAAAAATGGGAAACAGTTTTTCTTTTAAATAAGAAAAATGGGAAACAGTTTTACTTTTAAATAAGAAAAATGGGAATAGGAAGCAGTTGTTGTGCTAGTAAGGACTGCTTAAATAAAAGGACTGAAGATGAGGAATATATGTTTAAATTACATCCAAGAAAAAAAAAAAAAAAAAAAACTTAAAATACATAAAAAATGAAAGACAAATTATGGATTTAGTGGTAACTTAAATAGATCAGAATGTCAAAATTTGGTGAGAAATCTGCGTAGGGACGCAGGAGGCAAAGTTAAAAATCAAGTAAAGGTGGGATTCCCTCAAGCACAGAAATGGTTAAAAGAAGCTAATAAGAGACATAGGGAACAATTTTCGAATAAGGAAAGTGGTGGCTTGAGTGCAAAAGGTGCATTTTTTGTCCATAAAGAAGATGACATACCAACTGCATCAGGAATCTTGGCTAAGCGTATGAAAATCCAGGATGAAATGTTGCAGGGAGGGCAAGGGGATTTACATTACTGGTATAGTAATGATCTTATTAAAACAGGACCACAAAGCGTGGCCATTGAGTTAACTAACCTAGCTTTGAGCAAATATAGTACGGCTATTCAGTTACCAGAGGCTGCCAAACAACTACACTGTACAATGTATTACAGGAAAAATGTGGGACCTGATCCCAAGTATGAGGAACAATTTTTTAAACACAAGGTGACCAGGATCCTATTACAAAATCTTTATTGGGACAGGGCAGGGAACTCCGCAGTTACTTGTAGTCTCACAAGAGACATGCAACAGCTTTTTCAAAATGCCTCAATCCCACATGTATCTGTGACTAGGGAAAAACAGATGGAATGGTATATAGTTGGGAAAAAGGTTACCGATTGGTCAAAAATGACACCGGAACAGCTGGCAGGTAAGGGGGTTCAGGTACAGAAGTTAAATTGGGTAACCCAGGTCAGACCAACGGTACATCTTCGAGAAGATCGGTTAACACCGACAGGAGGCATGCCATCCTGACTATGCTTTCTGACCCCACAAAAAGAATTAAAACTACAGTCAGTACCAAAATCCTTATGGTCCCTAGGACAGCATGATATTGGCTAATGAAAACAGCAGGACAGGTTAAAATAACTCCAAAATCCGATTTTAGACCTCATAAGCGTCATTATCCATTAAGTAAAAAGGCAGAAGAAGGCATTTTTCCAGTGTTCACGGCTCTACTGAGAGCTGGGGTTTTAATTCCATGTACAGATTCACTGTGTAACACACCCTTGTTCCCAGTAAGGAAACCGGATGGGACATGGAGAATGGTACAGGATCTGCAGGCTGTAAATGCTGCTGTAGTGCCAAGGGCTCCTATGGTCCCAGATCCATCTGTTTTGTTAAATGATATCCTTCCCATGGATAAGTATTTTTCTGTTATTGACATTAGTAACGCATTCTTTTCTATTCCCCTACAGGAAGATAGTAGGTTTTGGTTCGCTTTTACGTTTATGAGCAAGCGGTACACATACACACGCCTACTGCAGGGATATTGTGAAAGCCATACAATCTTTTCGCAAGAAATGTCGACAAACCTGGCACAGTTTCAACCAGAGCATGGCTGTCATCTACTATTGTACGTGGACGACATCTTACTGCTGCACCCACGGAGGCTGTCTGTGAGTCCGAAACTATTCGGTTATTGCATTTTTTGGCGAAAGAGGGACATAAGGTAAATAAATCTAAATTACAATTTTGTAAAACTGAAGTACAATATCTAGGCTATACCATTTCAATTGCTGGTAGACAACTAGATAACTGTAAAAAAGAAGCCATTTTGCAGGCACCAATGCCCAGCACAAAAAAAGAAATGATGTCATTTTTAGGAATAACAAATTTTTGTCGTAGTTGGATTCCCAACTATGCAGAGGAAGTAAGTCCACTTTTAGAACTTATTTTCGCACTTCCCATGGCAGCACATGACGCGCTGCAATGGACGGATAAGGCAATACAGGCATTTACTAGGGTAAAACAGTTGATAGCAGGATCTGCAACACTTAGCTTCCCTGACTATACAAAACCCTTTGTTCAGACAGTAGATTGTAAGCAGGGCTTTATGACATCGGTTCTGTTGCAAACTTATGGGGATAAGTTGAGACCATTAGCTTTTTATTCCAGTAAATTGGACACAGTGGCACGATCTTTGCCACACTGTGTACAAGCTGTAGTCGCAGCCGCACAGGCTGTGCAAGCGTCTGCAACTCTAGTTTTGTTTCATGATCTTACCTTACGAGTACTGCACTCTGTCGCGGTAATACTACTACAGGATAAAGTTACCTTTCTCTCTCCTAGCAGACACTTATCCTGCATGAGAACGCTACTATCACAACCACACATGACCATTGAGCGATGCACCACTCTTAATCCAGCCACACTGTTACCTACAGCTGATGATGGTGCCCCTCACATGTGTTTAGATTTCATACACTCTAATGTCTTACCAAGACCAGACCTTAAGGACCAACCTTTGGCAAATTCAGATTGGACCCTGTTTGTAGATGGGTTAGCACGTAAGAACGAGGCAGGTATCACACAAGTGGGGTATGCAGTCACAACTGAGACTAAGGTACTAGAGGCAAAACCCCTCCCCAGGAACCTGTCCGCACAAGCGGCCGAATTGATTGCTTTGTCCAGAGCATGCACCATCTCCAAGGATAAGGCAGTTACTATCTACACAGATAGTCAGTATGCTTTTTCCACGGTCCATGTCTTTGCACAGCAATGGAAAAATAGGGGAATGGTTACGGCCTCAGGAAAGGAAATAACCCACAAGGATTTAATCCTTAGCTTCTTACAAGCTGTCCAACTGCCACGGGGACTGGCCATCTGTAAGTGAGCAGCGCACATGAATGCCAAGGATCTGGTATCACTTAGAAATGCACTGGCTGACAAAACTGCAGAAGTATACCTTAACCTCTACCTTTGCACTTGAGACCACACAGAAGGAACTTTACCCTACAGATAAATTTGATCTACAAACTTTACAGGTAATGCAGGAACTTAGTACAGTTCGGGAAAAACAGCGATGGGTTAAATATGGGGCTATTCAAAAGCAGGGAGTTTTTGTAGGTCCAAATGATAAGTATGTCTTGCCAACAAACCTTTTTAGGTATGCCTCATTAGTGACGCATGGCCCATCTCATCTGGGCCCTGCTGCTATGGTTCAAATGATCCAGCAAATTTTCTGGACCAAGGGCTTTATAGCATACGCTAAACAATTTTGTTTATCGTGCCTGCTTTGTGCACGATACCATGGTGGTGGGGTGCGGATCACCCCAGCAGCTTTTCCGCTGCCTCCGTATCCATTTCACACAATCTGCATGAATTTTATTGAACTAACTCCTGTTCAACAGAAGCGATTTGTGTTAGTCATTATTGACGCTTTTACAAAATGGGTTGAAGCTTTTCCGGTAGCACACCCAGATGCACTGTCGGTAGCCAAGGCCCTTACAAATAACATTATCCCTCATTTTGGGCTACCTACACGCATCTATTCTGATAATGGCACACATTTCGTGAACCAAGTTATTCAAAAGCTGGCCGCCGTTTTTCAGATCGAGTTAAAACATCACTGTGCCTACCACCCACAATCAGCAGGGTTGGTTGAATGCCATAATGGCATTCTCAAAGGCAAGTTACGTAAACTCATGGCCGAGACACATCAGTCTTGGATAAACTGCTTAGCTCTGGCACTCCTGTCCATGCGTACCACTCCCACCTCAAAAGGGGTCACACCATTTGAACTATTATACGGGAGACCTTATTACGTCCCGCAGTGGCAAAATTTTTGCCTGCGGAACGTGAGGGGGGTGAAGAGATAGCAGATTACATGAGGAAATTGTTGCTGACCAGAACTAACACTTCTCTAACGAATGATTGCTTTTCAGATCAGAACAACAGGATCCTGGAAGCGAAACCCGGGAACTGGGTTTGGATTAAAATTGTCAAGAGGAAGACGTGGGTCTCCCCCAAGTGGGAAGGTCCATACCAGGTATTGATTACAACACCCACAGCAGTCCGAATAAAAAAAAGAACATCGTGGATCCATCTGACACACTGTAAACTGGTAAAACAGTTTGAACTGGACAAAAACTTGAGTTCCCCTGAGGAACACTGATTAGTAGTAATCTTGTTTTGTATGAATATCTGACTATTGTAGCAATGCAGAGAAATACCGGAAGGGAGTAGCCTTTCCCACAAAAGCATTCCAAACTAATTTTGTTGTTAATAAGTGTGATTGTTACTTTTCTGTTTTGGCCGTTTTTATTTTTCAAACAAGACTAGCCAAGTTAAGAGAGATGATGCATATGCTCTATCTTTTAATGTTTCAAATTGTTGGATATGCGCGGCTATCCCTACTGTACATGGTGGTCTAATGTTAGGTACAGTCCCTTTGGGGGCAAATGATACATGGACTCATTTACTATTTGAAACTTCAAATGTAGCCTTAAAGGACAAAATAGCATTACCCCTCATGGGTCACCAGAATGGAACTGTAAGGTTGGATGGAGTCAGTGTAATGTAACCATAATTCATAACTGTACAATAGATGGGCACTGTTCAACAAGTTTCAAGCCTATAAAAGTGCTTGTTAATAGTACAGGGCTTGTTAATGACACAAGTTTCTTTGAAAAAATGTTATCTGTGTATGACCTTTTGTTTAAAGGGCTGCAAGACAAAGGAAATCACTCTGTTCCAGTCAATATTACACTTAAAGTAAATGATTGTTATTTTATCTGTGGTAGAAAAGCATACAAATGGTTTCCAAGGAATTGGTCAGGCAGTTGTTTTTTGGGTTATTTAGCACCAGCTATAAGACATACATTTTCTCTTCCCCAAGGTAAAATACGAAATGTACGTGCTGTTAATAAACCTGTTAATCCCGTAGGTAACGTTGATGCATCCTGGATCTAGCACCACGATTTGGCCCATAGTAGCAGCAAGGGGCTATCACACATGGACTTGGGCGATGATGTTATTTCCTGGGCTGGTATTCTTCCAGCTTATGGGACAGTAAAATCCATTTGGGAGCTCAGAAAACTGTCAAAACTGTTAAAAACCCTGAGCAATGCAACTTTTTCTGCGCTAGAATTGGTGACGGATGAGTTAACTGCAATGAGGACTGTAGCATTGCAGAATCGTATGGTGCTCGATTTCACCCTAGCGCTTAAAGGAGGTACTAGCAGTGTTGTCCGTTCATTACAGACAACGAATATGACATTAACAGCCATCTGGAGATCCTACAACAAGTTTCTAAACTTACAAAACCAGGACAAAATCCATTAACTGACTTTTTCCAAAATTGGTTTGGAAATTGGGGAACAGTACTTATGAATGTCTTAATTGCTATATGTGTTGGTGCCATTATATTCCTACTGTTGGGTTGTTGCTGCATTCCTTGCATCCGAATGATAATATCAAATGTATTGTCTTCCAATGCAACTAAAGCTTATTATTCTGAATATACAGAACATGAGTCATGCGAAAAACTGTATGAATAAAATGTATTACTGATGATACAAAGTGTTGTTAGGGGGGAAATGTAGTAAGAATCTTTGTGTTCAACATCTTTGTATCATGTATAGTAAGGGTTAAAATGTGAAACTGCATTGCGTGCAAAGAAATAAGCTAAAATAAGTTGTTTTTCTTGTAAAGAATTTGCTGACCAAAGAGGAATGCACAGATGATACCTTAATCCAGGCACAAGCTTATCTTGTGCCTGACCTCTGACCATCTAAGGCTCCAAAATGTGAATTATAGCCTTGAGTGAAATTCCTTGTCTAGTAACCAGCCACTGTGTACGTGCAGGGAAGGGTATAAAAACCCATGTGAAGTGTACAGAATTTAGACTGCTGACATACCATGTACTTTGTAGCATGTCTCCATGCATGTAAAATAAACCTTTTTGCTTATTTTTATCTGCGTGATTCTTCCAGTATATGTTAAGAGTATTAAAATCTTTTGACATATACTAAGGTTAGATGTAGACAAGGCGTAACAACTAACAGTTAATATAGGAGGGGATGAGATAAAAACAGTGATGCATAATCAATCTTCAGGAAAGTCTCAAGGAACAGATGGTATTCCTGTGGAAGTTTGGCAATTAGGAGGGAAAAAAGTGATAAAGATCTGGAAATTTTAGTTTAACAGTATTAAGGAGGAGAAGCACCATCTTGGAAGAAAACTTTGGTGGCTGTGTTATCTAAAGATGACAAAGACCCTTCAGATCCAGCTTCATATAGACCCATTTCAATTTTCAGTCATGATTGTAAAGTGTTTATGTTTATACTAGCTAAAAGAATGGCAAAGATGTTGCTAAAATTGATAGATAAGGATCAGTGTGGGTTTGAGGAGGGGAGGCAAACATTTGGCAACATTAACAGAACAATTATGATCCAGAGGAAAGCAGAATGTAAGAAACTACCTCTGTTTTTTGGTGGTTTTTGATACAGGGAAAAGATTTGGCAGAGTAAACTGGGATTTTATGAGTAGGGTATAGGAAGCATTTGCATTCCCTGATACAATATTAAGGTTAATTAGAAGGATATATGAAGGATCAGAGGCAAGAATTAAAGTGGGAGGGTTACTCTCAGATAAGCTGTGTTTGAACAGAGAAACCAGGCAGGGTGTCCTCTTTCCCATGTGTTATTTGTTTTATATTTAGAACTATTGGCAAAGGAAATAAGGGACTCAGAAATACAAGCATATAATTGGTATGGTAATCAATAAAAGTTGGCTTTATTTGCAGATGACACTATTTTGTACCTGATAAATCAAGAAAAGAACATCTCAGTGTTGTGGAACATTTTGAGAAAGTTTTGGGGATATAAAATTAATGAAGCTAAATCAAAGCCTATAGCCATAAATTATGCACCCACACATGAATTGGTTCAGCAATACTCATATTTATTGGGACATGGTAAGATGAAGTATTTAGGAGTATGGGTTAAAAAGCTTCTGTTATGGCAACTAGGGATATGTAGAAAGAGACTAAATAAAATATAAAATAAAAAATGAGAAAACTGACACTCTTATTTAAGGATGTGGATAGTAAAATACCAGCAGTGAAAGTGTTTTTAGTCCCTTTGGTCTTGTATACTGGTCAGGCATAATTTTATCAACCTGATGAGAAGTTGTGGACAATAATTAATAAAGAACTGAAGGAATGAATCTGTGAGGGAAACAGGGCAAGAGTTAAATGGGATAAGTTGATCCTTACAATAAAGCAAGTAGTTTAGGTTTACCTAATTTGAAGGGATATTTTAGAGCTACACAGTTAAGGTTCATATACATAATACAAGTAGAAGGTTATAATTTAAAGTGGAAAAGAATGATGATGAAATTGGGGGGGGGGGGTTCAAGAAATAGAGAGAGATAGTGGGATTTGGATATAGACCCTTAAGGAGAATAATAACCGTATAGAATATTTAACAACTAAGCCAATATGAGAATGGAGAAAGGAAATTTTGTCAGTAGGGATGACTGCAAGTAAGGGTACATAAAATAGGTAAGATGTTGGAATTTACTGGAAAAACCTGGCAAAGAAACCAAGATATTGGGAGCAAATAACTCAAGCAGGAAAGGTAATAGAGTGGGGTGAGGCCAAGAACACATTTGGATTGCAGGCTAGAGACTACCTTCCATACCAGGGCTTAGTCTCAGAGTACAGGCAAAGAGAAAGGAAATGGGAAATTTTAAGTGAAAGACCTGCTGTGGTAGAGTTGGTAGTTGAATCTAGAATAGAAGCAGCTGTTAAAAAGGGATAATTAGTAGGCAATATGAAATATTGACAGATAACTATAAGAATCAATCAAAGGGGGTTAGAAATGACTGGGAAGACAGACTAGAAAGCTATTTACAAGAAAACAATGAGAAGACATATGTATGGCTCCCAGGTATACTACCAACTCCAGAAGGTTTATGATCCTTCCTTGGAGGTGTTTGCATAGATATTTGTATTCCCCAAGCAGACTTCAAAGAATTTTTCCTCAGGTGGACAGCAGATGTTGGAGGCATGATGGAGAAGAAAGAAGTAACTGAAAGCATAAGTTTTGGGAGTGTAATGAGCTGGCAGACTGTAAAAATCTTCCTGCAGAGTACTCTATCAGAAATATTGGGTGAACAAATGACTATAAATAAGGAAATTATTCTTTTGAACAGGAATGTAGGGTCTGAATTGCCTAAACAAAGTAAGGCCTTATTAAGTTTAATTCTGTTGACTGCCAAAAAAGCAATTACTAGAAAATGGAAATCAAAGGTCTACAGCAACTGTCTTTGAGGTAATGAAAATTATGAAAGGGATAAAAGAAATGGAAAAGAGATCTTTAGAAACATGGAGCAAATTACATAGAAGTAAATGAAAACAATGGGAATAATAGATTCAGAATAATGTTCAGGAGGAGGAGGGGAAGTGAGGTTTAAGTCAGGAATTCAGCATTTTTTGTACTGTTGAACTGATGACAGTAGCAAAGAAAATATATGTAATGTATATTGTATTTAAATGGAAAAATGTTAAAATGGTTTGTTTTATTTTCTGTTAATGCATGTTTGCCTATGAGGTATTTAAGTAAAAGAATTGGTATAGTGTCAGATTATTACTTTAGCTTCATTTGAGTTAATGAGAAGGAGAAAAATGCCAGTGAGTTTTCTGTTTGATTCAGTAATGAAGCAACAGCCTTTCTATTTCACTTTATTAGCTTAATTACAGACCTAGAAGAATTTATTTATTAGAAAATATTGCTTTATTTTCAGGCAGAAGAAATGTGTGTGTGTGTGTGTGTGTGTGTGTGTGTGTGTGTGTGTGTGTGTGTGTGTGTGTGTGTGTGTGTGTGTGTGTGTGTGTGTGTGTGTGTGTGTATATATATATATATATATATATATATATATATATATATATATATCTAGTTAAAGTCAGGACAATGTGTAATGCTATAGATATCTAGATTGGTTTGTAATTGTTAAAGCCACAATATTATTTTAAGAACTTGATACTACTTTTTGTATTTTTACAGACATTTTTTTGAATTTGAAAAATAAAAGTTTATTAAAAGTTCAAGATATTCTGCCCACTGTTTTGTCATAGGAAAGGAGAGGTCTGGGGGCCAAATCATTTGTACTTGAAAATGGACAATAAAAGACACTAGGCTGGCTTTTCCAGTACCTCAGAAGTGATTAAGATAATACAGAGTATGACTTAAACCTGGAAAGAGATATGGTGCACAAGTCAAGTATCAAGACCACCTGATTATTAATAGAAAAGCCAGAAGTGAAGACTAGGGCTGGGCTTGGACAGATTGGACTAATAAGATGGAATAGGGCTCCACAGCTATGGAGGCTCCACACTTTTGACCTTCAGCACTGCAGAAAATCACTGTTTCCAGCTGTCCCATCTGCATAACCTGGTATTCTACTTTGCAAGAGGAAGACACATATTGAGCATCACTAGTGGAGTAGACTACATATCCTTACATCCCTTATGACTTTTCTTTGTAGTGAAGCAGTGGTGTGTTGACCTAGTTTAGTTTAAGTGCAACTGGAACCAAGTTCAAACTATTTTTATTTTGTCAATCAAGGACATAAGATAAGTGTTTTTTTTTTGTTTGTTTTGCTCCTCTGGTAGGCAAAATCAGCTTGGAGTAGGCCATTTCACTTCTGCTTGAGTTAGAGGCAGCTTCTTTTAAAAGATTGGGGGAGGGGTGGTGCTTAGCATGGTAGTAGTTGTTCAGTTCAGAACTGAAATTTTCTTGATTAAGTAAGTAATTCAGGTGCTATTTCTCTGGACTACAGTTATTGAAAGTCCCAGTTGCGCCTACAGTGCATACCTCAGTCAGCTGTACAGATGTTCATAGCTTTCCTCATAAAATGTCTACATTATTATACATTAGACAGAAAGTTAAAATGACACTGACAGGATATGTAAAGCCAAATATCTGAAATGCAGAAAACATAGGTTCTAGTAAATGTAATTTTAGTATTATATTAAATAGAAATTTAAAATGTAAATATACATGATTATTATTAACACTTTAACAAATCTAGCTGAACATTTACAGAAACAAGTTAATACATTACATGGTAATTATGCTTCAAGATACATACATTATAGGTATAAAAAAGGGTGTATATATGACCGCCACCAAAATTAGTATGGATAGTGTTAAACAGGATATATAATAAGTTATAAGACATGTTAAAGAATCCCCCAGTTAAATTAAATCGCAAAGTTAACAGACTTCAATCCAAAAGATTTTCAGAATCCTTAACAGGTCATGAATGCTCAAGTGATACCTAGTGGTCAAAATTTAAATTGCAAGTTTACTTACCAGATTAAAATAAATTATTTTACAGTTGTTACAGTAGTTGTAGTAATCATTATAATATATTTTACAAACTGTTTTAATTAATTTATAAAGTAATTGCAGAAGCAAATCTTAGTTCAGGTATTTTAAGCAGAGTTGTAAGATTAGATCTCTCATAAATATAGTTTCGTTAGAATAAATCCTACACAAATACAGTATTATTTTTGCATAGGCCCAAAATGCATCCATATTAAAGCAGTTCTATATCTTCATTTTGAATTTCACATTTTATAAACAGCTTTAGTAAATGCAGTTTCCAAAGAAAGGAATGTTTCAGTGAATGACCTTAGGTCAAAGCACTGATAAGAATGAGACTTAGGTTCATAGGTTCATAGGTTCATACTAGGCTATCTGCCCAAGGGCATTTATAAGCCTAGCCCATAGTTATGTGGCTTTCGCCACCCCTTTAGTCTGAATAAAAACTATGCCTATCATTTTGCTGTGCCTCTGTCAAGCAGTGACGCTGAAGTAATCCCTGGGGTATATCTGCAATCTCCCATCCAAGCAAAATGTGTGGAACATAATGTTGTATGTGTAAAAAGTATTGCAGAAGATACAAAAACAGATAGATTGGAGAGAGGCACCTGCAATAATATCTTATATAGATCATACAAGGCTTAGGAACCAATGTTAAGGAAGTGTGTAAAGCTGGGTAGGAAATGTGCAAGATTTTAGTATTATTAAGATAATTACTTTTAAGACAGAAGTCAGATCAGTCTAATAATGGATACAAGTGAGTTTATAATTCAGAGTTACAACATGACAGTTTGTTTCAGTCTTCAGAGATACATACATCTGAATTTTTGGTTTGCAGCCTTAACCTACAGCTTGGTTCAGTTCATCAGCACTGTCATTTGAGACCATTTCTAGTTTTTTTATGTAATATTTTTATGTAATCTTGAAATAATGTGTTGTGTACAACCAGATCAAACAATGAAGATGTTGTAAAAGATGCTACTGGCATACTGATTAGACAAAAAGAAAAGATTCTTGCTGGTAACTCTTTCTCTACCCACTGTATAATCCATATACAAATGAAATATATCTCTCTTTCCTAACAGTTCACTTTCTACAGTGACCCTACCCTTTGGATGTGACTACAAAAGGGAATTCCTTGCAAGTAGCATTCTTTTATTTTATTTTATTTTTTGTAGGAAATAAGGTAGCATGGTCCAGGATCACAAAACCTTTCAAATCTTTTTAGAGGCATCTTCAATAAGATGTTAGTATTGCATAAAGCTGATAACATTCTTCATATAATCATGAGTAATGCCAGACACATAATAAAGTCTAGGAATTATAAAACACTGTAGCTGATGAAGACATAGATATTACCATGGTGACTGAAAGTTTGTTCAGCTCTAAGATGTCAGTTTTATCAGTAATGGATATTCTTGCTACCACCATTGCAGGTCACCTAAGTCTGATGACAACATCTATGTATACAGAAAGGACATCTGTCAGTTCAACCTTATTATTTAGTAGTATCAAGGCTGAAATAGTGGGGGTCAAAAGGGCAAGCATACCATGTCATTCATAAGGTCCTTTAGAAACCCAGGCCTGTTGGAAAGTGAGGCATAATTTCCTTTTATGTGTAGTTTTTGAGATCTCGTTGCAACCCATATTAGATAGGACACTTACTCATCACCAAGATCATGCAACAAGGAGGTACTTGATTTTATCACTCAGCAGGGGTATTTACAACATTTAGACTTTGTTACCAGGACAAATATTATTTTATATATACTGTTGATACAGTCAGACACATTTATTAACATATTAGTCCTTACCCAGAATTAGGTAAATCTGATTATGTTTGCATCTCAGAGTGTACTAAAAATAAAATCTAAGATGACATTAAGTGCACCCAAAGACAGAGCAGTGTACTTGGCTGCATATGACTAGATTATTGATGAGCTTTATGAATGGAACTGGAACTCTGAAATGGAATGACAGAAAATATTAGTGATTGCTGAAACAACCTTCTATTACAAATGGGACAGAGTGTTAATAAGAGAAAATACCAAAGTACAAATCTGCACCATTTTGGTGGCTCAGGTCTCTGTGGAAACTGTTCAGTAAAAAAAGACACAACTGGGCATTATACCAAAAATGTTAACTGTCTTAAATATGGAAAGATGCAAAAAGTTACATTTATTAATGTAGAAAATTGTAGGGAAAGTTAGGAAGTGTGTACTTAGAGGTTAACAGTAAATACTATAGACATTAATAAAGTTTTTACATGCATATTAGACATGCCACTAAAGCATCAACTATGTCACTTAAAGGTGAGGACACGTTTATTACTGGCATCATTAAAAGTACATAATTTTTCTCCAAAACATTCTGTAGCAATAAATAGACCTGCATATCATTTTCTAATTTTCCTGAAGTAAACATGTTCCATGGCACTCTAGCAATAACAGAAGAATGGGTCAGGCAATGTCTGTATAAAGTTAGAAGTGATTATATTGCTTCTTTGTGAATTGCAGATAGTGACCATTTAAGTTAATTATTTTTGCACAGGTCTTTGTTCCTGCTGTCTGCTGATTATCAACTCCCCTACTGGCCTGCTGACCCATTTTGTTCACTCATCACTGAGGGTAAGAGATAGTTGAAATATACCATCAATAAACCAGCTATCAGGGGTGTTTTGAGGATTTTTGCTTATGGCCCTAGTTAATGGGCTAAACAGAGGATGGGGGATGTGCAATGGGGTGACCATGCTGGTTGTCCTGTACTTCCACAAGGGACATTGTCAACAAACAGCCTCACAAACCTTAAGCACACGAAAATATATTTTTCTATGGCTTCCTCAGAGGAACCTACACTTCCTTATGTGCTCCCTGAGCACCCATAACCCTCCTCTTTTCCCATGAAAGGCAATCAGGCCATGCAACTTCACTCTTCTTTCTCCCTGCCTGGCTCCTCCAGTGTCAGTGCCAGTAACTGACCACCGGTCACTTGGATCATGGTTAGGGCTTCATCTCTTTGTGCCCTACAAAGAGACCATTATTTAAATCATTATTTCAACCTTCTTTATCCCCTGGTTTGCTTGCTAAAATTTTCTATTCAGATCGGTGGTGATTTCAGTATTATGAACAATCATAGGCCAATTAGCCTAACAAGCTTCTTGGGTAAACGTTTTAAGTGGAGTCATTTGAAAGTTATACCAGCTAATTTATCTTTGTCATTTGATCTGGATCAGCATGGTTTTAATTATGTGCTCTTGGGCACTACCTACCTAATAAATTTTACAGGAACATAGTTGATTGTTTACATGGTTTTTTAAACACCATTACTGAGTTATCACTTGTGGCATAGGCAAACTTTATTAATATAAAAATAATCAAACCATATTAGCAAGGTCACATTTACAAACATTCACGATAGGGAAGGCAATCATTGGCCTGCAGTCCAAATGTCATCTTGGCATCTTCCATTCTATTACCTTTCCTTTTCTAATTATTTGTTCTCAATATCTGGGTTCCTTTGCCAACTACTACAGAAAATTCCTGCCCCTCTTGCCTATTCTTAGTACCCCCTAACTGCAGTCATATCAACTGGAAGAATCTTCTTTCTCCGTTCCTGCATTGGCTTTGTTCTTAGTATACTTTCTGTTACTTTATGAATATAATATTCTATATGACTGTTGTTATCCTCCTTAAAGATCTGCATCCCCAAATCCCATTCATTTCTTGTTTCTTGAATTACCCCCCCCCCCTTCTGCTTCACCATCATCCATTCACACTTTGAATTGTATCTTTCTGCTTGTGTTATGCATAAAAGCCTTAACTGTGTGGCTCTAAAATATTCCTTTAAATCAGACCTCTAACACTTAAAAGAAGAAGGCTTGGGGGTTCGTTGAGATGAGGTGGAAAGCAACATCATTAAAAATCAGGTAATCCTAAACGTCCTTGTTCTATTGGAAGGATCAACTTATCCCACTTAACTCTTGCCCTGCCCCTTCCTCTGATAAAATCTTTCAACTCTTTATTAATTGCTATCCACAACTTCTCCTCTGGTTGATAAAAATAAGCCTGACCTGTGTATAAAATTAAAGGGACTAAAACATTTGTTCTGCTTGTATCTTGCTATCCATATCCATGGGCAAGAGCTTCCAGTTTCTCAGTTTTTGTTTTATCTTTTCTGCAGTCTCTTTCCACACATCCTTAGTTGCCATAACAAAATCCTTTGTAATCCATACTCCTAAATACTTAATTTTATCATGCCCAGTAAAGATGGGTATTGCTGAAGCAATTTATTTGTGGGCACATAGTTTATAGCTATAGCCTTTGTTTTATTTAATTAATGTTATATCCTGAAAAAAGCCTGAACTGTCTCAGAATGTTCCATAACACTGAGATGCCCCTTTCTGGTTCCATCAGGTACAAAATAATATCACCTGCAAATAAAGCCAAATTTTCTTGAACATCATAGCAATCATATCCATGAATTTCTGAGTCTCTTATTTTCTTTGCCAGTAATTCTAAATATAATGCAAATAAAAAAGTGGAAAGAGGATACCCCTACCTGGTTCCTCTGTTTAGATGCAACTTATCAAAGAGGAACCCTCCCACCTTGATTTTTGCCTCTGACCCCTCATTTGTAGTGGGAAATGCAAATGCTTCCATTGTCCTACTCATAAAATCTCAGCTTACTCTGTTAAATGCTTTCTGTGCATCAAGACCCACCAATAACAACAGTATTTTCTAATATTCTGCTTTCATCTGGATCATCATTGTTTTATTAATGTTGTAAAATGTTTACCTCCCCTCCACCAAACCACATTAGCCCATATCTATCAATTTGGGCTTCACCTTTGTCATTCTTTTAGCTGTTACAGACATAAACACTTTATAGTCATGATTATATTCTAAATAGGCCTATATGAAGCTGGATCAGATGGGTCTTTACCATCTTTAGGTATTACAGCCACCACAGCTTTTTCCAGGATGTTGGTGCTTACCCTCCTTTTAAAATAGTGTTAAACAAAATTTTCCAGATCTTTATCACTTTTTCCCCTCCTAATTTCCACGTCCACAGGAATACCATCTGTTCCTGGAGACCTTATTGAAGATTGATTATACATCACTGTTTTTGTCTCATCACCTCCTTTCTTAACTGTTAGTTGTTAAGCCTTGTCTACCTCTAACCTTGGTATAATTAAGTCTTTCATAAATATTTCCATTTGTACTCTTTCTTGATTTCCACATTTTTCTGTTTTATACACATTTTTATAACATTTCCAGAATATCACTAAAACTTCTACAGGGTCTGTGGTTATTTTTCTTGTGATAGGTTACCTAAGTTTAGTGACAATCCTTTCAATGTTTTGTTGCCTAGTTATACTAAAAGTTTTTGTGCTCTGGAATTCTTACCAAAAACAGTTGCTTAACAGCAATCTTTCTAAACTCATGCATATTATCTAGGTGCTCCCTTATTCTCTCTTTAGCACTTTGCAATTGTGTTTCTTCTTGTTTTGTGATATTCCTCTTATTTTGCAATACTTCACCCTTTGTCAGCTCCTCTAAATAAGTCTTATTATCTCTTAACCAGATCTCTTTTTTTATTTCTACTGTATTTTAAACCCCACTTTCATTTTATCTCACTCACTAGCTATAACTTCTGGAGTACTTTCTATCCTCCTTAATAACTCCGAGATAATTTCCACTACCCATGCCTTAAATTCCTCTCTTTTTTAAAAGGTAGGTGTGGAAGCACCAGTGTCTCAACCTTACTTAATTACCCTGCATTTTTACCCTGGTAATTATTGGTGCATGATCTGGAATAGTTATTGGATGTGTGTCAAAATTCTCAATTAAATGCACATGTTCCTGTGAAACATAATTTCCTTCTAATCTAGCTCAGTTATTGTACCTTGATGAATAATATGTAAATTCTTTCTGAGTGCCTACTACTGAATCCATGTCTTTTATATCAAACATTTCTTTAAAAATCTACACCTCTTTTGTTATATTTTTACTTCTAGGCCCCATAGAAACTACCCATTGCTGCAAGTCAAATTTCAGTCCTCACCTATAAGCAATATTCCCTACTGAAAGCTGATTATTTCTCCAAAATGTTTTAAGCTCCATAACAGCAGTTTTAGGTGGAATATAAATATACACCAACATCATTTTCATCCCTTTCCAATAGCACCCTACCAGCACATTTCTTTTTTACCTCTTCTATAACTACTGGAGCTCCTCCAGCAATTAATATAAGTACTCCTCTTTTCCTTTGTACCTGATATTCTACAGAATATCCATCCTGAAATCCTTTCTTTATCAAATTCACATGTTCATTTCTTTCCAAGTGTGTCACCTGTAACATTGCAATTTGCACCTTGTATTCCCTAATATAATTAAGTATTCTTTCCTTTTTGTCTATATCTCTGAGTCCACCCACATTCCAAGATAAAAGGGAAAGTGTTGCCGTTATGTTAAGAAGTCATTATTCCCACCTATTATACATTATGTGTGTATATGGTTTACTATCATAAGTGCGAACGGCACTCCTGCGACTGTCATATATTCGAACATGGAAGGTCGTAATCGGTAATGTCGAAGGCAAACTAATCAAGCTAGGAATGGTTTTAACATGGGTCGAGGTAGGGGACATGTTTGTAGTTTGGAATAATACTGAACACCTACCTCGACCCATGTTAAAACCATTCCTAGCTTGATTAGTTTGCCTTCGACATTACCGATTACGACCTTCCATGTTTGAATATATGACAGTCGCAGGAGTGCCGTTCGCACTTATGATAGTAAACCGTGTATATACCTTTAAGAAGCTATCTAAGGGCTTGCAGAAATTTATAAATACTGAGGACGTGTGAGCCTGACTGACATTTTTTAGTAGGTAGCTGAGATGTAAGCATGTATGTATGTAAGGTCTGTCTGTTAATTAGTTTGTCTGTATTTAATGATACCGTTATCCATCCTGATATGTTTGTATGTATTAAAGCATCTGAACAAAACCCAATGCCTTCTTGTTTTATGTGTTAGAGATGAATGAGAGTATGGTATCAGAAGTGGATGTCTAAAGGCCACGGTGTCAAAAGAGGCATATTTAAAAGGACATGGTATAAGAAATGGCATGCCTAAATGACAAGGAGTCAGAACTGGCATATCCAAGGGGCATGAACTCAAAGGCAGCTTGGGTAAAACGACTTAAGGTACTTGCTAGGAGCTGGTGGAATATACAGGAGTGGATCATTCCTAAAATGTGCAAGACTTCATAAAACAGGTCAGAAAAGAGTTTTGGGTATTAAAACTTGCTCAGCACTATTTTTTTAGCATTATATGAAACCAGCTATACAGAACACTCTAAATGATCTTTGCTTAAACAGATATGAATGATATTGATAAAAATATTCAAATTACTATGGAAAATATTTGAAATAAAGTTGAATTGCATAAAACGAATAAAGTAAAGGGAAATGACCGCATTTTCACAAAGCATATGCAGTTCTTATTAAGCGAAGACATTCAAGTTATCAGAAGTGTATAAAGTGTTTGCATGTTTATGCAGAGTTACAGTAAAGCTATTTCACAAAATACAGCCATTACAAGGCATTTCTTGCAGAATACAGCCATTACAGAATATATTTCACTAAATAAAGTATTTTGAAGAGTTTATTGTGCATTTGAATGTTGTTACAAGCTCACAAAACTGTTTGTACATAATTACAAGGGCCATATTTTCAGTGTGTTTATTTATACTTCATAGGCATGGCAGATGTATTTCAGAAACCCAGTGCACTTGTGTTTGATAGTAATATTGCTGAGAACTGGAGAGTGTTTGAGTGAGAGTACAACGTTTTCATTTAGGCTACATTAGGATCATTTATTTAAAGCAACATTACATAAAGTCTTCAATTCCTGCCTTTTCTTAAACTTTATTTCTCCTCAAAAACTTTTTTTCCTGCATGTACTGTTCCCACAGTTTCATTGTTTTTCTGTGTAGCTTACTCCTACCATTTTCTAGAGATCCCACTTCCTTTTCCTTTATCTCATTTACAATATTCACTCTTCAAATGTTGTTGGTTTATATTTTGATTTCCCTTTTCTAGTAGTTGCTTTTTGGCAGCCATCAGAATTAAATTTAACAAGGCCTTAGTATTATGTTTAGGCACTTCAGATGCTGTATCTCAGAGCAAATAAATAAATTCCTAACTTACATACATTTGCACACCCAGTATTCTTGATAGAGTACCCTGTATGGAAAGTTTGCCTACTCATTAAACTCCAGGAATATATGCTTCCAAGTACCTCTTTCCTACTCATTACACCTCCAACATTTGCTGTGTACCTGAAGAAAAATTCTTTGGAGTCTATTTGGGGCATAAAACTATCCATGCAAACACTTCTAGACAAATATCCTAAATCTTGTAGATTTTGTTGCATATTTGTTAGCCATACATATGTCCTCCTATTACTTTTTTGTGAATTGCATATCTAATCTCTCTTCCCATTTTTTCTGGCCTCTTCTGATTGACTCCTATAGTTATTGTGTTATATTGTAATGCCCTACTAACCATCACTTTTTTTAACAGCAGCTTCTACTCTAGATTCAATTAAAAACTCAACTAGTGTAGGTATTTTATTTTGGATTCCTCTATCCCTTTTTCTTAGTTTATACTCTGGTATCAGTCCCTGATAGGGGAAGGCAATCATTGGCCTGCAGTCCAAATGTCATCTTGGCATCTTCCATTCTATTACCTTTCCTTTTCTAATTATTTGTTCTCAATACCTGGGTTCCTTTGCCAACTTCCTCCAGAAAATTCCTGCCCTTCTTGTCTATTCTTAGTACCCCCTAACTGCAGTCATATAATCTGGAAAAATCTTCTTTCTCCATTCCTGCATTGGATTTGTTTTTAGTATACTTTCTGTTACTTTATGAATATAATATTCTACATGACTGTTGTTATCCTCCTTAAAGATCTGCATCCCCAAATCCCATTAATTCCTTGTTTCTTGAATTACCCCCCCCCCTTCTGCTTCACCATTATCCATTCACACTTTGAATTGTATCCTTCTGCTTGTGTTTTGTATAAGAGCCTTAACTGTGTGGCTCTAAAATATTCCTTCAAATCAGATCTCTAACACGTAAAAGAAGAAGGCTTGGGGTTTTGTTGAGATCAGGTGGAAAGCAGCAGCATTAAAAATCAGGTAATCCTAAACGTCCTTGTTCTATTGGAAGGATCAACTTATCCCACTTAACTCTTGCCCTGCCCCTTCCTCTGATAAAATCTTTCAACTCTTTATTAATTGCTATCCACAACTTCTCCTGTGGTTGATAAAAATAAGCCTGACCTGTGTATAAAATTAAAGGGACTAAAACATTTTTCTGCTTGTATCTTGCTATCCATATCCATAGGCAAGAGCTTCCAGTTTCTCAGTTTTTGTATTGTCTTTTCTGCAGTCTCTTTCCACACATCCTTAGTTGCCATAACAAATTCCTTTGTAATCAATACTCCTAAATACTTAATTTTATCATGCCCAGTAAAGATGGGTATTGCTGAAGCAATTTATTTGTGGGCACATAGTTTATAGCTATAGCCTTTGTTTTATTTAATTAATGTTATATCCTGAAAAAAGCCTGAACTGTCTCAGAATGTTCCATAACACTGAGATGCCCCTTTCTGGTTCCATCAGGTACAAAATAATATCACCTGCAAATAAAGCCAACTTTTCTTGAACATCATAGCAATCATATCCATGAATTTCTGAGTCCCTTATTTTCTTTGCCAGTAGTTCTAAATATAATGCAAATAAAAAAGTGGAAAAAGGATACCCCTACCTGATTCCTCTGTTCAGATGCAACTTATCAAAGAGGAACCCTCCCACCTTGATTTTTGCTTCTGACCCCTCATATATCCTTCCAATTAACCTTATCATTGTATCGGGAAATGCAAATGCTTCCATTGTCCTACTCATAAAATCCCAGCTTACTCTGTTAAATGCTTTCTGTGCATCAAGACCCACCAATAACAACAGTATTTTCTAATATTCTGTTTTTATCTGGATCATCATTGTCCTATTAATGTTGTCAAATGTTTACCGCCCCTCCACCAAATCACATTGGCTCATATCTATCAATTTTGGCTTCACCTTTGTCATTCTTTTAGCTGTTACAGACATAAACACTTTATAGTCATGATTATATTCTAAATAGGCCTGTATGAAGCTGGATCAGATGGGTCTTTACCATCTTTAGGTATTATAGCCACTGCAGCTTTTTCCAGGATGTTGGTGCTTACCCTCCTTTTAAAATAGTGTTAAAATAACATTTTCCAGATCTTTATTACTTTTTCCCTTCTAATTTCCACATGTCCACAGGAATACCATCTGTTCCTGGAGACCTTATTGAAGATTGATTATACATCACTGTTTTTATCTCATCACCTCCTTTCTTAACTGTTAGTTGTTGAGCCTCGTCTACCTCTAACCTTGGCATAATTAAGTCTTTCATAAATATTTCCATTTGTACTTTTTCTTGATTTCCACATTTCTCTGTTTTATATAAATTTTTATAACATTTCCAGAATATCACAAAAACTTCTACAGGATCTGTGGTTATTTTTCTTGTGATAGGTTACCTAAGTTTGGTGACAACCCTTTCAATGTTCTGTTGCCTAGTTATACTAAAAGTTTTTGTGCTCTGGAGTTCTTACCAAAAAACAGTTGCTTAACAGCAATCTTTCTAAAGTCATGCATATTATCCAGGTGCTCCCTTATTCTCTCTTTAGCACTCTGCAATTTTGTTTCTTCTTGTTTTGTGAGATTCCTCTTATTTTGCAATACTTTACCCTTTGTCAGGCCCTCTAAATAATTCGTATTACCTCTTACCAGATCTCTTTTTTTATTTCAACTGTATTTTAAACCCCACTTTCATTTTATCTCACTCACTTGCTATAACTTCTGGAGTACTTTCTATCTTCCTTAATAACCCCTAGATAATTTTCACTACCCATTCCGTAAAGTCCTCTCTTTTTAAAAGGTAGGTGGGGAAGCACCAGTGTCTCAACCTTACTTCATTACCCTGCATTTTTATCCTGGTAATTATTGGTGCATGATCTGGAATAGTTATTGGATGTGTGTCAAAATTCTCAATTAAATGCACATGTTTCTGTGAAACATAATTTCCTTCTAATCTAGCCCAGTTCCTTGGTGAATAATATGTACATTCTCTCTAAGTCCCTACTATTGAATCCACGTCTTTTATACCAAAATTTTCATAAAATTCTTCAGAAATCTACACCTCTTTTGTTATATTTTTCCTTCTAGGCCCCATAGAAACTACCCATTGCTGCAAGTAAAATTTCAGTTCTCACCTATAAGCAATATTCCCTACTGAAAGCTGATTATTTCTCAAAAATGTTTTAAGCTCCATAACAGCAGTTTTAGATGGAATATAAATATACGCCAACATAATTTTCATCCCTTGCCAGTAGCACCTTACCAACACAAATCTGCCATTATTTTCTTTTTTCCCCTCTTCTATAACTACTGGAGCTCCACCAGAAATTAATATAAGTACTCATCTTTTCCTTTGTACCTGATATTCTACAGAATATACATCCTGAAATCCTTTCTTTATCAAATTCACATGCTCATTTCTTTCCAAATGTGTCACCTGTAACATGCTATTTGCACCTTGCATTTCTTAATATATTTAATTATTATTTCCTTTTTGTCTATATCTCTGAGTCCACCCACATTCCAAGATAGAAGGGAAAATGTTGCCATTATGGTAAGAAGTCATTATTCCCACCTATTATACATTATTTGTGTATATACCTTTAAGAATCTATCCAATGGTTTGCACAAATGTATAAATACTGAGGACATGTGAGCCTGACTGCCAATTTTTAGTAAGTAGTTGACTTGAGATGTAAGTATGTATGTATGTAAAGTCTGTCTGTTAACTAGTTTGTTTGTATTTAATGATGCTCCTATCCATCCTGATATGTTTGTATGTATTAAAGTATCTGAACAAAACCCCAGGCCTTCTTGTTTTATGCGTTGGAGATGAATGAGCGCATGGTGTAAGAAGTGGCATATCTAAAGGACAGGGTGTCAAAAAATGCATATCTAAAAGGACATGGTATAAGAAATGGCATGTCTAAATGACAAGGAGTCAGAACTGGCATATCCAAGGGGCATGAACTCAAAGGCAGCTGGGGTAAAATGACTTAAGGTACTTGCTAGGAGCTGGTGGAATATACAGGAGTGGATCATTCCTAAAATGTGCAAGACTTCACAAAAGAGGTCAGAAACGAGTTTCATGTATTAAAACTTGCTCAGCACTATTTTTTTAGCATTATATGAAACCAGGCATACAGAACACTCTAAATGATTTTTGCATAAACAGATATGTATGATATTGATAAAAATATTCAAATTACTACGGAAAATATTTGAAATAAAGTCAAATTGCATAAAAAGAATAAAGTGAAGGGAAATGACCACATTTTCACAAAGCATATGTAGTTCGTATTAATCAAAGACATCCAAGTTATCAGAAGTGTATAAAGTGTTTGCATGTTTATGCAGTGTTACAGTAAAATTACTTTACAAAGTACAGCCATTACAAGGCATTTCTTGCAGAATACAGGCATTACAGAACATATTTCGCTAAGTAAAGTTTTTCAAAGAGTTTATTGTGCATTTGAATGTTTTTACAAGCTCACTAAACTGTTTTTACATAATTACAAGGGCCATATTTTCAGTGTGTTTATTTATACTTCATAGGCATGGCAGATGGATTTCAGAAACCGAGTGCACTTTTGTTTGATAGTAATATTGCTGAGAACTGGAGAGTGTTTGAGCAAGAGTACAACATTTTCATTTAGGCTACATTAATATCATTTACTTAAAGCAACATTACATAAAGTGTTCAATTCCTGCCTTCTCTTAAACTTCATTTCTCCTCAAAAATTTTTTTCTGCATGTACTGTTCCCACAGTTTAATTATTTTTCTGTGTAGCTTACTCCTACCATTTTCTAGAGATCCCAACTCCTGTTCCTTTATCTGGGTTACAACATTCACTGCTTCAAGTGCAGTTGGTTTATATTTTGATTTCCATTTTCTAGTAGCTGCTTTTTGGCAGCCATCAGAATTAAACTTAACAAGGCCATGGTATTATGTCTAGGTAATTCAGATGTATCTCAGTGCAAAGAAATAATTTGCTAGCTTACATACATTTGCATACCCATTATTCTTGACAGAGTACCCTGTATGGAAAGTCTGCCTACTCATTAAACTCCAGGAATATATGCTTCCAAGTACCTCTTTCCTTCTCATTACACCTCCAACATTTGCTGTGTACCTGAAGAAAAATTCTTTGGAGTCTATTTGGGGTATAACACTATCTATGCAAACACTTCATGACAAAAATCCTAAATCTTGTAGATTTTGTTGCACATTTGTTAGCCATACATATGTCCTCCTATTGCTTCTTTGTGAATTGCATATCTAATCTCTCTTCCCAATTTTTCTGACTTCTTCTGATTGACTCCTATAGTTATGATGTGATATTGTAATGCCCTACTAACCATCCCTTTTTTAACAGCAACTTCTGCTCTAGATTTAATTAAAAACTCAACTAGTGTAGATATTTCATTTAGGATTCCTCTATCCCTTTTTCTTTGTTTATACTCTGATATCAGTCCCTGATAGTGAAGGTAATCATTGGCCTGCAGTCCAAATGTCATCTTGGCATCTTCCATTCTATTACCTTTCCTTCTCTAATTATTTGTTCCCAATACCTTTGGTCCTTTGCCAGCTTCCTCCAGAAAATTCCTGCCCCCTCTTGCCTATTCTTAGTACCCCCAATTGCAGTCATATCAACTGAAAGAATCTTCTTTCTCCGTTCCTGCTTTGGCTTTGTTCTTAGTATACTTTCTGTTACTTTATGAATATAATATTCTATATGACTGTTGTTATCCTCCTTAAAGATCTGCATCCCCAAATCCCATTCTTTCCTTGTTTCTTGAATTATCCTCCCTTCTGCGTCATCATCATCCATTCACACTTTGAATTGTATCTTTCTGCTTGTGTTATGTTTAAGAGCCTTAACTGTGTGGCTCTAAAATATTCCTTCAAATCAGGTCTCTAACGCGTAAAACAAGAAGGCTTGGGGTTTTGTTGAGATCAGGTGGAAAGCAGCAGCATTAAAAATCAGGTAATCCTAAACGTCCTTGTTCTATTGGAAGAATCAACTTATCCCACTTGACTCTTGCCCTGCCCCTCCCTCTGATAAAATATTTCAACTCTTTATTAATTGCTATCCACAACTTCTCCTCTGGTTGATTAAAATAAACCTGCCCTGTGTATAAAATTAAAGGGACTAAAACATTTTTCTGTTTGTATCTGGTTATCCATATCCATAGGCAAGAGTTTCCAGTTTCTCAGTTTTTATCTTTTCTGCAGTCTCTTTCCACACATCCTTAGTTGCCATGACAAAATCCTTTGTAATCAATACTCCTAAATACTTAATTTGATCATGCCCTTTTAAATATGGGTATTGCTGGAGCAATTTATTTGTGGGCACATAGTTTATAGCTATAGCCTTTGTTTTATTTCATTAATGTTATATCCTGAAAAAAGCTGGAACTGTCTCAGAATGTTCCATAACACTGAGATGCCCCTTTCTGGTTCCATCAGGTACAAAATAATATCACCTGCAAATAAAGCCAACTTTTCTTGAACATTATAGTAATCATATCCATGAATTTTTGAGTCCCTTATTTTCTTTGCCAGTAGTTCTAAATATAATGCAAATAACAAAGTGGAAAAAGGACAACTCTACCTGGTTCCTCTGTTCAGATGCAACTTAGAGAGGAACCTTCCCATTTTGATTTTTGCCACTGATCCCTCATATATCCTTCAAATTAACCTTATCATTGTATTGGGAAATGCAAATGCTTCCATTGTCCTACTCATAAAATCCCAGCTTACTCTGTCATGTGCATTCTGTACATCAAGACCCACCAATAACAACAGTATTTTTTTATATTCTGCTTTCATCTGGATCATCATTGTCCTATTAATGTTGTCAAATGTTTACCTCTCCACCACCAAACCACATTAGCCCATATCTATCAACGTTGGCTTCACCTTTGTCATTCTTTTAGCTGTTACAGGCATAAACACTTTATAGTCATGATTATATTCTAAATAGGCCTATATGAAGCTGGATCAGATGGGTCTTTACCATCTTTAGGTATTACAGCCACCGCAGGTTTTTCCAGGATATTGGTGCTTACCCTCCTTTTAAAATAGTGTTGAATACAATTTTCCAGATCTTTATCACTTTTTCCCTCCTAATTTTCACATGTCCACAGGAAAACCATCTGTTCCTGGAGACCTTATTGAAGATTGATTATACATCACTGTTTTTATCTCATCGCCTCCTTTCTTAACTGTTAGTTGTTGGGCCTCGTCTACCTTTAACATTGGTATAAATATGTCTTTCATAAATATTTCCATTTGTACTCTTTCTTGATTTCCACATTTCTCTGTTTTATACACATTTATATAACATTTCCAGAATATCACTAAAACTTCTACAGGATCTGTGGTTGTTTTTCTTGTGATAGGTTACTTAAGTTTGGTGATAACCCTTTCAATGTTCTGTTGCCTAGTTATACTAAAAGGTTTTGTGCTCTGGAGTTCTTAGCAAAAAACAGTTGCTTAACAGCAATCTTTGTAAACTGATGCATATTATCCAGGTGCTCCCTTATTCTCCCTTTAGCACTCTGCAACTGTGTTTCTTCTTGTTTTGTGAGATTCCTCTGATTTTGCAATACTTCACCCTTTGTCAGACCCTCTAAATAATTCTTATTACCTATTAACCAGATCTCTTTTTTATTTCTACTGCATTTTAAACCCCACTTTCATTTTATCTCATTTACTAGCTATAACTTCTGGAGTACTTTCCATCTTCCTTAATAACTCCCAGTTAATTTCCACTATCCATTCCTTAAATTCCTCTCTTTTTAAAGGGTAGGTGGTGAAGCACCAGTGTCTGAACCTTACTTCATTACCCTGCATTTTTATCCTGGTAATTATTGGTGCATGATCTGGAATAATTATTGGATATGTGTCAAAATTCTCAATTAAATGCACATGTTCCTGTGAAACATAATTTCCTTCTAATCTAGCCCTGTTATTGTACCTTGGTGAATAATATGTAAATTCTCTCTGAGTCCCTACTACTGAATCCATGTCTTTTATACCAAACATTCTCATAAATGTCTTCAGAAATCTATACCTCTTTTGTTATATTTTTCTTCTAGGCCCCATAGAAACTACTCATTGCTGCAAGACAAATTTCAGTCCTCACCTATAAGCAATATTCCCTACTGAAAGCTGATTATTTCTCCAAAATGTTTTAAGCTCCATAACAGCAGTTTTAGATGGAATATAAATATATGCCAACATAATTTTCATCCCTTGTCAGTAGCATCTTACCAGCACAAATCTGCCATTGTTTTCTTTTTTCCCTCTTCTATAACTACTGGAGCTCATCCAGCAATTAATATAAATACTCCTCTTTTCCTTTGTACCTGATATTCTACAGAATATCCATCCTGAAATCCTTTCTTTATCAAATTCATATGCTCATTTCTTTCCAAATGTGTCACCTGTAACATTGCTCTTTGCACCTTGCATTTTTTAATATAATTAAGTATTCTTTCCTTTTTGTCTATATCTCTGAGTCCACACACATTCCAAGATAAAAGGGAAAGTGTTGCCATTATGGTAAGAAGTCATTATTCCCACCTATTATACATTATGTGTGTATATACCTTTAAGAAGCTATCCAAGGGCTTGCACAAATGTATAAAAACTGAGGACGTGTGAGCCTGACTGCCATTTTGTAGTAAGCAGTTGAGATGTAAGCATGTATGTATATAAGGTCTGTCTGTTAACTAGTCTGTTCATATTTAATGATGCTGCTATCTATCCTGATATGTTTGTATGTATTAAAGCATCTGAACAAAACCCCAGGCCTTCTTGTTTTATGTGTTAGAGATGAATGAGCACATGGTGTCAGAAGTGGCATGTCTAAAGGACACGGTGTCAAAAGAGGCATATTTAAAAGGACATGGCATAAGAAATGGCATGTCTAAATGACAAGGAATCAGAACTGGCATATCCAAGGGGCTTGAACTCAAAGGTAGCTTGGGTAAAATGACTTAAGGTACTTGCTAGGAGCTGGTGGAATATACAGGAATGGATCATTCCTAAAATGTGCAAGACTTCACAAAACAATTCAGAAATGAGATTCAGGTATTAAGACTTGCTCAGCACTATTTTTTAACATTATATGAAACCAGGCATACAGAACACTCTAAATGATTTTTACATAAACAGATACATATGATATTGGTAAAAATATTCAAATTACTACGGAAAATATTTGAAATAAAGTTGAATTGCATAAAATGAATAAAGTAAAGGGAAATGACCACATTTTCACAAAGCATATGTAGTTTGTATTAAGCAAAGACCTTCAAGTTATCAGAAGTGTATAAAGTGTTTGCATGTTTGTGCAGTATTACAGTAAAGCTATTTCACAAAGTACAGGCATTACAAGGCATTTCTTGCAGAATACAGCCATTACAGAGCATATTTCGCTAAGTAAAGTACTTCAAAGAGTTTATTGTGCATTTGAATGTTGTTAAAAGCTCACAAAACTGTTTATACATAATTACAAGGGATATATTTTCAGTGTGTTTATTTATACTTCATAGGCATGGCAGATGGATTTCAGACACCCAGTGCATTTTTGTTTGATAGTAATATTGCTGAGAACTGGAGACTGTTTGAGCAAGAGTACATTTTCATTTAGGCTACATTATTATCTCTGCAAAGGTACCCACCATGAAAAACTTCTCCAAAGCTCACTTTGGGCTCCTAAAAACAGAGGTAGCTAACTTCACAGCACCCATGCCAATGGAAAATAGATGCATGAATGCCACATCATACACCAGTGCACTGTACAAACGCGTACATAAATGCATGGAACTAGCAATACCCAACAGAACCAAGATGCTCTCCTCCAAAAAACAGAAGCCAATCTGGTGGTCCCCTGCCATTAATAAATTCTACAACAGAATGAAGAAACTGTTGCAGAAAAAGGTGAAGTCCCATGATTGGAAAAACTCCCTTATTAGCCTCAACAAAAAGATGAAATCCCACATCAAAACCTCTAAAGCCAGCTAGGAAGGCAGAATTGCGGCAGACACTAAAAACAACCACAAAGCCTTCTATAGTTATATCAAGAATCTCCACGGCAATACCCAGGTTTGCTCTGAGTTACTGCAGAATGGCACCTCCTATACTGAGCCAACAGATATTGCCAACATACTGGCCGACAGATTCAGTGGCAACTTTGCCCCTCTCTCCCCCATTAAAGGACAAATCACAATACTGGAGGAATGCCAGGCACCCAGCATTACTGCAGCACAGGTTAAAGCTGCATTGTCCAAGCCCAAGAATACAGCTTCCATGGGACCCGACAATATCCCAATAAACATGAACTACAACGTGAACTAGCATCACATCTGTGTGCCCTGTTCAATCACACCCTCACCTCAGACTTTGTCCCTACTGAATGGCGCACTGCCACAGTCATCCGTCTCCATAAAAGGGGAATGACTACAGACCCTGGAAATTATCACCCCATTAGACTGATGAGTCTGATATGTAAGGCTATGGAGCACATCATCATGGACCTAATTGACAAGGATATAGGAAATCTCCAAACTCTAGATCCCATGCAATTTGGTTTTGTGAAAGGCTGATCATGCCTGCTCAACCTGGTTGACTTCTTTGAGTCAATCTCCAGAGCTGTGGATGAGGGCAAGGCGGTTCATACAGCCTACCTCGATCTGGCCAAGGCCTTCGATACCATTCCCCACCCAGGAATTATTGATAAACTCACCAAACTAATCATCAGCCCCTATATCACTAGGTGGGTTGCAGATTAGCTCACAGATAGAATCCACAGTGTGAAAGTAGTGGACTCCATGTCAGACTGCTGACCAGCCATGAGTGAAGTCCCACAGGGATTGGTCTTGGATCTCTCCTGTTTGGTGTCTACTTCTCAGAAGAATTATTGTTCAAAAGTGGTATTCATATGCCAGCTTTTGCAGAATACAGACTCCTGGATAACCTCATTTGTAGTTTATGAGTCTGTTTTTAAGCAAACGTTAAAGACATCATCCATTTTCTGATAACCTATGCTGTCCTTTTGCAAAATCCTGAGCATGCTGGAGCATGTTCCAGCAGCCAATGGATGCAAGGCACTGAAAACCCATTCTGAACAGCATAGATGCACACATACATATACACCTACAGGCAATTTGGAGAATGCCATTTCACTCACTGTGCATCTTTGGGAGGTGGGAGGAAACTGGAGTACATAGAAAACACCCATAGGGATGCAGGAAAAACATGCAGTCTCCACACTGAAGATACAAGAGATGAGAATCAAACTCTTGTTGGTAGGTGCCAGTGCTGCTACTGAAATATTTTACTAACTGGTTAAAAAAACATGGATATGTTTCTCTACAGCATAACTCAGAAGAAATAAACCTGACGTCAGCTGTAGACGATAAGGTAAGAGACCACTCTGGGCAGAAATTGAAAAACATATTTTATCTTAGCTTGGAAATCTCCTTCAAAATATTACTATGTTTTAATTTGTACTAATTCTAAATAACCTGAAAGGGGTCATACATACTGACATGATTCTAATTTTTATTTGGCTAAGCAATTTCATTTCTGCATCCTCAAAATGAAATTAATATGCTTTGCTTCTGTTCATGCATAATTGTATTTACATTCAAATAGAATGTTATTTATTTATATTATATTTACATTTTATTTTCTTGATTAGTCTTACTTGGCAGAGGGCCATTTCCAGAGGTGGCCTGGGAGCAAAGCAGAGAGCAATAATATATATGTGTGAAAAACATACATAACATTAATAAGTAAAAAAAAAAATCAGTAAGCGTAGTGAAAGAGTGCATACATTAGATTCATAGCTTTTCCAAGGCCACTGATTCTTATGACTATTCAAGCCTTGACAGCAACCTCCCTCAGGGTGAACCTCTTTTCTCCAGGAAAGCCATATCAATCAATCCCAGAGTAAATATGTGGATATGTATCCAGTCAATTAAGTTATCTTTAAAGGAAGATATTGAGTCACAAGCTTAACATTCAGAGAAAGCTTATTTCAGAAATTTGGGAGGTATTACATTATAAACCTGTCCCTCCACCATGTTTTATTTATTTGTTGGTGAAGATTTAGATTCCTGGGTCTAGCACTGATGTAAGTATTGGACTTGTAGAGATAAAGAATGTCCAAGACAATCATTTCTAATGACATGGTAAGCAAAACAGAGATCTCTCCCCTCTTAGTAGTTCAGAGGCTTTAAATCTGTGATATTTTTGGTTAGGAACCTTTGGGGTCTTTCTAATAATTTGATATGTTTAGTGAAATAAATCCCATTGGGGGCATTGTACTGAATAACTATCATGATCAATGCTGAGTATGAGGAAATGATTACGTCTTTAGACCATGATGACAGTCATTTGGCAATTAGATGGGCAGAACAAAAGAATTTCCTTGCAACTGTTGTCACATGGTAGTCAAAAACGTGGAAGCTACCAAGCCAAGTGCCTATGTCTCTGACTACATTTTCATTTTGTAATGGTGTATTGTTTATACAATATGAGGAGGGGAAGGATTGTCTATCAAAACTGATGATACCTTTAGCATTTAGTTTGAGGCCATTTTTACTATACCAAGAGTTCACTATAGGGAATTAATTCTGGGGGATTTTAGTGTCATAGGGTGACTTAACAACCCCCAGTTTGCAGTAATCCGCAAACTTTGCTAGCTAGAAGTCTTCTCTCTCTGCTTGGAGATCTGAGAAGTAAATACCCAAAAGGAGAGTCCCAGCACTGATCCACCAGTGATACCACTGGTCACTTTCATGCTTTCTGATGATGCGCCTACAACTAACACTGTACTGGTTCTGTCTTTCAGTTATTTTGCTATCCATCTTTCCACACATGGAGTGACAGTTATAGATAGATAAATGATGCAGGCTAGTACAGGAATAAAATGATTTATATACAAAGAATACAGAATTCCAGAAAAAAACACAAGCATTAATTCAATATTAAAGTAAGTCACAACTCTCATGTCAAATATATGAGTTCATCAGCGCATGCATTCAATGGGAGGATGGTAGTACTCAGAACTGATGTTTACTAACTGAATCTGTAGTGACAGTTTCAGTATTTTTTCCAGTGACTGAGAGATTGTTTCTCAGTCATATTTTACTGTCAGTGTAGTTAGTCCTTAAGAAGTAAGAAAAAGTTTAATTCTGTTATGCAGAGTTGTTGCATTTCATGCCATTCAGTCTCAGCTGCTCACTTAACTGTGACAACAGTGCTGACTCTTGCCATAAGAACATAGGATCAATACTAAGTAAGTGATCACAGGACCATAAAATACCTAGCCATATGCACATTTAAGTAGAAACACTTTAAAATTCTTGCCCCCCCTTTCAAGCACTTAATAGTGTTCATCTTCCAAACAGATCATGGCCATACATAATAACCCTGGTGTAAATTTGTGTCTCACTCAGTCATTAAGACTAGTCTTAAAGGTAGCCAAAGTAACATTGTGACATCTAATGGTAACATATTCCATACACTGAGAATACTTTAGGTTATGAACCCATACAAATGAGTCTTGTTTATTTGCTGGCGAATAGGAGCTAAGAAAAAAATGGGTCTTTCATGACTAGGTACGCACCTTGGAGGAGCTGATAAGCTGTGGAGTATCACGAGAGTCATAATAATCTATCAGGATAGTTAATGGATTTAAGACTTAATTATTTTTTTGAAAAAAAATGAGGATCAAATGAAAGTGGGCTGTAAAAAAAGGATAATTAGTACAGCATATAAAATATTGCATGATAACTATAAGAATCAATCAGAGGGGGTTAGAAAGTATTGGGAAGAGATACTGGATAAGCAATGCACAAAGAAACAATGGAAGGATATATCTATGGCTTTCAAATATACAACAAAGTCTAGAAGATTTAGACTTTTGCTTGTAAGTGCTTGCAGAGGTATTTTTACATGCCAAAGATTGTTTTCCTTAGGTGGATTGCAAATGTTGGAGGTGTGATGGGGAAGAGAGAGGTAATTAGGAACATAATTTGTTGTGAGTCTCATTCTCTCTTGGTAGCTCAGAGAATTTAGATCTGTGTTTTATGTGGTTAGGAACCTTTATGATCTTTCTAAACATTTTATATGTTTAGTGAGATAAATCCCAAAGGGGGCATTGCACTCAGTATCTGTCCTGATCAATGCTGAGTATGAGGGAGTGATTACCTCTTTAGACCATGATGATATTCATTTGGTTGAGTTGGCAGACTGCAAAATTTACCTGTAGACTACTCTATCAGAAATAGTGGGTGAGCAAATGGGTATAATTAAGGAAATTGTTTTTTGAGCTGTGATACAGAATCAGAATTGCCTAGACATGGTAAGGCCATTCTGAGTTTATTTATGGTGGCTGCCAAAAAAGCAATTACTAGAAAATGGAAATCAAAGTCTAAACCATCCATACTAAAAGTAGTAAATATAGTAACAGACATAAAATGACTGGAAGTGGGATCTTTATAAAAGGGTAGGAGTAAATAGCCGTAAATTACATAGAAATAAATGGAATTGTGGAAACAATGCATGCAGAATCATGTTTTAGAGGCGGAATTAAGTTTAAGGGAAGGCAGGAATTGACAATGACTGTGTAGAAGATTATATGTGATGTATAATGATTGCAACTGAAAATATGTCAGTATCATTTGTTTTCATTTATATAAATATATGATTGCCTATGCCATAAATGATAATTCAATAAAGATGTTTCTTGTTTAAAACAGAATGAGAGTGAGTTGAACACATATGCATCCAAGTCCCTTATGATGGTATCTGGATGACGATGAGTACTATTTAAAGCATATGAACCGGGAGCAGCTTTTTTTTTTTTTTTTGCCAAACACTACAATGCTGCACTTATTTACATTTAACTGGAGACCATTTTAGTACATCAGCTATGTGTATATTCCAGCCATTACTGTAGCTATTTAGCATCAGTGGATGGGCATATAAGAATTCCCATCCTGCTGCCATCAAGAAACTTTGTCAGTCACACTTCTGGTATATTGACTTTAATGCTAAATAAAGGAGGCCTTGGCACTGATTGGCACTGATCCCTCTGGAATCCTACTAGATTACATTTATCACTCTAGTGCCCCACTATGGATGATATTCCATTCAGAGAGGGCACCAGCAATACCAGTAACTTTTGCAATTCTGGATCTGTTGGATAAGCTATTTGCAATCCAGTGAACAACAAAGGGGGTTGTGTTTATTTATTTTTTCAATAATAGTGGCATGGGGGATTATGTCAAACACATTGGCCAGGTCAAGACTAGCAGCATACATGGAGTGTTAACTATCTATAGCCTCTATAACCTTTACAAAGACATTTACTAAGTTCAGAAGACAGGACTTGCCCATCAGAAAACCAGATTGATTGGGGTTTAGATCAATTAAGTTGCTTATGTTGACACAAATAAGATTTGCTATGACAGGCTGATAGAGCCACAATTAAATTGATATGCAGAAAGGCCATCCTTGTGTAGGGGAGTCACAATGGCTGTTTTTCAGGCATCAGACACAAACCCTGTAAACATGCTAAGGCTGAACAGCTTAAGTAGAGGCTTGGATAGTGCATATTTGGCACTGATGAGAGAGAAGCTTGACATGTTGTCTGGTATCACAGAGGTATTATTTTTTGCCGTTGATCAAGATTCTAAGATGTTTTCCAATGAGATTTCAGGGAAAATTAAATTTTTGCAGATAGAGGAGGCAGCAATGTGGGTAGATGAGGCAAGGTTAGTACTAACTTTGTTTGCAATATATTGACTATATCCTTGGAGTTGGAATGTGCAATGGTATTATGGATGAGCTCATTGCATTGTTTGACATAATTATTTAATTTCCTGACATAACTAAAGAAAGGCTTGTAGTTTCCTTTGGTATCCATAATAACTTTTACCTTGTACTGTACTTTGCAGTTCTCTAACAGTGTTCCTAGTTCCTTGCTGGCATGTTTCAGTGTGGTCTTCAGGTAGGAGGATGAGGATTTCTTACAACTTTTCAATATTTCATTCCTTTGTTATATAGTTTTATATGGGAGACCCACCAGAAAGGTTTAGTCATGAATTTACATTTATACTTAGGACAGATGGGTACTGACTTTTCTTTGTAACTGTTTAGGTGCTGGGAAAAGTTGGAAGTGACTGGAGCAGCTCTTTAATTTGGGTCCATTTGTGAGAGATTGTTGCAAATTTTGTGTAGGTCTTCTACATGATGAAGTAGAATTGTCTTGGAGGAAGTCCTTAAAGATGATTTAATTTGGCAGTGAGGTAGTAGCACTATGCTTGACAGAGAAGATAACTGATTTGTGGACAGATTTAACCAGGGATGAGGGGATTCAGGGCTGGGTACAAGTGGGGTCCAGGTTAATAAGGATTAGGTTAAGGATATTAGAGTCTCTACAGGGTAGTTTTACAATTTACTACAGTGCACTTGTTTTAAAATCTAAGAAATACTGAGTAAGTATGCTTGCCAGTGCATGGCTAATTATGACAAATTAAAGTAGGAAGATATTTTAACTGACATATAATTCCTCAGTGGTATTAAGGAAAGTTCCATGATCTTTTAAGGACATTGGCTGTGGTCTTTAGCCAGCAATGAAGTAATAGTTAGATTTGTTAAGGGCAAATTAGATCCCCAGGAGCTCAAGATTAGGGTTGTGGATAATTTGATATGAGGTGATGGTGCTTCTAACAATTACAAATTACACTCCCACAGCTACCCAGGGGCCTGAAGGCATGATAGACACTAAACCATGGCTCAGAGAGAGTGCTGTCATTGTATTATAAACATGTCTCAGTGACTATACAAATACGAAAGTGATTGAGTTGCAGGAGATAGCCTCAAGTTCTGATATCTTTTTGTTTAGATAATGCATAATGCCAGGACTTAGGGTCGCCAGTAAATCTGCAACCTGCAACCTCAGAGGCTTAGTAATGTTTATGTCTCAAGTGGGGCATAAATATAACAAGGCTTTAAACACCATTTGATGTGAGAACTAGGAGAACTAGGAAAGAACTGAGATATATTTAGCTTTGTGTTTTAACAAGAGTTGTATCTCTCAACCTCTAAGTGCAAGAAATCTGGACAAAGCTAAAACTAATGGGAGACAAAGGCCCCAAATTGGGACAGATTTTAAATATTGCTCTTACAAACTTAGAAAGTTACTTGAATAGCAGGTTTTGCATTAGTATGCATTTTTTGAAGGATATGAAATCTGAAATTCAAATGGATGTCGTCATTTAATTACTTCAGTCCTTAATGATTTTCTAGAAAATCACAAATTTTATGCAGCAAAGTAAAAAAAATTGAGGCAAAAATCTGGATATTTTGCTGAAATTTGTACAGTTGAGAGGTATGACAGGGTAGTGGACTGGTCTACAGTGATCCCATGATCTGGAGTTACATCAGGCAGCACGAGACAGGTTTACAATTGAAAAGAGATTAACAGGAAACAATTTCTGAGAGGTACAGAGGTTTGTAACTAAATTATCAAAAAGTCAAAAGATATACAGTGTATATGTACAAAACAGCAGTTTAGGAATTCCAAATGTATATTTATTTAACATTTAAACCAAAAAAGAACAAATAAAGCCAATAAGTAACAAAGTCCAGCAAAACAGGACCAGGAAAGCAGCAACCAGACAGTATTGTAGTAAAATTCCTTTTGCGTGGCCAACACCAACACAAAACAGCTTGAAATAAAGCTTTTATTTAATCCACTTCATGATGCTGAATACAATAGAAAATCAAACCAAGTGCTTTCTCTCGGCTACTACCGAGCTTTATCAAGGTAAAATAGATAACTACTCCATTCCTAATAATTTATACTCTTCACAAGGTCACATGACCTAATTAATTCAACCAATTTCAATAAAAATACATAAATATAAACTCTTTCATTGATAAAAAATATTACAACTTATAAATACTGTCATAAAACTGAGTTTTCATTGCAACTTGAACCCCTAAGTGCATATAAAAATAAAAAGACTTTTTTACCTGTATGTGTGTCCCAATTAAAAGTGGTTCAGTATGATCTCACCTAAAGCATTCCTTAGTTCAAGCATACTTATCTAAACTTAAATTACAACAGAACCAACATTAATGTAACTAAATAAACATTTTCTAGCTGTTACAATCTGGCTTGCCTCATTTTTGAAACACAATTTATATTAATGTTTTCGTTCATACCAGGAAACCTGCTGGCATCAAGTTTCAATTGCCAGAATAATTCTTGATATTCCAGTCTGGTTTCCCAGCTGCCACCTCAAACATCCGGTGGAATTTGTTCAAGTATAATACATTTTATACGCATATTTTTACAGGTCAAGGAATGTTTGTAAAAAGCATTACTTTCCTTGTGGTTAGAAATGTCATTAAAATGTTCATATACTCTTCTTCTTAAAATTTGTTCGGTTTTGCCTACATAAAATCCTTTGCAAACCTCACAAAACCCCAAATATACCACACCTTTCACTCTGCAATTATAATATTTCAAGGGTTTGTACCTGAATTTCCTAGAGGGTAAATATAATGTCCCCCCATTTAACATAGCATAGCATTGCCTACAATTCCCACAGGGGAAAGTTCCAAGTTTCTTTTTTGTTTTGTCCTGTTTCATATCCTGTTTGGTTTCTAACAAATCTTTCAAGTTCTTATCTCTTTTCCTAACAAAGTGAGGGCAAGATGGAACGTGAAGTTTTATATCTTCCTGTAAGCTAAGAACAGGCCAATACTTGTAAATAATTTGCTCAATTTCATCTGAATTAGCTGTAAATGTGTATGTAAAACTGTTTTTAAGTTTGGAAACATCTTTAGTTGTTTTTTGCAAATCATTTTTCAAACCAGTTCCTAACAAGGGAACATATAGTCTATCCCTCTCTGTACTAACCTCTTGAATCATTTCATTAATAAGGGCAATTGGATACCCCTTTTCAAGAAAAAAACTTTTTAAGGTTCCAATTTCCTCATGAAAGGCCTCCACGGTACTAGACATCCTAGATCCCCGTATTAATTGCCCCTTTACTATACCTTTCTTTTGATAATAAGGGTGTCCACTTTGAAAGTTCAGGTATGAGTTGGAATAGGATGTTTTTCTATGTATTTTTGATTGAAAACATTGATTAATGTAATCCTTATATAATGTAACATCTAGGTAGTGTAATTCATTCTTATCTATTTTGTAAGTGAATTTCAAAAAAGTTGTTGAGTTGTTAATATAAGACAAAAAATCTAAAAGATTGTGCTCATTACCTTTCCATAAAATACAAATATCATCTAAAAACCTTCTGTAGTGCAAAATATCTTGAAACCATCTACTTCCAAACACATATTCCTTTTCCCAAAAGTATAAAACAAGATTAGCATATAAATAGCACAAGGAGACCCCATGGCTACTCCTTTCCTTTGACGATAGAATTCGCCATTAAAATGAATGAAATTGTTATCAAGTACAATTTCCATTAGTTCAATAAAAGGTTAATGACCTTGGAACTAAGGCCAGTCTCTGTTGTCAGTATAAACCCAAATCACTCCAAGCCCAATACGTGTGGAATACTTGGAAAAAGTTCCACAACGTCCACTGTGACCATCAAGATTTTTTCTTTGAATAATTTCTGGTCCAAATAATAAATTAAACCAACTTTTAATAGAATCAGCTTAAAAAGATAGGCACTTTCATCTCCGTAGTGAAAACTTCATCAGATGATTGTAATTATATGCATAACCACTTTTATATGTATGAGTAAATAAATAGCCCAGTCAGCTATTCTGATTTATTCCTATGATCGCCAAGCCCCCCCAAACTTAAATTACATTGTTAAAACCCGAGGTTATTTAAAGAGAAGTAGGATTAAACTAAGTATTATAAATACAATAATAACTTACACACATATATACATTCTTATACTATCTCTCCAAATCTTTTACTTTTAATAAACAAGAGAGCGAGACCTGATCATTCAAACCAGGCCAGTTCAAAGCATTTAATAAAAAAAGCATTTAATTTCAGCTGCCAATACAGCTTATGTTTTTTCAAGCCATAAAACCCGAGGTCCACCCCTTTCATGTAGTTCAACATGTTCCACGTCTTCATAGGCCTAGTTTCTTTAATCCACCTTATACCAAAATTGTGGAATTATTCGAAAATATGTGTGAACAGGATATTAGGCATTTTTTTCAGAATAAAACATCTATGTATTTTTGTAACATGACCCAGGATGATATTGAAACTATTAGGTATTTATGTAACATTAAAAATATACGCATCATGAAACCCGATAAGGGTAGTGGTGTTGTTATAGTGGACAAATTGGATTATGTTAGTGAGATGCTTAATATGCTCATGGAAGATAATTACACAGAAGTTAGTAAGAATGAAATTAATATAGCTTACCAAAAAGTAGATCTAGTACTTGAAGACATGTTGTTTCAGGGGGAAATTAGTGAAAGTGAATATGAATTTACGCATAACAAATTTCCGGTTGTTAGTGGAATATTTGGTATTCCCAAAATCCACAAAGGTCTGGACAATATTCGGTTCAGACCAATTGTGGATGGGAAAAGGAGTAAAGTAGCCTTTATTAGTCAGTTTTTGGACTCCAAAATGAAACCAGGGTTAAAAAGATTTTCTCATATTACTAAGGACTCCTGGCATTTTTTGGATAAAGTTAAAAAGGTGGATTTTCAAGAGAGTTGTTATTTTGTGACTATTGATGTTGTTAATCTTTTTACAGTTATTCCACATGAGGTCGGCTTAGCCTGGTTGGAAGAACAACTGTTTGTTACGGGCATGTTTGATCAGGATGAGATAAATACTTTTGTTAGATTAATGGAATTGGTTTTGTGCAATAATTTTTTGTTTTTTGAAGAACATCTTTTCAGACAGCGTACAGGTGTAGCCATGGGGGTGGCGTGCACCCCCATTTATGCCAATTACATCATGGCTTTTTGGGAGACTAATTATGTTCTAAATAGTGAATATCGTCCATTCATTAAATTTTACACACGTTTTTTGGACGATATATTTATAATTTGGCAAGGTGAGAAGAGAGTATTAGATGCCTTCATTGAGTACATCAATCAAACAGTTTGGTTTTTAAAATTCACCCATGAGATCAACAAAGAAAAGATCACATATTTAGATGTGGGTTTAACATTTATCAGGGAAAAAGGATGTCTTGCTTCAAGTATATATAGAAAGCCCACCTTTTCTAATTCATACCTGCTCTACGATAGCTGGCACCCTAGGCACCAAAAAAGAGCTATTGTAAAAGGTCAAATGGTCAGGGCGGCCCGCATGGTTAGTGAGGTGATGGACTTTCAATTAGAATTAGATTTTATAGTACAATTATTTCAAAATAGGGGATACCCCAAGTATTTATGTGATGAAATTAGGAAAGAGATACTTTACAAAAGGAATAGAGGTATTATTCAACCCATTCTTAAAAGTAATGTGGATCTCTTTAGTGGTATGATGGAACAATGTAGGGAAGATATATCGTCCAGTGGGAATTTTTTGTTTGTACTCACCTTTAACGCTGATACTGAGTATATTAGGAAAATTATAGAAAAGAATTGGGAGTCTTTCACTAGATTAAAAGAGTTTCAAGGTTTTGCTTCCCGTCAAGTCAAATTTATATTTCGTAAGGATTTAGCTTTGAAGGAGATGTTTGAAAGAAGTGCCATGAGCAATGACAAAGTATGTAATAAAATTAAGGGGAATTTTAAATGTGGAAGGTGTTTGACTTGTAGGCAGGTGATGCCCACGGGGAATAGAATTGTGATCAATGACATACCCATTAACATTATGGGGCATTATGATTGTTTCTCTGTTAATGTGGTTTATCTTGCTAAATGTCAGGCATGCACTGCTTTTTATGTGGGTAAGACTTGTAGGCATTTTAGAGAGAGAATTAAAGAACACATGTTGGATATTCAGCATAAGAAACCCACCAATGCATTGGCCAGACATATTATAACTTACAATGATCACAATTTTCAGTTTTGTGTCATACAACAACTAGACAAAGATCCACAGGGTAGGATTACAGATTATCATCTAGATGTATGTGAACTAAAATGGCAGTTCAGGCTAAATGCATATTCATACCCGGGATTAAATGAGTTTACATCTATCAAGCCATTTTTGAGGTTAAGGCACATTTTGGGTTAACATGCCCTGATAGATGTTTTTTATACTTCCATATTAGGGAATATGCATATAACATCTTGATATATGTGCATATCCATTTAGATTTACTATTATTCATCATACTTCCTTCTGTTATTCTTTATATACATACATTTTTATGCATACCAAGTCATAATGAGGCCTTATTTGTGTCTTGTTTGTTTAATGTAACTATGTATTCATGTGCACACATTTTTATAGAGGTCATTTTAGCTGTGAGCTATTTATATTTACCTTGGTTTTTAAAGGGTGGGGTAGTATGTGTTTGTTGCCTATGTTTTTAATAAGTGTTATCTCTTAATTGATTGGAATTTTAATTATGTAGTAGTTCTTTAATTGATTGTGTATATAAACCTGGTTCAACACACTCTGAAGAAGTCTTTGTGACGAAACCTAGGTCAGTGGTGGAGAACCGGTGTAACTTGTGCAATAAAGTGCTGTGTTGGTCGAGCTTCTGCCTCTGTGGATTTACTTTATTAATTAACAAGGATATAGGAAATCTCCAAACTCTAGATCCCACGCAATTTGGTTTTGTGAAAGGTTGATCATGCCTGCTCAACCTGGTTGACTTCTTTGAGTCAATCTCCAGAGCTGTGGATGAGGGCAAGGCAGTTCATACAGCCTACCTCGATCTGGCCAAGGCCTTCGATACCATTCCCCACCCAGGAATTATTGATAAACTCACCAAACTAATCATCAGCCCCTATATCACTAGGTGGGTTGCAGATTAGCTCACAGGTAGAATCCACAGTGTGAAAGTAGTGGACTCCACGTCAGACTGCTGACCAGTCATGAGTGAAGTCCCACAGGGATTGGTCCTGGATCTCTCCTGTTTGGCGTCTACTTCTCAGAAGAATTATTGTTCAAAAGTGGTATTCATATGCCAGCTTTTGCAGAATACAGACTCCTGGATAACCTCATTTGTAGTTTATGAGTCTGTTTTTAAGCAAACATTAAAGACATCATCCATTTTCTGATAACCTATGCTGTCCTTTTGCAAAATCCTGAGCATGCTGGAGCATGTTCCAGCAGCCAATGGATGCAAGGCACTGAAAACCCATTCTGAACAGCATAGATGCACATATACATATACACCGACAGGCAATTTGGAGAATGCCATTTCACTTACTGTGCATCTTTGGGAGGTGGGAGGAAACTGGAGTACAAAGAAAACACCCATAGGGATGCAGGAAAAACATGCAGTCTCCACACTGAAGATACAAGAGATGAGAATCAAACTCTTGTTGGTAGGTGCCAGTGCTGCTACTGAAATATTTTACTAACTGGTTAAAAAAACATGGATATGTTTCTCTACAGCATAACTCAGAAGAAATAAACATGATGTCAGCTGTAGACGATAAGGTAAGAGACCACTCTGGGCAGAAATTGAAAAACATATTTTATCTTAGCTTGGAAATCTCCTTCAAAATATTACTATGTTTTAATTTGTACTAATTCTAAATAACCTGAAAGGGGTCATACATACTGACATGATTCTAATTTTTATTTGGCTAAGCAATTTCATTTCTGCATCCTCAAAATGAAATTAATATGCTTTGCTTCTGTTCATGCATGATTGTATTTACATTCAAATAGAATGTTATTTATTTATATTATATTTACATTTTATTTTCTTGATTAGTCTTACTTGGCAGAGGGCCATTTCCAGAGGTGGCCTGGGAGCAAAGCAGAGAGCAATAATATATATGTGTGAAAAACATACATAACATTAATAAGTAAAAAAAAAATCAGTAAGCGTAGTGAAAGAGTGCATACATTAGATTCATAGCTTTTCCAAGGCCACTGATTCTTATGACTATTCAAGCCTTGACAGCAACCTCCCTCAGGCTGAACCTCTTTTCTCCAGGAAAGCCACATCAATCAATCCCAGAGTAAATATGTGGATATGTATCCAGTCAATTAAGTTATCTTTAAAGGAAGATATTGAGTCACACAGCTTAACATTCAGAGAAAGCTTATTTCAGAGGTTTGGGAGGTATTACATTATAAACCTGTCCCTCCACCATGTTTTATTTATTTGTTGGTGAAGATTTAGATTCCTGGGTCTGGCACTGATGTAAATATTGGACTTCTAGAGATAAAGAATGTCCAAGACAATCATTTCTAATGACATGGTAAGCAAAACAGAGATCTCTCCCCTCTTAGTAGTTCAGAGGCTTTAGATCTGTGATATTTTTGGTTAGGAACCTTTGGGGTCTTTCTAATAATTTGATATGTTTAGTGAAATAAATCCCATTGGGGCATTGTACTGAATAACTATCATGATCAATGCTGAGTATGAGGAAATGATTACGTCTTTAGACCATGATGACTGTCATTTGGCAATTAGATGGGCAGAACAAAAGAATTTCCTTGCAACTGTTGTCACATGGTAGTCAAAAAAGTGGGAGCTACCAAGCCAAGTGCCTGTGTCTCTGACTACATTTTCATTTTGTAATGGTGTATTGTTTATACAATATGAGGAGGGGAAGGATTGTCTATCAAAACTGATGATACCTTTAGCATTTAGTTTGAGGCCATTTTTAGTATACCAAGAGTTCACTATAGGGAATTAATTCTGGAGGATTTTAGTGTCATAGGGTGGCTTAACAACCCCCAGTTTGCAGTAATCCGCAAACTTTGTTAGCTAGAAGTCTTCTCTCTCTACTTGGAGATCTGAAAAGTAAATACCCAAAAGGAGAGTCCCAGCACTGATCCACCAGTGATACCACTGGTCACTTTCATGCTTTATGATGATGCGCCTACAACTAACACTGTACTGGTTCTGTCTTTCAGCTATTTTGCTATCCATCTTTCCACACATGGAGTGATAGTAATAGATAGATAAATTATGCAGGCTAGGACAGGAATAAAATGATTTATATACAAAGAATACAGAATTCCAGAAAAAAAACACAAACATTAATTCAATATTAAAGTAAGTCACAACTCTCATGTCAAATATATGAGTTCATCAGCTCATGCATTCAGTGGGAGGATGGTAGTACTCAGAACTGATGTTTACTAACTGAATCTGTAGTGACAGTTTCAGTATTTTTTTCCAGTGACTGAGAGATTGTTTCTCAGTCATATTTTACTGTCAGTGTAGTTAGTCCTTAAGAAGTAAGAAAAAGTTTAATTCTGTTATGCAGAGTTGTTGCATTTCATGCCATTCAGTCTCAGCTGCTCACTTAACTGTGACAACAGTGCTGACTCTTGCCATAAGAACATAGGATCAATACTAAGTAAGTGATCACAGGACCATAAAATACCTAGCCATATGCACATTTAAGTAGAAACACTTTAAAATTCTTGCCCCCCCCCCTTCAAGCACTTAATAGTGTTCATCTTCCAAACAGATCATGGCCATACATAATAACCCTGGTGTAAATTTGTGTCTCACTCAGTCATTAAGACTAGTCTTAAAGGTAGCCAAAGTAACATTGTGACATCTAATGGTAACATATTCCATACACTGAGAATACTTTAGGTTATGAACCCATACAAATGAGTCTTGTTTATTTGCTGGTGAATAGGAGCTAAGAAAAAAATGGGTCTTTCATGACTAGGTACGCACCTTGGAGGAGCTGATAAGCTGTGGAGTATCACGAGAGTCATAATAATCTATCAGGATAGTTAATGGATTTAAGACTTAATTATTTTTTTGAAAAAAAATGAGGATCAAATGAAAGTGGGCTGTAAAAAAAGGATAATTAGTACAGCATATAAAATATTGCATGATAACTATAAGAATCAATCAGAGGGGGTTAGAAAGTATTGGGAAGAGATACTGGATAAGCAATGCACAAAGAAACAATGGAAGGATATATCTATAGCTTTCAAATATACAACAAAGTCTAGAAGATTTAGACTTTTGCTTGTAAGTGCTTGCAGAGGTATTTTTACATGCCAAAGATTGTTTTCCTTAGGTGGATTGCAAATGTTGGAGGTGTGATGGGGAAGAGAGAGGTAATTAGGAACATAATTTGTTGTGAGTCTCATTCTCTCTTGGTAGCTCAGAGAATTTAGATCTGTGACTTATGTGGTTAGGAACCTTTATGATCTTTCTAAACATTTTATATGTTTAGTGAGATAAATCCCAAAGGGGGCATTGCACTCAGTATCTGTCCTGATCAATGCTGAGTATGAGGGAGTGATTACCTCTTTAGACCATGATGATATTCATTTGGTTGAGTTGGCAGACTGCAAAATTTACCTGTAGACTACTCTATCAGAAATAATGGGTGAGCAAATGGGTATAATTAAGGAAATTGTTTTTTGAGCTGTGATACAGAATCAGAATTGCCTAGACATGGTAAGGCCATTCTGAGTTTATTTATGGTGGCTGCCAAAAAAGCAATTACTAGAAAATGGAAATCAAAGTCTAAACCATCCATACTAGAAGTAGTAAATATAGTAACAGACATCAAATGACTGGAAGTGGGATCTTTATAAAAGGGTAGGAGTAAATAGCCATAAATTACATAGAAATAAATGGAATTGTGGAAACAATGCATGCAGAATCATGTTTTAGAGGTGGAATTAAGTTTAAGGGAAGGCAGGAATTGACAATGACTGTGTAGAAGATTATATGTGATGTATAATGATTGCAACTGAAAATATGTCAGTATCATTTGTTTTCATTTATATAAATATATGATTGCCAATGCCATAAATGATAATTCAATAAAGATGTTTCTTGTTTAAAACAGAATGAGAGTGAGTTGAACACATATGCATCCAAGTCCCTTATGATGGTATCTGGATGACGATGAGTACTATTTAAAGCATATGAACTGGGAGCAGCTTTTTTTTTTTTTTTTGCCAAACACTACAATGCTGCACTTTTTTGCATTTAGCTTGAGACCATTTTTAGTACATCAGCCATGTGTATATTCCAGCCATTACTGTAGCTATTTAGCATCAGTGGATGGGCATATAAGAATTCCCATCCTGCTGCCATCAAGAAACTTTGTCAGTCACACTTCTGGTATATTGACTTTAATGCTAAATAAAGGAGGCCTTGGCACTGATTGGCACTGATCCCTCTGGAATCCTACTAGATTACATTTATCACTCTAGTGCCCCACTATGGATGATATTCCATTCAGAGAGGGCACCAGCAATACCAGTAACTTTTGCAATTCTGGATCTGTTGGATAAGCTATTTGCAATCCAGTGAAAAACAAAGGGGGTTGTGTTTATTTATTTTTTCAATAATAGTGGCATGGGGGATTATGTCAAAAGCATTGTCCAGGTCAAGACTAGCAGCATGCATGGAGTGTTAACTATCTATAGCCTCTATAACCTTTACAAAGACACTTACTAAGTTCAGAAGACAGGACTTGCCCATCAGAAAACCAGATTGATTGGGGTTTAGCTCAATTAAGTTGCTTATGTTGACACAAATAAGATTTGCTATGACAGGCTGATAGAGCCACAATTAAATTGATATGCAGAAAGGCCACCCTTGTGTAGGGGAGTCACAATGGCTGTTTTTCAGGCATCAGGCACAAACCCTGTAAACATGCTAAGGCTGAACAGCTTAAGTAGAGGCTTGGATAGTGCATATTTGGCACTGATGAGAGAGCAGCTTGACATGTTGTCTGGTATCACAGAGGTATTTTTTTGCCTTTGTTCAAGATTCTAAGATGTTTTCCAATGAGATTTCAGGGAAAATTTAATTTTTGCAGATAGAGGAGGCAGCAATGTGGGTAGATGAGGCAAGGTTAGTACTAACTTTGTTTGCAATATATTGACTATATCCTTGGAATTGGAATGTGTGACGGTATTATGGATGAGCTCATTGCATTGTTTGACATAATTATTTAATTTCCTGACATAACTAAAGAAAGGCTTGTAGTTTCCTTAGGTATCCATAATAACTTTTACCCTGTACTGTACTTTGCAGTTCTCTAACAGTGTTCCTAGTTCCTTGCTGGCATGTTTCAGTGTGGTCTTCAGGTAGGAGGATGAGGATTTCTTACAACTTTTCAATATTTCATTCCTTTGTTATATAGTTTTATATGGGAGACCCACCAGAAAGGTTTAGTCATGAATTTACATTTATACTTAGGACAGATGGGTACTGACTTTTCTTTGTAACTGTTTAGGTGCTGGGAAAAGTTGGAAGTGACTGGAGCAGCTCTTTAATTTGGGTCCATTTGTGAGAAATTGTTGCAAATTTTGTGTAGGTCTTCTACACGGTGAAGTAGAATTGTCTTGGAGGAAGTCCTTAAAGATGATTTAATTTGGCAGTGAGGTAGTAGCACTATGCTTGACAGAGAAGATAACTGATTTGTGGACAGATTTAACCAGGGATGAGGGGATTCAGGGCTGGGTACAAGTGGGGACCAGGTTAATAAGGATTAGGTTAAGGATATTAGAGTCTCTACAGGGTAGTTTTACAATTTACTACAGTGCACTTGTTTTAAAATCTAAGAAATACTGAGTAAGTATGCTTGCCAGTGCATGGCTAATTAATGACAAATTAAAGTAGGAAGATATTTTAACTGACATATAATTCCTCAGTGGTATTAAGGAAAGTTCCATGATCTTTTAAGGACATTGGCTGTGGTCTTTAGCCAGCAATGAAGTAATAGTTAGATTTGTTAAGGGCAAATTAAATCCCCAGGAGCTCAAGATTAGGGTTGTGGATAATTTGATATGAGGTGATGGTGCTTCTAACAATTACAAATTACACTCCCACAGCTACCCAGGGGCCTGAAGGCATGATAGACACTAAACCATGGCTCAGAGAGAGTGCTGTCATTATACTATAAACATGTCTCAGTGTCTATACAAATACGAAAGTGATTGAGTTGCAGGAGATAGCCTCAAGTTCTGACATCTTTTTGTTTAGATAATGCATAATGCCAGGACTTAGGGTCGCCAGTAAATCTGCAACCTGCAACCTCAGAGGCTTAGTAATGTTTATGTCACAAGTGGGGCATAAATATAACAAGGCTTTAAACACCATTTGATGTGAGAACTAGGAGAACTAGGAAAGAACTGAGATATATTTAGCTTTGTGTTTTAACAAGAGTTGTATCTCTCAACCTCTAAGTGCAAGAAATCTGGACAAAGCTAAAACTAATGGGGGACAAAGGCCCCAAATTGGGACAGATTTTAAATATTGCTCTTACAAACTTAGAAAGTTACTTGAATAGTAGGTTTTGCATTAGTATGCATTTTTTTTTGAAGGATATGAAATCTGAAATTCAAATGGATGTCATCATTTAATTACTTCAGTCCTTAATGGTTTGCTAGAAAATCACAAATTTTATGCAGCAAAGTAAAAAAAATTGAGGCAAAAATCTGGATATTTTGCTGAAATTTGTACAGTTGAGAGGTATGACAGGGTAGTGGACTGGTCTACAGTGATCCCATGATCTGGAGTTACATCAGGCAGCACGAGACAGGTTTACAATTGAAAAGAGATTAACAGGAAACAATTTCTGAGAGGTACAGAGGTTTGTAACTAAATTATCAAAAAGTCAAAAGATATACAGTGTATATGTACAAAACAGGAGTTTAGGAATTCCAAATGTATATTTATTTAACATTTAAACCAAAAAAGAACAAATAAAACCAATAAGTAACAAAGTCCAGCAAAACAGGACCAAGAAAGCAGCAACCAGGCAGTATTGTAGTAAAATTCCTTTTGCGTGGCCAACACCAACACAAAACAGCTTGAAATAAAGCTTTTATTTAATCCACTTCACGATGCTGAATACAATAGAAAATCAAACCAAGTGCTTTCTCTCGGCTACTACCGTGCTTTATCAAGGAAAAATAGATAACTACTCCATTCCTAATAATTTATACTCTTCACAAGGTCACATGACCTAATTAATTCAACCAATTTCAATAAAAATACATAAATATAAACTCTTTCATTGATAAAAAATATTACAACTTATAAATACTGTCATGAAACTGAGTTTTCATTGCAACTTGAACCCCTAAGTGCATATAAAAATAAAAAGACTTTTTTATGTGTATGTGTGTCCCAATTAAAAGTGGTTCAGTATGATCTCACCTAAAGCGTTCCTTAGTTCAAGCATACTTATCTAAACTTAAATTGCAACAGAACCAACATTAACGTAACTAAATAAACATTTTCTAGCTGTTACAATCTGGCTTGCCTCATTTTTAAAACACAATTTATATTAATGTTTTCGTTCATACCAGGAAACCTGCTGGCATCAAGTTTCAATTGCCAGAATAATTCTCGATATTCCAGTCTGGTTTCCCAGCTGCCACCTCTAACATCCGGTGTAATTTGTTCAAGTATAATACATTTTATACGCATATTTTTACAGGTCAAGGAATGTTTGTAAAAAGCATTACTTTCCTTGTGGTTAGAAATGTCATTAAAATGTTCATATACTCTTCTTCTTAAAATTTGTTCGGTTTTGCCTACATAAAATCCTTTGCAAACCTCACAAAACCCCAAATATACCACACCTTTCACTCTGCAATTATAATATTTCAAGGGTTTGTACCTGAATTTCCTAGAGGGCAAATATAATGTCCTCCTATTTAACATAGCATAGCATTGCCTACAATTCCCACAGGGGAAAGTTCCAAGTTTCTTTTTTGTTTTGTCCTGTTTCATATCCTGTTTGGTTTCTAACAAATCTTTCAAGTTCTTATCCCTTTTCCTAACAAAGTGAGGGCAAGATGGAACATGAAGTTTTATATCTTCCTATAAGCTAAGAACAGGCCAATACTTGTAAATAATTTGCTCAATTTCATCTGAATTAGCTGTAAATGTGTATGTAAAACTGTTTTTAAGTTTGGAAACATCTTTAGTTGTTTTTTGCAAATCATTTTTCAAACCAGTTCCTAACAAGGGAACATATAGTCTATCCCTCTCTGTACTAACCTCTTGAATCATTTCATTAATAAGGGCAATTGGATACCCCTTTTCAAGAAAAAAACTTTTTAAGGTTCCAATTTCCTCATGAAAGGCCTCCACGGTACTAGACATCCTAGATCCCCGTATTAATTGCCCCTTTACTATACCTTTCTTTTGATAATAAGGGTGTCCACTTTGAAATTTCAGGTATGAGTTGGAATAGGATGTTTTTCTATGTATTTTTGATTGAAAACATTGATTAATGTAATCCTTATATAATGTAACATCTAGGTAGTGTAATTCATTCTTACCTATTTTGTAAGTGAATTTCAAAAAAGTTGTTGAGTTGTTAATATAAGACAAAAAATCTAAAAGATTGTGCTCATTACCTTTCCATAAAATACAAATATCATCTAAAAACCTTCTGTAGTGCAAAATATCTTGAAACCATCTACTTCCAAACACATATTCCTTTTCCCAAAAGTATAAAACAAGATTAGCATATAAATAGCACAAGGAGACCCCATGGCTACTCCTTTCCTTTGACGATAGAATTTGCCATTAAAATGAATGAAATTGTTATCAAGTACAATTTCCATTAGTTCTAATAAAAGGTTAATGACCTTGGAACTAAGGCCAGTCTCTGTTGTCAGTATAAACCCAAACCACTCCAAGCCCAATACGTGTGGAATACTTGGAAAAAGTTCCACAACGTCCACTGTGACCATCAAGATTTCTTCTTTGAACAATTTCTGGTCCAAATAATAAATTAAACCAACTTTTAATAGAATCAGCTTAAAAAGATAGGCACTTTCATCTCCGTAGTGAAAACTTCATCAGATGATTGTAATTATATGCATAACCACTTTTATATGTATGAGTAAATAAATAGCCCAGTCAGCTATTCTGATTTATTCCTATGATCGCCAAGCCCCCCCAAACTTAAATTACATTGTTAAAACCCGAGGTTATTTAAAGAGAAGTAGGATTAAACTAAGTATTATAAATACAATAATGACTTACACACATATATACATTCTTATACTATCTCTCCAAATCTTTTACTTTTAATAAACAAGAGAGCGAGACCTGATCATTCAAACCAGGCCAGTTCAAAGCATTTAATTTCAGCTGCCAATACAGCTTGTGTTTTTTCAAGCCATAAAACCCAAGGTCCACCCCTTTCATGTAGTTCAACATGTTCCACAATGATAAACTTGAACTTGATGTTTTGGGTTTTCGGAGATATGCTTAAATAACGCATCTGTTTCTTTTTTCATCTTTACCATGTAGATTTTCGTATATTCTGTCTTGCAGTCTTCTTTCCATTTTCCCAATATAAAACCCAGTGCATTGGGAACATGAAGCACTCCACTAGAATTACAATTACATTTAGTTTTATGCTTTATTACAACTTTGTTAATTAAAAATTCATTCCCTTCTGATATATATTTACAATAAAAGCAGACACCACATATCTTTTGCAAGCTTACAGAACATGTCAGATCATTATGACTAATCAGCATTGTCTTTTGCAAGGTCATAAAACAGCTGACAGAGGTGTGGATTCTGGGACTTTCTTTCATGTACCATACAGCCAGAGAATTGGATGAATCTTAGTGGAATCTGGGTTTTAAAGAAGAAGACATGCAGGTTTGTTAATTGGGAAGGAGTGGAATGCAGCTGAGACAATGTTCTGAGTCATTACCTGAACCAAGTTTAATTGTATTACATATAGTGGGGAATGATTTGACAAATAACCCATTGCTGTACCTCAAAAAGAAAGAATTTGTCAATGGCCCACACAGATAAGACAAACTGGACTAAGTATTAAAGTTTTGAGGTCAGATATAATTCCAAGACTAGTCTGGCAAGGGGCAAATAATGCCAGAGCAGTGGAAGGGGTTAGGAAGTTGACCTTGATTTGAGTTGAAGTTGATTTTAGACAATAGGTAAGAGAACTAGGGGGTTGGGTACTACACCACACTAATATCAGTTTGTCACATTCAGGAACAAAGTTATTTATAGGAAACCTTAACGGACTTGCAAAATTGGCAGATGTTCTTGGGGGGAAGATGGCATGTTGGACAAGCCCTCTTACTGTGGTGGAAGGCCTGACTTGGAAGATGAAAATTGCATAGAAGTGTGCTTGGCATGGGGAGGGGGCAGGCTTGGATAGCTTGGCTTTTTTCTGGGTGGGCTGCCCCATGCTGTAGAGGGCAGGTTGGGGGCCACAGCCTGGGTGTCCACCAAGTGGCAGATCTCCTTTAGCCATTGGTATCTATCTGAAAGGTGACAGGGGACTGTTGGTGTTTGGTTGTAGGTCCCTTCAGCTATTGGTGTTGGTTGAGTATTTACAGGGACTGTGGCGGCATGCTAGGCTGGTTGATTTGACTTACTTCCAAGTTTTGCGCTTTGCACATATCTGAATATTCTTGGCTGGCATTCATTGGCTTGATCGGGATTGATTTCTGATCTGGCACTGATGTAATAAATCGTTCGATCTGATTGGCAATAAATAATAATACATGGCTGTGGCCATTTCTTCCAAGCAAATGTGTGGAGTGGTTTGTTAAACGATGCGCGTGCTTTTTCATCAAAAGGCAATATAGGATAGGAAGCCTGCGATTTTAATCATACTTCTCAACCTCTTAGAGCAAAAAATCTGGACAAAGCCATGAATAAAAGTGGGGCAAAGGCCCAAAAATAGAGAAATTTTTTAAATATTGCTTTTATAAACTTAAGAAGTTGATAGAATAACAGGTTTTGCATTAGCATGATTTTTCTGAAGGGTATGAAGTTTTCAACTCAAATGTCTGTCACTATTTTCTAACTTCACTCTTTAATGATTTGCCACTAATTTGCCAGAAATACACAATTCTATGAAAAACGGACTAAAAATATATGGCAAAAATCTGGACATTCTTCGAAAATCTGTACAGTTGAGGGGGTATGAAAATGTCTGCTATTATTTTTTGTGACTTCAAGCAATCCTCAATGATTTGCCAGAAAGCCACAGAATTTATGAAGAGCAGGCAAAAATCTATACATTATGGCAAATTCTAGACATTCGATATGTATGATTCAGATATTAGAGCTTCACACTTCGGCGTATCGCCAAAATATTGCACTCCTATATAAAATAGCTCACTTTGGACATTTGAAAGGTGGCAACCCTGAGTCTTACACATGTTCACAAACTGTGAAGCACAAATAAAATGAAGGTACATGTACATATTTATCAAATTCGTTTATTCATGTACATTTCTGAGTAGGAAGTTTCGTTACAGACAAAATAAACACTAACTACGAAGACAAGTTAGTTAAATTTGAACTATCTTGTTTTATGACAGTCCAACAATTCTTTAGTCTCGCCTATTGCAACCACAGTACGTTTGAGCGACCGCCGATCCAATACGATCAAACTCAGTTAACAGCAGCCATTACCAACAAGGTTTCCGCCCACTGTGGCATAAAATATTCGCGTAGCCAATGGGTGGTTTGGGGTGGAGATAGATCCAGGAAGTAAAACATTTGTTTAGGTATCATTTATAATGCAAAATGGCTGCTCGAAGTGTAGGTAGGTAGTACCGGTAGTATGCTATTGATATTTATTGTCTGTATGTTATTAGTAGCACATCAGTATGAATGAAATATTATACGTTTCCAAAGTGAACAGGCGTGTGTAAGACCGATTAATATAGCAACGTCTTATCCTACGGATATACATTGCATTGAGTTACTATAGATGATTTGTTGTTTGCCTTTGTTAACGAGTTAGTACCCTTTATTTATTATACCTGATGGTGCACTTGCAGATTGTAGTTAGATGTTCAGTGTTGAACCAGTAGTTGACATCCAGTTCTGATTTTCTATAGGCTGAAGTTTCGATTTTAGTTTTAGTTTACTAAGTCACCGGCATCCTTGAGTCATGAATTTTTAGTTAGTTGGAATTAACGTGATATTGTTGAATACAGTTGTTTATTTTGAATTGCGCAGGCTTGGTGAGCACTGAGTAGTTGCTTAAAACTCTTGTTGTTTGGGCTTTTCTTGCGTGTAACTCGTTATTATAGACTCATTCTTGTTTTATAGTGCTTTGATACGCTAATGTCATGAGAATAGACGATAGATTATTGCACTTTAGTAATGCTATAGATGTGACCTTTGGCATATTTCGTTTGATTGGCTTACATTTTGATTACCGGAAAATGTGACTGGTTAGTCCATTTTTAGCGGAGGTTCGGTGAGAAAAATTGCAAATTATTACAAAACATTTTAACAAAAGTAATTTTACAGTTTTCAAAAATAAAGCACAAATATCTGTAGTTTAAATAATTAAAACAAATTAGACTATAAAAACGGTGGTTAAGAATCTATACAAGGTATATTACAACTATTTAACATTTAGGGAATTTTAGAGAGTTTGTAGGACCCCACTACAGTGGGGAAAAGGGCATATATAACTTTCAGCGAAATGAGTTTTCAGTGAAGTGAGCTTTCAGTGAATTGTTCCCAGTCATTTGAGTTGCAATGAAATGAGTTTTCAACAAAATGGAGTAGACCCATACATGTTCTCTTGAAAGTGTCTTTTAACCAATCACATAAAAAATGTAAATAAGTCATAGTTTCTTTTGAACCTCTACTGGTTGATCAGAAACTACAGCCAGTTATGATAGTTACATGCTAAAAAGGCTATTCCTTCTTCATTGGTCACTATAAAATCAAATGGCCAATAAAAACATACAGGCACTTCCAAGTCATTGGTTCTAGTATAAAAACATAGATCAATCATGTATGAAATGTAAATAAGTCATAGTTTTTGTAGAGCTCTGTTGGTTGATTAGAAAAAAATGCATTCAGTCATAACATTTGCATGCTAAAAAGGCTGTTCCTTCTTCATTGGTCATTGTAAAGACAATCGGCTATTGGTAAACATTCAAACACTTCCAGGTCATGGGTTTTAATATGGACCAGTTACATATAAATTGATTGGTTAAGAGACACTTTTTAAGAGAACATGAACTATTGAAGTTTTAAGACTTGAAAAAGGGATTATACCAGAAAGTGTTTGTCTTTTTATTTGTGTAATAGCAACTTATTTTGCTTTATTTGTATATGTGTTATGCCTGTTGCTTTGGTGGTTTCGGTACTTTGTTCTTGCATATTAATACACAAGTTCCAGTACCTATCTTTAGTGGCCGTGATCTATTTTTGATATACATACATAAACACACATACATATGCATGCATGTATGTGTGTGTGTGTGTGTGTGTGTGTGTGTGTGTATATATATATATATATATATATATATATATATATATATATATATATATATATATATAAAATGTGTGTGTACTCACAATGTGTATGACATATATAATATGCATATATATATGTATATGTAAGACTACTTCTAAAAACCCGAAAGCTCACTTACCTGACTTTCAGAAGAGTGAGATGAAAAAAAAAAAACGAAATGCCAGAAGAACAACCGCTCGCAGCACTGACATTTCAGTATAGGTAGGTGACCGCTTCTTCAGCCTGGCAAACAAACTAAAACTTAAGCAAAGAAAACCCACCCATGTGGGTGGTTTTGCCCCCCCTAACTAAATATACCAACTCCAAATTCGCACTACTGCGGAGGTTAGGGGCAAAAGTCATCATGCTGGTCAAGCGGTTACTTACTTGTAGTGAAATGTCAGTGTTTGAGCGGTCAGTCTTCTGGAGTTTCGTTTTTTTTCCTCAGTCTTTTGAAAGTCGGGTAAGTGAGGCTTTGGGTTTAAAAGGGGACCCATATCCATTATCAACCCAGTCCCAAAGCAGTCTGACTTCCACAGCTTCCCAATACAGGACATATTTTGGCCTTCCCACTCTAGAAAAACTGCTTGAAAAAAATTCTGGTCTCACCTAGTACATCCCTGTCTAAAACCTCCTCTTACATAATCCACATGTGTTGTCGTGTGGTGGTAGTATACTCGTAGGCCTATGACCCATGGCCAGTGAAATACTACAGGCTATTGAAAGAGGCTAGTTCACTTGTGCCATCTTTATCGATGTCATAAAAGTTTAGAGTCCTGTTAACCACTCCTTTACCACAACAAATACACTTTAGTCTAGGTTCCCTGCTGGATTTCAAAACTAGCTCACCAGTTGCCACTTCTCCATCACAATTCATAACTCTGTTTCCCAAGAAACCTTCAAAAAAGATTTCTTCAGTGTTCCATAACTGGTCTTCTACCATTCCCCATCTTGGTACAACACTGAGGTAAGTATTCTCCCACAAGTAAGACACCTCATCTTATCCAAATTTTAGGACACTACTAAAGGCCTTGCTCATCTCATCGGCTAAATGTCATCGTCTTTCATCTACCCTTATCACCTGACCTGCGCTTATTCCACGTCTTTTTCCTACTAGTAACTCCTGCTAGTAACACTCTTACTGTCTCTAACTTAGCACGATCTGTTGCACCAATCTGCATTTCTCACTCACATAATCTGTTGCTTAACATAACTTTTCATTCCATTTACTCTCAAAGTAACGTCCTTCACTCACGCAACCATTATGTTCCCATTTAGACAACACACCGCTGTAAATAACACACAGTCACCTCACTTTCTATATTTGTTTTGATTTTTTGTAAATAATGTATATACTGCATACATGTTTCTTAGCTGATAATGTTATTTTAAAAATGTTTTCATTATACTCTTGATCTGTCTCACTAAATCTATTTCTGCATTTTTTTTTTTAATTTCCTGACTGAGACTGGACCTGGTCACTCCATGATCAGTGATCTTCCACGATAAACAGATTTCGAAGAAATCTAAAGACTTGCTTTAGTCTGCAATACTAAATTTGGTATTTGCCTGGAGTGAAAAGCTTGCCTCTTGACTGTAAGTCAGAAGTATTGACCTATTGGTAAAGCAGGATGACCTGACCTAGTGACCCTTGGGGGAGCATTGTACAGAAGCGTACCTAGGTGAGTGGAAGCGGTCAAGATACAGGGTTGCTCAGCACTCACTTCTTGTAGTCAGTAATTGTCATTATGCATGATTGTGGAAGACCTAGCCACCCAGCGGTGTGAACACTGATGTGATACCCTGACCCCATGTGCAAAGATGGGGGGGGTTGGGGTTATGGATGGATGGATGTCATTGCGCATGAACGGGCCATTAATCTTTTCTGAGGAGTTACAGGCAGTGATAACACACCCCTTTCCTAGCTTGAAATGTAATAGCTTTTTGTTTTTTACCTCTCTGGCCAGTATTGCTACTGTGGTTTGTTCCTGATCTTGGCTTCTGGCATTCCACATGGAAATTGTTGCTTCTCTCAGCTGGCAGTGCAGCATTACATTCATTGAATGATGGTGAGGGTGACAGTTACAGCCTGTTATTACTGGCGTAGAGGTGGCCAGTGTTGAATTTTTTTTTTTTTTTTTTTTTTTTTCTGACTTTGGGCCTGTGCTCACTGAATTTAATTAGGGAAGAAAATCTTTGCTACATAGTTTTATTTTTTTTAAATCCAGTGCAGCAGAAGAATCACCAAGGGTATTTTTAACATTTTTACTTTGATGCTGTCTTAGAAAAAGGTAATGGGGGAATTCCTGTGCAGTACTCTTTATTTTTATCTAATTTCTGCTCCTCAAACAGGGTTGTTTGTTGTCAGCAGTCCATTTGTTTTTTTTTTTTTTTTGTTAATACTGTTTAAAGTACATATTGGTTAGAAAGTTTATGTTCTCTTTTGATGATCATACACACTGTTTACTAGCATATGCATAGTAGTGCCTTGCTACCCTCAATCTGGCAGGCTCAGAACTCCCTTTCATGGCCTGTCTAGGTGGGAAAGACCAGTCTGCTGCCAAAAGCAGGATAGTCCTTTACAGTCACAGACAGAAGTGCTTCAGATTTTTTTTTAGTGCAGTTGGAAGAGAAGAATTTCTGAGAAGATTGCTTTCTCGCTTACTTAATCTACAGAGCTCAGATAAGAAACTCTTTGGGTTTTTAATTTCCCCTTCTGCATTTTTTTCAGTGTTTGAACTGTTTAATGTTTGTTTCTTAAAAAATAAATTTGTTATTTTATCTTGTATTACAGTATATGCTTATACTGTGTTTTTTTTAAAGTGATTACTGGTTTGTGGGGTTTTAATCCCTTTGTAAGTATTTTGTGGTCTTGGAATCTTTTGGAGAATTCTGCACTGGGGTTGTTTTAGTGCATTTCTGTCATTGCCTTAAGCTGCCATAATCAAGGCAGTTACCATTGGTTTAATGCTTTATTTTGAATCTTTTGACAGCAACACTTGCTAATTTTTTCTATTTTTTTTTCTTTACAAATGGTGAATATTAGAATTTGTCCTTTTTAGGTAGTGGGCTTACTGTTTCTGCAGTAGTTGGTTCTGACCTGGCTAATCTTTTGCCCCTTGTCTTGATGGACCTTGATAGTGATCCCCATCTTTATCAAAAAACATAAAAAAAAAAATATGCCTCAGCTTATAGCTTTTGACTCCATAGTAGCCTCAGCCATGGGTAGGCTGTAGGACCACATGCCTCTTTTTATCTCCAGGTCCCCTGGTGTGGTTTTGGTACCACAACTGTGCGTAACACGAGGGACAGACCCATCTTTTGGGCTGTACCATTGCCTGGTTCAGATACAGGAGAACCAAACTGTTTAGGTGCAAGGGAAATCAGAGGTGTAGAATCCATTGCCAGGGTTGATGCGTCTCTGTCTAGGAATTCTCCCTTATGTAGTACATGCTAAAAATAAACAGAAGTTCCACCATGTGGTAGGGCAGCATTGTCTGGTATCTCACTTGCAGTAGTGGCTATGCACGCAGTTAATTACAGGATGCATACCCTAGTGCTTTCACCTCCAGTCATTCATTTAAGGATATTGACTTTGATGGGGGTCAGTTGTCTTGAGGGTTCTGCGCTGTCTGAGTTAGATCCGCGTGTTTCCTTTGATCAGGTGCAGGAACCAAAGTAGATGTTTTGTTTTTTTCCAAATGCTGGCTATATTTAGAGATGTATTTAGAGATGTATTTAATTGGGATCAATCTCCCGCTGCTCCTGAAATTCGTAGGGTGTAAGATCTTTTGGAGAATGAGGTAATGTTCTTGAATACCTTCCTCCAGTGATTCCAGAGTTGGAGGTTATTTTCAAGAAAGCTTGGCATTCTTCTCTGCTTATTGAGGCTTTCACTAAAAAAGTGTTTAAGAATTCAGAGTATCCTCCATGCTTGGTTTCCAAGCACCTTTTAGTATGCACTTTTCTAAGTACTTGCAGCAATTGGAGAAACCACAAAGGTTCCTCACAATGAAAATTTAAGTTCTTCACCATCTGTCCTATGGGGATTGTCTGAAATCACTGTCACTTTATTCTGTCTCATACAAGACTACTCCGAGGCGATCTCTGCCTTGCATATAAGGCAATCTCTGACCCTGCATTATTGGAAATGCTTCTTATCCGAAAGTCAAGTGGTACACTGGTTACGTTACTCGCTCTGAAGGTCTTAACCTGTTATGTGACATTAATAAAACCTGCTGGAGGGGCACATTTGTCTTCCAGTGGTTACCACACATTTGGAACAGACTCCCACTTCATGTCAAACAGAGCACTTCATTGGCCTTCTTCAAACGCAATCTGGACAATTGGATGGGTGATTGTAAATTCACCCCAGGGGTTCCACCTGTGTCTGTCTTGGACAGGGGCAATAGGTGCTGATTGTGGAAATAAGGTTAAGAACTTGGCTAGTCTTGTAAGGGCCCTAGGGCCATTGGCCTAGAAACTTCCTATGATGTCTGCAGAGCCTGCACCTGTGCCCCCAGCAACTGTTTCTAATAAAAAGGCCATGTCTTCAATTATGAAGGTAAATTAGCAAGTGGTTAGTCTGTGGAAAGTAATTGGTATTGTCCAGCACAGTAGCTCTTAAAATATTTAACTGTCACTTTTTTATTTGGATGTATTTGTAGAGATGCATCATAGTTTAGGAGAGTTTGCTCCATTGTTGCCTATTGAGAAAAGTCTGTTAAGGATATTGTTTCCATTGTTTGTGTCAAAGCACGCATTTAAAAAGTGCCTTTGAGTGGGCCAACATGAATGTAGCTTTGTCCATGGTGTTGAGGGAGGTATGCTTGGTTGCATGGTCAGAATTTCTCTGAGTTAAAAAATGAGATTTTGTATATTACTGTTGAGTCTGCTTTGTGTTTGTTACAGCAGCTAATCAGATTCTTAAACATTGGGATGATAGAGGTAAACTGATGCAGGGGTTATTGAAAATGTTGCATATTCCCAAGTTCTTCTCATTTAAGCGGCATACTTCTTGGTGGCCTCTTAAAAACCCCAGCTAACAAAAACCAAGGTAATAAAAGGAAACAGCAGGACAATAGCTCTGCCAAGCCTAACATGAGGGGTCCCTTTACGAAAAAGAATAATCCCCTCACGATTTATGACTATGGTGTGATGGGATGCCCATCATTTTCAATCTCCCTGCTGGACGCCGTCTCTAAAATTGTCACTCAACAAGGCAATGTGGCAGTCAGTGTTTTTTGACAAATGGGTTCTCAGTATTGTGGATGGCGGTTACTGATGGCAGTGGAAAGATCACTTTCTTCCATTTGGGGGGGGGGGTCTCCTTATGTGCCATATCAGTCTATATGCTATACACTGGGATCACAGAATGAGTTGTCGCCTCCTGAGGGAGTGAGCGTTTTTCATTCTCAGATTTTTTTGATTCTCAAAAAAGATCTTTTGTTGCGACCAGTAGTGGACCTTTCGTTTATGAACACCTTCACCCAGGTTTCCAAGTTCAAGATGCGAGTGTTTACAAAATGCCTTGCTCCTGTAGTGGTCCATTGTCAGACTATGGACATCCATGTTTTTCTTTCTTAAACTACTTGGTGATTTGTGCAGAGTCTGTGTTCATGTATTTGGTATTGTCAGAGAAAGTTTCAGCCTTAGTGTCTCTTCAGTGATTCAAGTTGTACCTCCCGATTTCATGCCTGACCTACTTTAGAAAGATATTTCATTCTAGGGTGTCTAATTGATTCCATTAAAATAGTGGCCTTCTACCTAAAGATAAGATCCTGCATTACCATATGGTGTTTTTGGAATTTTCCAGGAAGAATGATGTTTTAGCCAGAGAATTCCTGAAAATTCTTGGACTGGTGGTATCTGATTCTAATGATACCACTGGCTCGTCTTTGCATGAGAAAATTTTAATGGCATGACCAAAATTGTTGGACCCAGCATCTTCATATCCTGGAAACCCAGTTACTGGTGTTTTCCTTTCATCAGACAAGAGTTACAAAAGGTGGAGAGAACAGTTGAGTATCAGTCCATGACTTCATTCTCCCCTCAGATACCTGTACAGTCTGTCCAGACAGATTCATTTGACTTTGCTTGGGAAGAGTGAGGAAGCAAGTACAAGCTGCTTGGGGCCACAAGAGCACATGGAAGCACATCATTATTAAGGAGGTGTTAGCAGTGATTCACGCTTGGATTCTTGGTCCTCTCCAGATGATTAGGAGCAGCACCACAGTGATATTATCCCAAATAAATGAGGTCTTTTCTATGCTGGTTGGCAGTAATTGCCTGGGAGTTGGCTTCTTAATATTCTCTCTCTTCTGGCTTCATACATCCTATCAGAGTAGAAGTTTGGGGCACACAGCTTGAGCAGACCCGCACGAGTAGAAGCTCAAGGCATTTGTGCCCCAGGATGTAGTCCAGATGTAGAGAATGGTTCAAGAAGATCTGTTCACCTCCTTTGAAAAAACACAACTAGAGAAATTCTGTTCCAAACTTCCTTGCAGCCATACTTGGGAAGACGGGCGCATTCTCATTCCCCTTGGACTGGAATGTTTCTGTATACATTTCCACCCTTTCTACTCATTCAGAAGATATTTGTTAAAGTTCAGAGAGAAATGACAAAGATCAGTGTGGTGACACCTTATTAGCTGAGGCAATCTTAATTTTTCCCTGTTTTAATGTTCTTGACCATACTTTGTACCTTGGATGTGCATTGGCAGCTCCAGTACTGCCTTGACAGAACAAAGCCTTTTAAGAAGACTAAAAGGCTTTTTATTTTCTCCTATGGAACATATAAATGTCATCCTGACTCTAAGCAAACCATTGCACGTCAGTTGTCCTTTGGTATTGCTTTTGTTGCACTCTTCATGGGAAGGCAAATCCAGGCAAGGTAAAAGCACATTCCACCTTGGTATTTTCCTCTTCTAGAGTCCACCTCCATTCCATTATCCCATATAAAGTATTCTAGAACCATCAGCTTGGTCCTCTGTCTATGCCGTCATGATGCACTACAGATTGGGTACTTTTTTAGATCCAGAGCAGGTTTTGTGGAGACCATTCTCCAGGCGGACTCTTGGATCTTTATTCCTCTTACCAGATTGGGTAAGGTTAGAGGAATCTACCGATATGCCAGTAATGCAGTGTGTTTGAAAGTAGTACAGTTGCCCAGTTTCACTTGTCTGTAACAGTAGATGGTCACGGAATACACTGCCTTACTGGCAGCATCCTCCTACCATTCCCACTTTAGTTGGATGTAATGTACATAGTTTGTTTTGACAGTGGTGTGTGTGTGTGTGTGTGTGTGTGTGTGTGTGTGTGTGTGTGTGTGTGTGTGTGTGTGTGTGTGTGTGTGTGTGTGTGTAGGATTGTCCTGCTTCTGGCAGCTGATTTGGTTCTTCCTACCCACAGACAAGCATTGGGAGGACTTTTGAGTTTTGACAGACTGCCAGATTGAAGGAATTGAAGATAGCAGGGCACTACTACTCCTATGCCATTAAAGTAGTGTGTTCTTTGAATGTCAGCTGTTGCATATGTGGAATTTGTACAACTGTACTTAACCTTACAAAATGGGGTCTTGGGTTAACAGACTATCATGAATATTATTACTGCATTTTTGTTTTTTAAATCTGATATACAACTTAATTTCAAGATCTGTCAAGTTCATTCCAGGGATTGTGAGCAAAGCAGCCATATGGTTTGAGGCACAAACCTCTATCAAGTATTGCAAACTGATTTGCAGTACTAAAGATGGGTAGTTTTGTTCCATCTATATAACTTTGTTGTATTCCTAAGGGTAGGAGTTGTTTGCAGTGGCAGTCATTAAGGGTTGGTTACTGGGCCTCCACCCAGGCTTTGGATTCTTATAAAAGAGGTATGAAATATTTTGGTGCAGCGAGAAAAGGTCAGAAAAGGTCAGAACAGGGCTATCAGATTGCTTGCTTTTAGTCCTTGGTTTATTTAAGTCACTTATTAGGCAAGATGCTATATAGATTAGGTTCCAAAGTTCTTTCACTGCTGGACAGTCTTGTATTGTAGGATTCAGCTTTTGGGGAAGGGGCCAGTTGAAGAACCCTCAGCTAATGCAGCACCAATACAAACAATGTCATCTCAGAAACCTAATACTTTTGCTTCATCTTTGAATTTATTTTATGTTTCAATGCATTTGGAATATTAGCCTTGTTGTAGTCATCAGTTCAGTTGTCTTCTCAAATTATTAGTAACAAATTAATTGTCTTAATACAAGTGGGAATTACTACATTTAAAGTATTGGTCCTTCCTCCACAGCGCGTATAGTGAGCCCTCTTTATCTGTGCATCTTCAGAACCTTGATCAGGATTGCTGTTTGCTTAGAAGATAATACATTCAAAGGGTCCTTAATGTAATTCTAAGGACTGTAATTGTTTTAAGATTCTTAACTGTAACCTTCCATGTGATCCTCTGCTTTTAGCATAAGCATATGAAATGCAGAGCAAGTCCCCTGAAACTTTCCGGTCCTCTGCTTACTTGCCAATATTGCAAAAGGCACATTTCTATCTTTTTGTGGTCTATTTGTTGAACCAAGACTGTCTATTCTTTTGAAAATTTGTACAAAGTTGCAGATAGGCTTTCGAGATTTGGCAGCAAGGTACATTGGCCGTTTCAGTCTCGCTGTTCAACAAGAAATTATCAGAAACTGCTTTTTTTGCCTCATCTTTTTAGTTTCTCCATCCCAGGTGTTGAAGCAGCTAAGGATTGGTCAAAGCACTGCTGTAAGTTAGAGATGAGCTTCTTTATTTTTCTGGTCATGTTTAATGTTAAATAAAATCGCCCCACTATCCTTTCAAGTCTCAATGGAATTGGAAGTCTGAGCCCCAATTGCTGAAACTTTTGCCTTGCCGTAACCTTTGATTAGTCACTTTGCAGAAGATTAATGGTAAAAAGTTGGATATTGCAACTACTGTTTTTAGTATAGTCCTGTCCTGTCTAGCTTAAGCACTAGTCAGGCACCTCACCTCCTTATGCCTTTTCTGTGTTTTTTCTATTTTTCTTTGTGTTTTCACTGTTGAGTATACCATCAGTCATCTTGACCTCTGTCATGCATTCTTAAAAGCAGCAATTCATAAAGGTATAAAGAGCACATTTGGCAAGTGCCAGGTTTTAGAATGCCACACGTAAGTGTGATGTAGGGAGAGCAAGAGAACAGCTGTACACATGACTGGGAGCATGAACAGCTCGAAGTGAGATGACCATGAGATTACACCAGAGTGACTGTGCACATAAGGAAGTGTATATGGTGTGACCAAGGGCAAAACAGTGTTTACAGTATTACAATTCTAAGTGTGTAAACTTTCACTGCAAAGAGGCCTTCTGGCTTATGTGACTATTTCACATTTATGATCAATGTTGGGACTAAATGATACAATTAAGTGAACATTTGTATCTTTATAGCCTGTATTTTAGTCTTTGTATGAGATTTATTATTAGTCAAGGATTCCCTCTTAAGCCTATGTATTGTTTATAATCATGGTAGTTGTGCCTTTCAACCCAATCTTTAGATGCATTATAAAATCTAATTGAGTAACTGTTTTACTTTGACCCTGCCATGGATTATGGCTAAAAATAGTCATATGCAATTTTTCAAAAGCGGAATCACTGTCCATGTAAGCAAATAATGACACTCGTATCTATAGTATTTTAAAAGCATATCCTCATGGTTTGGTTGCTTATGTATGTAAGTTTTGCCTGTATGGTAGTAAACTTTAATTTTTTTCTGTTTACCCCATTCTTACCTGCAAAAAGACCATGAAAGTGATGATGAATCATATGAAGTCCTGGATTTAACTGAGTATGCAAGACAGCAGCAGTGGTGGAGTCGTTTGTTTGGACATAATTCTGGACCTATTGCAGAAAAGTACTCTGTTGCTACACAGGTTGTGATGGGTGGAGTAACGGGCTGGTGAGTAGTATTGCATCCCTGTCTTAATTTTAATTTATTATTGTAGTTTAATGTGACAAAGATTCATTTCATAAGTAAATAAATTGACTGACTGGTTAGGTGGTGGTGGGAAATAATGTGCCATCCAGGAGTGATGAGGTCTTATGCCACAGCTGAAGTTTCTCCCCTCTCCTAGAAGGTGTGTAATTTTCCTATAATGTTTGCTGCCTAGTATTTTACTGTTGGGAAATGGCCGCCGAGTGTTTTTTAAATTAAAAACAACAGCACTTTGTATGAATTGTGGTGGTATTTTTGTTATGCCAGTGATGCACACTTTTAATAAAATTATCCTTTATGGTGTAGCAGTTGATTGTGAGGAATATAGTGCCGTGAGAGTAATGAACAACAATAATCACCATTGATATGTTCACCACTGTCATTACTACATCTTTATTAATTTGCTATTGTATTCCTTCGTTTGTTAATCAGGTAAACCTACTGGGCCCATTCCTAATTTCTTGGAGGTGCTGAAAGGTCTGTTTGGTTAGAGCTGCACACTAGGCAAGTGGAGGATAAAGGTTTCAAGCCCTGGACTGTAATTACAAGATGAAATTCATTAGTAGCTCGTAGCTAAATCCTGTACCTTAAGCTGCCATAGTCAGTGTGGCTGTCTTCTCTTACTGGAAGCTGCCATAGTCAGTGTGTCTGTCTTCTCTTACTGTTTTTTTTTGTGTGGGGAGGGGGGAAGAAAAGATTGCGTTATTTTTTTTGTGAAAGTTTTATTTGGTTACTTTTTGTTGTGGTGCTTGTTTTTATTTTAACTGCGATAAAATAAGGCAACACAAGCTGAAGTTCAGCTTTTTTTTTTAAGTTGACATTGATATTTATTAAGCCTGGCAACAAACTGGGAATGTAACCTCTTGAGGTGGTTGGAACATCATCAGCATAATGTGTTACAGGCATGTATAAAATCTTCCAGGTAGTGTAGGTTAAAAAGTTTCACAAGAAAACTCTGTTTTGTGGCAACCCCAAGAACAGAAAACACCTGTACATTTAAGTGGCATTTTTTATTCTTAAGTTGGGTTCACTTGATGCGCTAATTACTGTTTTTAACTTGAAATCAATGAACTGTACATGCATGCATGTCTTTTCTTTTACTAGTTTATTTCTTGTTTGTTGTCTCCTCGCAGCAAGAGGTTTTCTGGTTCAATTCTTGCCTGGGGGTGCTGTTTGTGTGGAGTCTGCATGTCCTTCCTGTGTTTCTGTATGTTTCCTCCTACAGTCCAAGACGTGCAGTAAGTAGATTGGACATTCTAAGTTGTCCGTGATTGTGAGTGTGCATCCGACCGTTTTGATATGGAAAATGGTCACAGCATGGCTAGCCCTCTAGAAATGTGAACCTTGACTGTAGATTGTCATTCTTGAAGTGACCCCCTGACACTATCTGCAGAAATAGGAAAAGGGGTTGTGGCTGGATGGATTCCTGTTTGCCAAGTTTATGCTTTAGGTTTCATTGGGTGGTTTAGTTTCTCATCCCAAAAGGTTAAAAACCAAATACATGTCTTTTTAATGTTCCTGTTAATGTAAAGTACTTAAATGTGTGTTTAGTGTTTTTTAATGTGAGGTGTAGTCCTGAATTCTGTTTTGTTTTCCTTATTTATCTGCATTTCTGTGCATTTTTTAACTGTTTTGTTTTGGGGACTTAGATATTCTGCTAAATGACTTTTCAAGATGATGGCAGTTTCTTCTGTGGGTGGCTCAGTGATATTATTGTAATTTGTCATTCTGGGAAGGATCACTTTTCTTGGAGGGCTTTTAATCTGAAGTAGCAGCCCTGTTTTATTTAGTTTATCTAAACAGGTTTGGCTTTTTGACCGTTTTTTTTTAAATAAAATCAAGACCGTGTTTAGAACTGCATGTTTGTTTGTTCTCACTGCATGTACTTCTACAGATCAGTTCTTGTCAAGAAGATTTTTATGAAGGCTTCAGGCTCATAGATTTTAAGCAGTGAATCTCACTCTTTGATAGCATTTGTTTTGCAGCCTGCTTTTCAAGCATTTGAAGATTTCCGATGTGTGGTAGCATACCTGTATTGTGTGATGCCGCTTCTACATTATCAGCTATAGTTCTTAAGTTTTCAAAACTGTTACTGAATGCAGTTTCCATTCATGAAGACATTCATAGGTTCATAGGTTTATACTAGGCTATCTGCCCTAAGGCATTTATAAGCCTAGCCCAGAGTTTTTGTGGCTTACACCACCCCTTATGTTAAAAAATACTGTGCCCATTAGTTTGTTGTGCCTCTGTCCAGCAGTGACACAGAGATGATTCCCGGGGTAAACCTACGATCTCCCATCCACCGGCCAAGATTTCTCTTGAACAGAGCCAGTGAGGTGCTCTGCCTCACATGGACCGGGATTTTATTCCACAACATAGGGAGTCTCTGGGTGACAAATCTATCCCTCCAGCATGTCCTATTTATATCCGTGCTAAGTTTTAAGTCGCTTGCTCTAGTAGATCTGGTAGAAATGGATTTTTTGAGGTGGAGCATGTCCATTAATTCTGGGTTGGACATGGCCTTGTATGTCAGGCACAGGTCACCTCTGAGCAGACGGTATGCGACTGAATAGAGCTGGAGTTTCTTCAGTCTGGCAGCATATGACAGATTTTGGAGTCCCTTTATCCTTTTGGTGAGGAACTTTTGGGGTCTCTCCAATTGCTGCAGGTGTCGGGTGAGATGCATCCCGAATGGGGCATTGTACTCGATCATTGGTCTGATAAGTGAAGAGTACAGGGGAACAATGACCTCACTTGATCTGGATGTGAATCCCTTCATGATCAGGTGGGCAAGGTGTCTTTCCTTCTCTTCTGGTACTTCAAATTGAATTTGTTTTTCAGACTTTGAGAAAATGGCTCTAAAGTTTGATTTTTGTGGGGAATCATCATTGCATAACAGCATCTGAACTCAGTTAATATTTGTTTTGGACAAACAGTCTGTAATGACATGAATTCTGACTGTATTTTATCTTTGGTCACTGCATTATACTGATAATTGTGAATTATTGTAGGATAAATTTAACAAAATCACTAACATAAGGAGGTTTCAAGCTTGGGGGGGGGGGGTGTCACTCATCTAGTCAGGATGTAGTAGACAAGACTTTGTAGGGTCTGTTCAGTCAGCTTTATTGTGTACAAACACATTACTAATTGAAGCTTATTAACTTTAACTTGGGTAACTTGTATACAAACTAGTGGTTACATTCATGCATGCAAACTCTCTGGCTGCATACTCAAAATGGCACAGGGTACAACACGTTCCTGCTATTTATATATGCACGTTCATCACTTGCTATGCTTCTTAAAGATGCATCACGCACTCTGTTCTGCATCCTCCCTGTTTGATAAATAGACCATGCAATGCTGAGAATATCAGTTGACATGCAAATAATACAAATAGCTTTTTGTCATGCTTTTATACAGAACTATGTATGTATATACAGTTATGTCCAAGTCCCTGTGTATTTCACACTAGGTCTGGAAGTGCGACCAAATCGTGTGACATAAAACTGAGAATTAGACTTGGCAACTGGAACTGTCTCTGCTGAATGTTCAACATTAGAAATATCAGGAACATCATTTAAAGTTGGAATCGGAAGGTAGGACACATTCTGGAACAGGAACATTGTCTGGATTGCTCTGAGATCTAGAGTCTGTATCACAGCAACAATGCTGCGATATAGATTCTGGTCCAGAAAGATGATGTCTGAGATTTCTTCTGTTCTCCACACCCTCAGAGTCTATGAAGTAGGATCATGGCTCGGTACATATACCTGTTTAGTTGACCCATCCGGTCGAAACCTTTTGCCGTTTTGTATCCTCCCTGTCACTTCTTTCAGTGGACGAAGAAATCTGCTCAATTTTTATCATAACTGGACTTTTGGATAGAATGCTCCCTGAATAATTGGGCTCTGATGGTTTTGTTTTTAGCTTTAGGCCTCAATAAACTGGAACTAATAGGTAGTGTTGTTCTAGTTTACCTGGGTAGAAGTCTCTGAGCAAGTGAGCCAAGTATTTCGTCACTGGGTATGTTTCTGAGATTAAGTAACTTCAAAAACACATCGGTATTGTTGCACTATGACCTTTCAAGTAATTGCTTTGCACTCTGCACTGCACGTTCAGCTAGTCCATTTGACTGTGGATATTGTGGACTACTAGTAACATGCACAAAGTCCCATTCTCTTTCAAATTTCTGAAACAACTGACTAGTAAATGGAGAACCATTGTCAGAAATAACTTTGTGTGGACTACCATGGACTGAGAAATGACGTTTCAGCTTAGTGATAACAGTAGTGTATGTTAGATTAGGTAGTAAATCAATCTCAAACCAGTCTGAATAAGAGTCTACCAATACTAAATAATGCTGATTGTTCCACTCGAATATGTCCGTGGCTACTGTTTGCCAAGGTAGTTCAGGAACTTGACTTAGCTGAAGTGGTTCTCTTTGCAAATGCAGTTTAGTACTATTGCATTTTGAACAAGAAGAAAGTCCTTTATCAATGTCTTTCACTAGTGAAGGTAAAAATAATAGTTCTCTTGCCCTTCGTTTGGTAGAGTTGGAACCTGGTTGACCACAGTGCAAAATTTGGATATATTCATGTTGTAAGGAAGCAGGAACAATTTTAAGACCTTTGAAAAATAATGCCATCTTCCATCAACATCTCATCTCTGTAAGGAAAATAAGTTTGCACTTCAGGTGGTACACTAGAATGCTTTGACAGCCATCCATCATTAAAGGAGGAGTTGAGCTTTTGCAAAATTGCATCAGTCTTTGTATGATCTTTTAGCTCATCAAGTTTTGTGGTCGAAACATTATGCACTGCCATTATGTCAAAGTCAAAATTCTCTGTGTCAAGCTGTTCTGTTGTATTTCTGGGCGATGCAGATTAAGGTATCAGCCAGATAAAAGTTTGCCTTTTGTATAGACCATTTTGAAGTTGTACTTTTGCCATTCTATGTAATCTTGCTGGAGCTGAATGCGTAGGCTTCTTTAGAGTAGTAACTAGAGGTTGGTGATCAGTTTCAATCTGAATAACTGGACTGTAGGTATAGTCATGACACTTTGAACATGCAAATGCTGTTGCCAAAAGTTCTTTCGCAATTTGAGCATATTGCATCTCAATTTGGGTAAGTGTTCTAGGCGCATAGGCTACTTGTCTGCCTTCTTGATAGGCTACTTGTCTGCCTTCTTGAAGAAGAACTGCACCAAGACCAAATTTTGAAGGATCACAGGAAAGAGACTGGTTTATTGACATCACAGTCTCTCAATGTAGGTGGGGTGGTAATTTTCTACTTAAGGTCTTCAAATGCTTCCTGGTGCTGTTCCAACCAAGACCATGTAACATTTTTGTTCATTAGCTCTCTTAAAGGTGCTGTCAACTCACTGAAGTCTGGTATAAACTTGCCTAAATAGTTGACAATGCCAAGGAAATGCTGTAGAGCTTGAACATTAGCTGGTGCTGACATCTCAAGAATAGCTGCTTGCTTAGACAGATCTGGTCTTAATCCAGTGCTGGTAAATAAATGACCTACATATGTAACTTCTAGTAGTCTGAATTTGCACTTTTAAGAGGATTGAGTTTTGAGTTAATTTCACGTGCTCTGTCTAGCACTTTTAAGGTTTGTCATGCTCTGCTTCACCATTTCCTCTAATCAATAAATCATCTACTATTCTATCGCAAGGATAAACCCAAACAAATTTGATGTATTGCACGCTGGAAGACTTCACTTGCAGAATTTATTCTAGATTGCATCCTCAGGAATTTATATCCTCCAAAGGAGTACCAAAAGTGATCAGTGATGAGGATTTGTGGTCAAGCATCACTTGCCAAAATGAAATTTTTGCATCCAAGGCAGAAAAAACAGTGGCATTCAGTATTAGGGCTGTGACTTCTTCGACTGTACGCATTGGATGATGAGGTCTCTTTGATGCTGTGTTCAAATTTCTTGGGTCAGTACATATTCAGATTTTGTCTGAGCCTTTCTTGTGGGCTGCTACCATGGATGATACCCATTCATTTGGTTCTGTGACTGGACAAATTACACCTTACTGCACCATTTTATCCAGCTGAGCTTTGACTTTATCTTGCATAGCTATTGGAACTTTTATTGTCTGTCTGACTACTGGGACTGACTTCTGGGTCTAACTTCATAGAATACACAACTGGAAGTTTGCCCAACTTATCAAAAACCTTAGCATACTCTGAGAAAATGGCTTTAGAAAAATTGGAACTAGGATATGTGCTTATATGATTAACTTCTTTGGTAAAAGAAAGCAGATTCATTCTCAAACTGTCTCAGAGACCCAATAATGACTGCACAGGTCTTTGAACGACACAGAATAATGAGCTGTAACCGTTCTTGGCCAAATAACATGAAAGCACTACTGAGCCTTCAGTGTGAATTACCTCACCTCCATAAGCAACAAGTTTCGCACTACTAGCCACATAGAGTTCATTAGTTCTCACCTTAGCAAATGTGTCTGCGGATATACCATTACACTTTGAATTGGTGTCTATTTTGAGTTTGGTGGATTTACCATTGATCTAGACAGTACAAATCACTTTGTTCTTTGCCAACAAATTCACTGCATCAACCTTTTCACCAGTTACTGATACACCATCAATGTAGAAAATAGAGTTGCAGCTCTCTATATGATCAGCTTGCTTTTTTGAGTGACCCTTTTTATAACTATGTGAGGTTTACTTGATTTGAAAAACTTTTGCAAATAGTTTCATTATTTACACTTGTGACATTGCTAAGCATTTCTCTTAGACTCATGATTGGCACCACAATTGCGACAGTTAAAGCTGGATTTGGGTTTTTCTGAGGTACAGGGCAACGTGGGAGGACTATGGCTCACCAAGTTCGCAGATGACTGCAAACTGGGCGCCGTAATCGACTCTCCAGCTGACCTAAACATCCTTCAAAAAGGTCTCGCAGAGATGGATAACTGGTGCCAGAGCCATGGTCTAAAGCTAAATGCCAAAAAGTGTATAGTCATACCCTTTGGCAAAAACAATGTGCCCACAGATTACCACATAGGTGGTAACCCATTAAGTACAGAGAAAGTAATTAGGGATCTGGGGACCCAAGTTGATAGCAATTTCTCCTTTGACAACCACATTGCCAAAGTGGTTAGAAAGACCTTCTACATAGCCCACCTAATCATGAAAGGATTCACATCTAGATCAAGAGAGGTAATCGTGCCCCTTTATTCATCCCTCATCAGGCCCATCATAGAATACAATGCACCCTTTGGGATGTACCTTACCCGACACCTGCAGCAATTAGAAAGACCCCAAAAGTACCTCACCAGGAGGATCAAGGGACTCAAACAGATGCCATATGCTGCTCGGTTAAAAAAAACTCCAGCTCTACTCAGTTGCATACCGCCTACTTCGAGGCGATCTATGCCTGACATATAAAGCTATGTCCAACCCAGAATTAGTGGACATGCTCCACCTCAGTAAATCTAAATCCCTTGGAGCCACGCGCTCGAGGGACTTGAACCTCAGCACAGAAATAAATAGAACATGCTGGAGGGACAGATTTATAACCCAGAGGCTCCCTTTGCTCTGGAATAGAATTCCAATTCATGTTAGGCAGAGCACCTCACTGACTCTCTTCAAGAAGAATCTTGATGAGTGGTTGGGGGATCGTAGGTTTGTCCCGGGGATTACTTCTGTGTCACTATTAGACAGAGGCACAGTAAACTAAACTTTAAAAAGGGCACAGTATACTCAAATCAAGGGTTGGCGTAAGCCAAACACAATCGGGCTAGGCTTATAAATGCCCCAGGGCAGAGAGCCTAGTATGAACCTATAACTCGATGCTTGTACTGCACTGAGCATGCTCCTTTCTAAGAAATTGCTGGAAGACTACATGGTTTCCCTGGTGAACCAGCAGGGGCTGTGGCTGCCATGTACTTAGGCCTGCTTCTGTTTACCACGTGTTGCATGCTGTCTACATTTGCTCTGAAGCCTACTGAAACAATGCTCTTATCACTTGCAAGCATAGTTTTGTGCCTTTCTGTAATTTCATGGATTTGACAAATCTCAATAGCTTTACTCAACATTAAGTCACTGTCACAAATTAAAATCTTTTTCACAGCAGCACTGTTAATACCACGCACAAGCCTGTCCTTTATCAACTCATCTTTTAAGTCACCAAACCAACACCTCTTGGCTTTGTTTCTCAGGTCAGTAATATAAGCTGCAAAAGTTTCCCCTTGGTTTCTGATCTCTTATGTAAAACAAATACCTCTGTAATGTAATATTTGTCTGGGGGTTGCACATTTTTCTGAATTTGTGCTTCAAACACTTGGAGTCTTCACTTGATTCAGCCTGGACAACAATAACGATTCTCTCTCTCTCTCTCTCTCTCTCTCTCTCTGTCTCTCTGTCTCTCTGTCTCTCTGTCTCTCTGTCTCTCTGTCTCTCTGTCTCTGTCTCTGTCTCTGTCTCTCTGTCTCTCTCTGTCTCTCTGTCTCTCTCTCTGTCTCTCTCTCTCTCTCTCTCTCTCTCTCTCATGTACTGCTGGTGCATACACAGATGAACCCTCATTTTCAATCACCTGTGACCCAGCTAGGTTTAACAAAATGAATGCCCTAGTGCATGCCTCTTTGTCAGTATAGACTGCCTTTATAAAAATACCATAGTCTTGCTCAAGTATTCTCCAATTCTCTGCAATATTCTGATCAAATACAAGTGGTGAGGGCTTTCAAAATCCATCTGCCATTACTAACGCATATAAGTGAAGTGTTTTGCAAATATGCACACACACGCATACATGTACATATGCCAGAAATTTATGCCAGTATTTGTAACTTTGTCCAATGGCACAACAAGCTTCTGAACAACTGAACTTTGCGAGATATGTCTCTCCGGCACTGTAAAAATCTTGAAATCACCTGTTATCAGTGTAAAACATTTGAAAATAACTGCACTGTGCGAATAAACTGGACAGGAGAAACTTGGAGCAAGAAACATTTTGAAGTAACTGCACTTTGCGAATAAACAGTACATGGCACACAAACTTCCCCAACTTGGCGGTACTTTGCTAGATAATTCTTTTACAGTGCAAGAAACACTCTGTAATGGTGTCACTTTGCGAATAGACACATCAAGCACAAGACACTTTTTGGAATTGCTGTACTTTGACTGTACTTCACACAATAGTTTCACCTTGCACAAACTCTTCGGGAATACTTGTACACTGTAAGGACTTTTACACACTTTGAGATACTTCGAATAACTGTAGTTATGCCCTGAATACAATACAAAGTCATAGTTATGGCAGAACATGGCACTTTACCAAAAAACATGCAGTCGCCTTACCTTTATGCTTAATGTGCCCTTTTTGCCCTTATATTCGTTTTGCTCATTTAATCTCTCTTCATGCCCATTGTACGTTTTTGTGCTTGTTTTACTCTAAACATGCCCGTTTTGCTTCAAACATACTTGTTTTGCTTTTCTGAGATCGTTTTTATCAAATACCTTAATTTTAAATGTTTTGCTTGATCACTAAACCTTTTGTGCCTCTTGCTTGTTTAACAATGCGGTTTGTGCCCTTGTTGTGCTCTTTGGTTCTTTTCTGGTCCTTTTTCTTGCTCGTTTCTCTTAATTTACCTTCACTGTTAACTCTGCACCTCTGGAATTCTGGTTCTGACACCATGTCGTTCGTCTAGTCAGGATGTAATAGACGAGACTTTGTGGCTTCTGTTCAAGCAGCTTTATTATGTACAAACATAATGAATTAAAGCTTATTAACTTTAACTTCGGTAACTTGTATACAAACTAGCTATTACATTCATACATGCTCAGTCTCTGGCTGCACTCTCAAAATGGCACTATTTATATATGCATGTTCATCACTTGCTAAGCTTAAAGATGCATTACACACACACTGCGCTACAGGGGGGAAACGTTAACTGGAAAAGAAACTAAGACTGATAAAAGCCAGGAAGTGTGGGGGGGGGGGGGGAGAAATCAAAGGCTGAGAAAATATGATTATTGTTATTATTATGTTTTTTCTTAAAGTGATGAGCTTAGTCTTCAGAAATTTTGGAGACAGCAGCGATACATCTAACAAAATAAATTTAAAAGGAAAGAGAGAGAGGGAGGGAGGAAAAAAGGAAAAGGTCATCTGTTTTGCCATTGTCAACAATTAAAGATTCGGTGTTAACAAATCTTAAGTAATACATTGTGGTACAAGCAACCCAGGCTACCCTTCTGTACTAAACAACACAGTCTTTTTCAATGAAGGCAGGGTAAGAGATCTAGGAATCGCTATTAATAGCCAACTTAAGTATTATGCTTCCCTATCGATTATTATCCAGTGGTGCTGCTCGTTGTATCTGAAGTAGGGATGACAGGGTCTTACCTCCCTTGTATAAGTATTGTATAAAACCCAGTATTGAATTTTGTGCAGTACCTTGCATTTATAATTGCTCTCAGATTCACAAGCTTGAAAGAATACAAAAGTACTATACAAGGCAGTTGTGAGAGAGGGTTGGAGCAGCTGTTTTTATTCTTTATTAACCTCTGACTAGCCCTGTAGTTATCTATATATTTTTTAATACTAACTTGGCAGCTATGTTGGGGGCTTAGTTTAGATCACTTACTGGAGTCTGGAAACAATGATGTTTTTTATGAATATGTCTGTTCCAAGGGCAGGCTTGAAGAGCAAGCCATTTCACTGCAGAGCTGGTAGATTATGGAATGCACTTCCCCTTATGGTTTAGAAGGTCAATAGCCTTTTGATATTTATAAAAAAAAAAAAAAAAAAAGGTATTGGGTTTTGGTCAAGGGTTTATGATCCTTTACTAACTGGTTACAAACTCTTGAAAGGCCTCTAGGGGTCACTGAGTTTGATTTATATGCACAGAGCATCTTGGTCAGCAGTTTGTTTTAACATCTTGGTGTAGTGGCATTATACATTCAAATGCTTCTACTGAAAGGAAATGCCAACCTGGTAAAGTTGCAAGGAATCATCACCCATATCTGTTAAGTGGAAGTGTAAATCCTAATCATTGATGAATATTTTAGAAGTTCAGGAAATTGTAAGGAATATAATCACTTTTAAGGTAATTTTTTGCATTATAACTTAATTTTTAATATATTAGGAACAAATTTCCAGAAATGGTTACTTTTTGAGTTTTTATAAAACTTCAGATTAGTAAGATGATTGTTACAAAGCTTTCTCTATTACCATCCCCAACTAGATCTTCACCTGTGTAGAAGTCCACACAGGTGCAGAGTAGGTTTTAAACCTTGTGCTGAATTGCCACTACTTTGCAGAATGTTGTTTTGAGGTGGTTGAAATGGTGTCACAGGCCTAGGAGTTGACACTTAAATGGTACATGCTTACTTAAGATGATTGAATACATGCATAATGTGATCAGCACCTGTGTTGGTTCCTTAGACTGTATTTCAAAGAAAAATAATCTCCTTCTTAGACCTCATGAAGAAGTGGATTTTCATGTGAATCTGGTTATTTCCTCTTGGATATTGCTTTGATTACCATATACCTTTTATTTTTCATTTCTCCCGCGGTGATATCATCATTGGGATGACTCTCAATTTCATAGGGAGTTAAGGAATTGTCACTGTTCCACGTAAAAGACACCACAGGCTGATGGATATAGAGGAATCAAAGCCTCGGACAACACTTCCTCCTCCTCTTGGCACATTTTCAGGACTTTACTACTGTAGTAAGTTAAGCTGAAGACTTATTTTTTAATTGCTCCTGAAATGGATAGCTGTGTTGCATAAATGCTCCTTTGGATTAACAGGGATTTTTTTAAGGAATCTGAGGGGAGTTTTAAGCCTTGGTTCCCTTTTTTTTAGTACCTGAAATAGACATCTGCTGCTGTGTCCCTGTCACATGACAAATAATCTGTGATGGACATACTTAGTAAGGTAGCATGTGCCTTCACTAGTCTGGAAGTTGGGGACAAGCTATTTGGTTCCATATATCTCAGTATCATGAATGGTGGCTGTTTTTTTTAATTTCAGTGTTGATCACACTGGGCAAAAAACTCAAGGTGGTAGTAGTATAGATATGAAAGGTTTAGCTAGAGGATGTAAGGAAATTCCCTTGTTCTTCTGACAAGTGCCATGGGATCTTTCATGTGTAAGTTACTGCCATTTCAGGCAGATATATCTCCTTATTCTAAAGGACAGCACCTCTGGACTGCACCACCTTCTAATGACTGGAGAGAGTATTTTAAAAGTATTGACCCATCAAAATACAGACCATTTGTAATGTAGACATGTCAGAATACTGAAAAAATATAGACAAACACCTAAACCCACATTAAATTAGTTGTAAAAGGTAGGCAAACACTCTTTCTGTGATCTGTTAATTCTAAAAATACATGAAAATCAAACTGTCCCAATACCTAGGGTGTGGTTTGTCTGAATAGTGGTAGTCATCAACCTCTTTTTTTGCATTTTCTACACAGGGTCAACTTGTCAACTGTTGCCATTGCTGTCTCTCTATTCAGTGCCACTCTCCTACCTTCTTTGACACTGCCTAACTGTCACAGGTCTTCACTCACATAGTCCATCCACCTCTTTGCTGGCCACCCTCGATTCCTCTTGCTGCTGTTGTGTTTGTACCAAATCTTCACCAGATTGTCTTCTGCTTTTCTGCACATTTGCCCAAACCACTAATCTGTTCTCTTTGACATTTTCTGCAGTTGGAGCTACTTTGGCTTCTGGTGTTATCCTCATTTCTTCATCTGTCCCATAGTGTGCATCTCATCACCCATCATCTGTCCCATAGTGTGCATCTCATCACCCATCTTGGGCATATCATCTCCATTACCTGTAGCTTCCTCAACTGCTTCAACTACTTTACCTTTAATTACTAGGTTTCTGCACCATAAGAGTATTACTGGACGCACCACTGTTTTTTTACACAGTACTTTTCAGTTTCTTTGGCATTCTTTTTTCATAAACTACCCCTGACCTGTGCCAGTTGGCTGCAGCCCCACTGATTCTAGCTTTGACCTCCTCATTCAGACTTCCCTTCTTACCCACCCCTCTCTGATATGTAACGCTGTTAACCTATTGCATTGTTTTTCAATTTTTTCTCCATTCTCACTTTCCATTTATTTTTTTCCCTTCATTTGCTGCCATGACAACTGTCGTATCTGTGCTCATTTTCATCCCATGTGTATTTGGTTTTGCATTCCATTCCCATATCCTTTGCTGAAGTTCTTGCGCAAGAGTCTGTCTGTAATGCTGCATCATTGGAATACAGTAACTTTCTGTTTTTCTCCCCTTCTGACATGTTTGTTATTTGTAGTCCATCACCAGTATGAACAGTGGGCACAGAGCTGAACCCTGATACTCCCCCACCTGGAGCTCCTGTGTGAGACCAAAGACTGATTGTACTTGAGTCATTAGATCCTTGTACATAGAATTAGTGCAGGCTGTCAGTGTTTCTAGGACTCTGAACCACTGCAGGACTGCCCGAATCAGCTTTCTTGGGACCTTGTCATATGTCTTCTCCAAGTCTAGGAATGCCCAATTGTACTCTTTTCTTCATCTCTAAATTCTTCTCCTCAATCTCTCTCTGCAGACATTGGGCTGATTTTGCTGCAGTCTCATCTGAGTCTGAGCTTTTCATGTCCCATCTTACTTTCTAGTACTCTGTATATACAATCGCCCTGTTCAGAACTTTCATACCGTGTGATAGGAGTTTTGATACCTCTGTACTGCCCACAGTTGTGAATGCCTCCTTTTTTCTTGAACATTGGCACTAGTATGCTTATTCTCCAGTCATCTGGGATAAGCCTATCTCACAGAGCATCTGTGTCGTATCTGCTATGACCTTCTCTGTGCCTGCTGCTTTCCCTGACTTCATTTTTCCGTAGTGGTGTCCATTCTTTTTCTTTGGTGGGCTCCTCCTTATCTTTCATTGTAGACTGCATCTGGGGCAGTACAGCAACAATGGGGTTTTCTTCATTCAGAAGTTGCTGGAAGTACTACTTTCTTGTACCTTTTGATGACCTGTAGACTGGTGAGCACTTTGCTGGCATCCTTTATGAAGGGTATTTCCCTATCATCTTTATCTTTCTGTCTTTGCCTTGCAGCCTGGTAGTTTCTCTGTGCAATCTGTTAAGTCACTTTCCAGAAGCTGGTAGAGTGCCTCTGATGCCTTGTTCTTTGCTGTTGTGACCCCTGTCTTAGCCTCTGTTAACCCACCAGTATTCCTTCCTAGCCTGGTCCGTCTTTATCTCCCACTTTTTCCTGCACTCATGTTTTCTTTTGATGACTTTCTGGACTTCTGCATTTCACCGCCAGCTTTCCTTTTGTATCTTATTTCCATATCTGACTCAGCCTCACGCATGCTGTTTTGAGACACTTCCATTCTTCAACTCCACCTGTTTCCTCTCTTTTTCTTGAGGTACTAGAACCCTGCGCAATGCCTTGAACTGTTGTACTTTCTCTCCAGTCAGCTTCCAGGTCTTCAGCCTGGTGTCTGACCTTTAGAATCTCGTATCACTATTGCTTGCAGCTGACTGTGGCATCCAGTGGTTTATACTGTGGGACAACTGCTAAATTGTGGATGACTTTGCAATTGCCAATTTCTACCCCATTGCCCATTCCTTACTAGGAGAAAGACTAGCTTAGTTGCATGATGGCCACTTTAGTTGCATGATGGCCACTCTTGTATATGATCTTAAGATTGTCTGTCTCTTGCTGAACCATGTGTTGGTCACCATCAAGTCATTTGCCAGATAGAAGTCTAGCATGGCTTCTCCTGCTTTATTCCTGTTGCCCAACCTATGTGGACCCAGGCAGTCCTTGTATCCCATTGCCTATCCCAGTATGTGCATTTAGGTCACCAACAGTTTGTTGTGCTTTATCTAGTAGGTCCTTCAACTGCTGTCTGAAGGCACTCCTTTTTTTTTTTTTTTTTTTATTTCTTCATTATCATAACCATGCTGTGGGACATAGGGCAGTGTTCATAATCTCAGTCTTACATTACACTGGAGACTGATTTGCCATGAGTCTTCACTAATTCTGATGACATCCCTCACTGTCTTCTGAAGTCTTCCCAACACCATTTCTGGTGTCATCCTGAATAGTAGACTCTGGATCCCAAGCCAAGTGGCTTTGCTGCATTGCCCTTCCTGCTTGTCTCATGGATAACATGGTATGTCCAGCCTCGTCCTTACCATTATGTCATCCACTTCCAAGCTGCTTCCTGTCAGAGCTTACACCGAGTGAAGCAATTCTTGGGTAATGTTTGGTTGGTTTTATGTCCAGCTTTCACTTGGCGCTATCCCAAGTAACCTAAGCTGCACAGCTGGACAACAGCTGGCTAGTAGCTTATTGACCCAGGCCTGCTTGGCTTGATGGCAGGCACACACTGGCCAGTAAGGGCACAAAGATCCCTCCTACCAGCAGCATAGATCCAAGGCATACATCTAAGTAGGCAGGGTCCACCATCCACTTATCACTGGGAAATAACCCATGCTTGTTTGGCAATATTATGACTGATCACCTAGAGCCATATTTTGTACCAAGTGGCTAGCCCTGTCACAGCATATTGTCTGTGATTAGTGCTCTGTCTTGAGGATACTGCACATCACAGTAGATACCAAAAACGGATAGTCTGTACAACTCTTCCCCTTGTAGGGCACCACCTAGAGGTCTTTGCTGCTGCCCAAAATTCCATTCTTGGGTGAGCTTGATATGGAAGCACTCGGACTTTGAGCGAAACTGAGACACCTGAAGAACATGCAAATTCCATTCCATTTGGGAATTGGCTGGAGCTCAGGATTGAACCTTGTACCTTTGCCATGAGAGGTGAAGACCTCGAAGGAGAACTGCACCCACAGATTGAAAAACATGTTTATTTCATCATGCCTTGATGTTTTCTACTTTAACACCACATTTGGATTCTATATACTTTTTTTTAAAATATCTATACATATATATTTTTTTTAATGTAATTCCAGAATCTGGCCACATGGGGTCAGGCATCTTGATTTTATAGTCTACCTTTAGGTATCCCACATTGCGGTGTTTGTCTTTAAAATATTCCATCATAGCCCCTAAGCTGCTCTTAATCCATTGACTTTACATGTTTTCACATATACCCTGCTTTTTTTTTTTAGTCCGGTTTAATTACCTTTTCTTGCTTTTCAATGACTATTTAAAAGGCAGACAGGGATAATTACACAGAACAGTGTCCTCAGTAACTGTTGCTACTTTTTCTTTTTAAAGTGGCCAGTTTTCATTCTTTTTGTTAAGTCTGAGTTGTAGTCCTTAAACTCATCTCCCCTCCCTCTAATCACCTCCCCTTTGTATCTGTCAAAGTGGCTAATTTGAGCTGTTTGCTGCTGTGATTGATAGCGTGATTGATGGCTCATAGCAGGATACAAAGTTCATGTGCTGAGAATACTGTTGTGTGTGATTTATCCCTGTTTGGCTTTTAAGTAATTATTGAAAAGCAAGATATGCTAATTAAATCTGACTGACTAAAAGAAAGCAAGGTATATGTGAAAACGCATGTAAAGTCAGTGCATTGACAGGAGCTTAGGAGCTATAATGTGATTATTTTAAAGCCAAACACTGCATTGTGGGATACCTGGCGGTGGACTAAAAAAAAATCAAAATGCCCGACCCCAAGTGGACAAACTATGGAACAGCATACCTCTTTATTTCATAGGTGTGTACTAGGCTAATGGCTCTGGACCCTTTACAAGCCTAGCCCATAGGATTACCCTGGCATCGTACTACCAGACCTTGGTTCCCAGTGCCTCTGTCAAGTAGAGCCACTGCAGTGATCCCAGGGTGAATCTTCTGTTTCCCTTCCATTCATCAAGATTTCTCTTGGAGGGCCAGTGAGGTGCACTGTTTGACATGTATGGGGAAGTCTATTCCATAGCATGGCCAGTTTCTGGGTTATGAACCTGTCCGTCTAGCTTTTTCTGTTTATTGTGGTAATGAGGTTGAGGTTTCTGGAGCATGTAGTGCGTAGGGATTGGGGTTTCTTTAGATGCAGCATTTGTAACAGAGCTGGATCAGACATGGCTTTGTAAATCGAGCAGAGATTGCCTCTGAGTAGGTGATATGAGACCAAGAATAGTTGGAGTTTTTTTAAGTCTGTCCATATAGGATAAATGTTTAAGGCCTAGGATCTTCTTTGTGAGGTACTTTTGTGGCCTCTCCAGTTGTTGCAGGTGTCTAGTGAGGTGCATGCCATATGGGACATTGTACTCTTATAATTGGCCTAATGAGGGAATAATAGAGGGAGACAATGACCTCTTTCTTTCTGAATGCAAAACGCATAGTAATGAGATGTGCCTCATAGAAGGACTTTCTGACCACCATGGCAATGTGGTGATCAAAAGAGAGGTTGCTGTCAACCTGTGTTCCCAGATCTCTTACAATGCCTTCTGTGTTCAGTGGACTACCATCAATGTGGTAATTCATGGGAACCGGGTTTTTCCCAAAGGGGATGATGACACTTTTTGGCATTGAGCTTGAGGCCATGGTTCTGACACCGGTCATTGGTCTCAGTGAGGCCTTTCTGTAGGATGTCAACATTACTTGGAGAGTTAATAATAGCTTCCAACTTGCATTCGCCTGCGAATTTGGTCAGCCAGAGTCCCTTTGTGTTGGCCTGGACTTCAGAGAAGTAGATAAACTGGAGAGGACCCAGGACTGAACCCTGTGGGGCTCCACTTGTGACTGGTCGGCAGTCTGACTTGAGTCAGCTACTTTCACACTGTGGGTTCTATCTGTGAGCCAGTTTGCAACCCACTTAGTGATATAGGTGTTGATGCCTAGCTTGGTGAGTTTTTCTATGATTCCTGACTGGGGAATGGTATCATAGGCTTTGGCCAGATCAAGGTAGGCTGTATGAGCCACCTTGCCTTCAGTCACAGCTTTGGTGACTGACTCAAAGAAGTCAACCAGGTTGAGCAGGCATGATCTGCCTTTCACAAAACTAAACTGTGTGGGATCCAAAGTTTGAAGATTCCCTATATCTTTGTTTATTAGGTCCATGATGATGCATTCCATAGCTTTGCATACCGGACTCCACAGACTGAGGTGATAGTTCCAGGGTCTGTAGCTTCTCCTCCTTTGTGGAGAGGGATGACTGTAGCAGTACACCATTCGGTAGGGACAAAGCCTGTGGTGAGGCTGTGATTGAACAGGGCACACAGGTGAGGTGCCAGTTCACTCTGTAGTTCATGTAGAACACAGTCAGGGATATTGTCATATCCCATAGAAGCTGTGTTATTGGCCTTGTACAGTGCTGTTTTAACCTGTGCAGCAGTAATACTGGGTGCTTGGCAATCTACCGGTATTGTGATTGGTCCTTTGATGGGAGAGAGAGGGGTAAAGTTGGCACTGAATCCGTTGGCCAGTATATTGGCAACATCTGTTGTTTTGGTATAGGAGATACCATTGTGCAGTTGCTCCGAGCAAATCTGGTTATTGCCATAGAGATTATTTACATAACTATAGAAGGCCTTGAGGTTGTCTTTATTTTGTTTTCATAGCTAGCTTTAGAGGATTTGATAAGGGATCTCAACTTTTTGTTGAGGCTGATAAGGGAGTTTTTCCAGTCTTGGGACTTCACCTTATTCCGCATCAGTTTCCTCCTTCTGTTGTAGAGTTTATTAATGGCAGGGGAGCACCAGATTGGCTTCCTTTTTTTGTAGGAGAGCATCTTGGTTCTGTTTGGTATGGCGAGATCCATGCATTTGTGTACATGTTCGTACAGGGCATTAGTATAAAATTTGGCAGTCATGCAACTGTTCTCCATTTGCATGGGTGCCGTGAAGTTAGCCACCTCTGTTTTTAGGAGCCCAAAGTTAGCTTTGGAGAAGTTTTTCTTGGTGGTTACCTTTAAAGGGGGGGGGGGGTTTCCAAGGTGATTAGTTTGTGGTCTGATCTAACCGGGGAGGAGTTGACTATTGGTGTAGAGTAACGGTCGCCCATGTTAGTAACGACCAGGTCAAGGATGTTGCTACCTCTAGTGGAGGTAAGAACTAGCTGGTCCAGGGCATTGGAATTAATGAATTCCAGGAATTGTGGGCAAGTGTATTGGTACATGCGTAGGTTTCCCAGTTAATGGAGGGGTTGTTGAAGTTGCCCAGTATGAGAGTGTTCGGTTCGACCCTAAGGAACGTGGAGTGAGACTCTTGGGACGTGGTTGGGGACCTGTAGCAGGCTATGACCTGAATCACTGTCTTACCCAATCTGAAGTATCTCTGATTTGTTATGTTGGGCTACCAGTTTGGAGGTGTGTGCATCATTTATGAATATGGGAACACCACTGCCTTTGGAGCTTCGGTCCAAGTTCTAGGGCCGAAAGGTGTGGAATGGGTTGTAGCCTGGTAGTGCAGGGGAGCTTTCTGCTGCCTTGAATCAGGTCTCTGTTAGTTTTTGGAACACCACCTAAAAAAGGCACTATAGGGGTGGCAAGAGCCTTGGCCAGTATCCAGAAGCCCAGGGGTTACAGATGCAGGCCATCTCTTACAAAGCCTCGAGGTCTGTCAGTCATGTTATCCCAGGATGACAGATACTGGATCCCCTTAGAAAGGCACCAGAAACTTAGTGAATTTCTGAAATCAGTCATTTTCTGCTTGTACTGTCGTATCATTCTGGGTGATGGTAGGAGGCTGCTGAGGGCTAGGGTCATACCTGCCTGGGCTACATAATCCCAGAGCTCCTCCATGTCTCTTTTCATGTAGTCTAGGGAGGTACGTCTCAAGTCATTCACACCCACATGTACAATGACAGAGTCATGTTTGTACTGGTTGATGATGTACCTGAGTGCATGCGTTATGTGGAGGATCCTGGCAGCTGACTGCTACTGTCTCCTTATTTAGCCTAGTGAGTAGGACATCAGTGTGCCTCAATATCATGTCACCTATGACTAGTGTGTTGGGCATGCTGTTTTGCCTTAGGGGCTTTGGTTGAGTGGCACACTGTTTAGCAAAGTTATGTGTCTCGTGATAAGTGTTGTGCTGTGGTGGTAGAGTGCATTTCTGCCTTGGTCTCTGCTGTTTGGGTAGATTTTATTGAGAGCCTCTGTGAAGGTGGGTGTGTGGTTTTGTGTTTTTATGTGAAGGCAGTGCTGGTGTGTGTTCTGGAGGACTGTGTGCTCCATGTGGTGTGGTATTAAGTGTTGACCTCCTCTTGACCAGCTATTCTGGTCTTGGCTGGAGAGTGCGTGGCTTCTAATTTTGGGAATATAAGTGCATCTTTCGCAGTCTGAGTGTTTGGAGGTAAGAGGAGAGGGTTGTCAGTGTACATGAGGCAGTTGCTGCATTGCCTCAGGATGCCAGAGTTCACCAGGTTAATAGGACAAAGCACAGGGTTCTAACCTTTTAGACATGCCTGGAGGGGTGGGCATTAATAATAAATACTAGAGGTGTTTCCTTGTAGAATGTTTTAGTGCTGGTAGCACTTTTGTGTGATACAATAATTGCTACAAGAAGTCTGGTAAGGTGCTAGACTAATATGCTAGTAAAAGTGCAGGAGTTGAGACAACTAGCAGATCTAAGGGAAAATTTGAAGAGAAGACTTTTTGGCACCACTTAGAAGCTTACAAACAGCCCTGGATACAGCAAATCTGTATCTGGACTAGACTAGTTACAGGAAAGGCGGGAAACAAGCACAGATATGAGCTTTTAAACCAGAAAGTTGAAAGAGATGGAAAAAACTGCCCAAACGGCCAGTAAACTACAATTTCTGGGCCAGAAACCACACCTCTTGTAGTAGATAGGCTACCTAGTGCTTACCATTCCCACTGATAAGCTAGAAGGCTTCCCTCCAACACAGAAAGGCTTGAGGGGGGGGGGGGGAGTCAGAAGCTTACAAACAGTCCTGGATACAGCAAATCTGTATCTGGACTAGACTAGTTACAGGAAAGGCAGGAAACGAGCTAAAAACCTTTGTTTTTTTTTGTTTGTTTTTTTTTTTGGAGCTGCCGCGGTGGTGCAGCGGTTAGCGTTGTCACCTCACAGCAAGAGGTTCTCTCGTTCAATTCTCGGCTGGAGCGCCTTCTATGTGGAGTCTGCATGTCCGCCCCGTGGGTGAGGTGATGTTAAAGACATGCAGGTAGGTGCTAGTGTGAATGGGCGTGCCATCGTTGAAGGTTGGGTGTCGGGCTGGCAACTCGGCACCTTTAAAATCCACTGCCAATCATGAGCAGACGGGAGTTCCACTGTGGCAACCCCTAACCGGGAAAAGTCGAAAGGCAAGACAGAAAAGCAGCTAAAACAGCACTAAAAACAATTCAAGTGCAGTGCAAACTAGCACATG